>NC_081517.1:40468606-40809440 GCF_030273125.1 Centropristis striata | reverse complement strand
ACTTGTTAATCTTTTTTTCTAATAGGCTCTTTATTCCTAAAACTTCCTTAACCCATTTAGGCCTAAAACGCCTGGAAAAAATGCCTGCAAAACCTGAAGTTTTTTTAGTAATTGTATTTTTTTGGTAATTCTGTGTCTTTTTTTGATAATTTTGTGTCTTTTTTTTGTGGTAATTTTGTGTCTTTTTTTGGTGGTAATTTTGTGTCTTTTTTTTGTGGTAATTTTGTGTCTTTTTTTTGTGGTAATTTTGTGTCTTTTTTTTGGTAATTCTGTGTCTTTTGGGGTAATTTTGTGTCTTTTTTTGGTAATTTTGTGTCTTTTTTTGGTAATTTTGTGTCTTTTTTTTGGGTAATTCTGTGTCTTTTTTTGGTAATTCTGTGTCTTTTTTGGTAATTTTGTGTCTTTTTTTTGGTAATTTTGTGTCTTTTTAAATAATTTGTCTTTTTTGGTAATTTTGTGTCTTTTTTTTGTGGTAATTTTGTGTCTTTTTTAATAATTTTGTGTCTTTTTTAAATAATTTGTCTTTTTTTTGGTAATTTTTTGTGTCCTTTTTGGTCATTTTGTGTCCTTTTTGGTCATTTTGTGTCTTTTTTTTGGTGATGATTTCAAAGTTCTGGAAAAGTCTCATTTTGCATTGCAATCATTGGCCAAGAGACCGAAAATAGGTGGGGGAAAAAAACTACAAATACTACAAAACAACATATCCGCTTTCCAGGCTTTAATGGGTTAAATCTTGTGCATTCTTTCCCTTGTCTGCCCAATTTTTTACTTCTTGAACCCTGCTAGCTGCCTTTCTGCTCATCTGCGTCCCCTCTCTGAGTATCCATCTTTTATCTCCTCCTTTTCCCGAGCCCTCTGTCCTCCCCTGTTCATCGATCCACCTCATATCAGCCGGCAGTAGCCTCTTGTATTAGCCTCAGTCATGGCTCCCTGTAGCCTTTTTGACCCTCCCTTCTGTATATTCTCTCTTCCCTTTTGTGTCGTCTTCCTCTCCATCTCCAGCCGCCGCTCTCATTCCCTCGCCTCTCTCACTCTGCTCGTATCAGCACTCTCTTATCTTGTTATTATAACCCCACTGCATGGAAACACTCTAAAATGGCTGCTATCATGATATAGTGAGTTCTACATAATGGCCTTGGCTGCACTGTACTGCAGCGTAGCCCGAGGCCTTTTTCTGCCTTCTGTTCCAGGCTATTACAGTTTCCTCTGACAGCATCAGAAGCCAAGCCACGCTCCAGCTGAATAAAAGATATTGAAATTCTTACATTATTCATTTTATGTGGTGCACCTTTTCAGCAAACACAGATCAACACAGCATACACACTCACACTCCAGCTGGAAGTGGTGCAGTACACACATTTAAATAATTTCTTAATGCTTTGTTCCATATGTGTAATGGTGCATATCCAGGTATCAGAATTTGCTTTTAGATGCTTATTGCAGTAAACATGAACAAAAAGGCTTCCAAAATTCAAACTTGTTACACAAAGAGCTCTCCTCTTCTCAGGTATGAATCCAACTATCGCTGCTGTTGCTGCTGGTTTCACTGGAGAGTGATGCCAACGTACTACAGGTCCAGTTTTAGAAAGCAGCCGTTATGAAATGAATATTTGATGAGGTATGCGCTCCCCATTGCTGGCACCTAATCTGATTTTGGAAGACTGTAACAAGGTTTTAGCGTCTCAGCCCCTCCCTCCCCCCTCTCTTTTTATAAATGGTCGTATGAAAGAGTAGTCCTAATGGAAAAAGCGAGCCCATTTCCAGACGGAATAATTCCCTCCTTCGTAATCTAAATGGCACAGAGTTAACATTTGTCAGTTGTCAAGTACAGAGCGGTGGGGGTTGGGAGGGGCTCCGGCGGAGGAGCGGCACATTAGATTACAAATCGTAAGTGTGCCAGTTTTGAACCAACATGAAGTTGTCGGACCACAAGATTTTTCTTTTTTGCGACAAAGGACGGGTCTTGCTGCCTACTCAGCATGTGCACACCCTGGCAGGGTCATTTGTTATGGGAGCTGCACACAGTGGATGTGATTCAAGAGCACACCCTTGCACTGTGACCTTGGGAGGAGAGGTGGAGCAGGGAAGAGTGAACGATGCTGCCAGAGTTGGCCAGAGCACTGACCTTGTCATGGCCCCACTTTCTCTCCTTTGTTTTTGTCTCTCTCAGCTGCTCCTGTTGTGCTTTTCTCAGTTTATGAGCCCAAATTTCTGTATTTTTTCCCCCCCTTCTATTTGCTTTGGGCGACATCTCTTTCAGCAGAATGTTTCTACATATTACCATGAAAATAACTTTATACATATGATGTCACATTAAATGTCTTTCTCCATCCCTCCCCAGTCTGTGCTATGGCAGTGAGAAACTGTCTGGAGTGTCAGCAAGCCCAGTTTAAGCACGGGGCAGAAACCGCAGCTCGCAGCTACACGGCCATGCCCAGCAGTTCGCTCGGAGCGGCCATGTCTGCAGCCGCACAGGCAAGTTAACCACTTCATCTCCCCACTTCATGATCTTGTACATTTTTACATGTTGTTTTAAATGTGTAGAATTGTGCTCCTTTAAGAGAGAGTTCACCCAATAATCAAAAATACATATTTTCCCTCTTACCTGTCATACTGTTTTTTGGGTAATTGGTAATTTTGTGTCTTTTTTTGGTAATTTTGTGTCTTTTTTGGGTAATTCTGTGTCTTTTTTAAATAATTTGTCTTTTTTTGGTAATTTTGTGTCCTCTTTGGTCATTTTGTGTCTTTTTTTGGTGATGATTTTAAAGTTCTGGAAAAGTCTCATTTTGCATTGCAATCATTGGCCAAGAGACTTCATCTCCCCACTTCATGATCTTGCACATTTTTACATGTTTTAAATTTGTAGAATTGTGCTCCTTTAAGAGAGAGTTCACCCAATAATCAAAAATACATATTTTCCCTCTTAGCTGTCATACTGTTTATCAATCTAGATTGTTTTGGTGTGACATCCCAAGTAGAGATGTCTGCCTTCACACTCAAAAATTTGGAAAAACTCAGTAATAAAGCCAATTTCCATAAATCATGACCCGTTCACTCAAGATAATCCACAGACCTTATTGTGAGCAGTCTCATGTAGGAACTATTTTCTTACAAAAATAAAAGCATACATCTAATCATGGACAAGAGCTGAGCTGCAACATTAGCTCGCTCTGGTGACCCGGTGGTATCGAACTTCAGTGTGCTGATATGGTTTTCAGGTGCAGTTCAGTAAAACAAAAAAGAAGTTCCTACAAGAACTGCTCACAAGAAGATCTGTGGGTTATCTTAAATATCTGGGTCTTAATTTCTTGAAAGAGACATTGTTGTTGAGTATTTAAAATGATTTTTTATTATGACGTTTTGAGCACCACAAGCAAAGTGCCATTTTGAGATATAGTTTTACATATTTTGAGAGAACGCAGACATCTCTACAGCCGATATAACACTCACTCTGAAGAAATCTAAACTATTACACATATGCTTCACTAACCTTTGGGCGACTTTCCGTAGAGAGAGGTGAGCAGTAAGTGTCACGTGATCAGTTAGTGTTATATTGAGGTTTTTTTGTGGATAGTGTATTTCTTCCTTTAGGGGAGGATGTGTTTCACAGTTTGAGCATGATGTTTTCAGATGGCTAAGTTTAGAAAAGTGGATTATGGGATTTTTTTAACATCTTAATAATAATAATAATAATAATAATAATAATAATAATTACAATTACAATAACAATAATAATTGATCAGATTTATAAAGCGCTTTTAAAGATACTCAAAGCCGTTAAGGGAAAAAGATGGTATGGATTGGTATCGGTAACGGCAGATACTCAAGGTTGCCATATCTGTATCGGTATTGGACCCGAAAAAGTGGCATGGTGCCATCCCTAGTTTTGATTTTGAGGTGCTCTGTCCCTTTAAAACACAAAATAACACTGTAAATCTCAGTAATACACTCTTAAACTTGAGACTTGCCCTTTTTTCTATTCTCGGTAGTAAAGCAGAAAAAGCCTTGCCCTTTGTCCTGCTCACCCACAACAGCCCAGTGTTATTGCATTAGCTCATATCTTATTATATTACCACACTGGTTGCTATTTTTGACACCAGACGAGGCCTTTTGTCATTGCCCCTTTGATTTGATACAGCGACTTCCAGTAAAGTCATGTTGTTCTTCCCTGAACTGGGTGTTAAAGCTCATTTATAATGCAGTGGCTCTATAGAAAAGCCATTATGTTAAGGACATGATCCCAGGAGGGACAGCTTCCCTAAGCTGTGAAACCGTACCCTTCTCCATGAAGTGCAGCGGATTAATACACATCCAGATTGGTGTAAACGTTGCATGTGTTGCTTGTACTTCACCGGGAGAGAATAATACATTTCATGAGTTTGGTTTTCATGCATGAGTGCAGAGTCCTGTTGATGCAGTGACAGGTGGACTGTCTCCAGTCAGAGACCTGGACCGGCTTCTCCAGGACATGGACATTAACCGCCTCAGGGCCGTCGTCTTCAGAGATATTGTGAGTCGTACAGAACACACAAATATGCAACATACAGGCACACAGTGTGCAGAACAGCCATAAAATCTACACACAAACTATCACTGCTTTCTGAAGAAGACACAGTTTGTTTAGTGTATTTTGTTTGTTTCAGGAGGACAGTAAGCAGGCTCAGTTTCTGGCGCTTGCCGTTGTCTACTTCATCTCAGTCCTCATGGTGTCCAAGTACCGCGACATCCTGGAGCCCCACAATGACAAGAAACACCCTCAGCGGTCCCAGTCTGCCAGGAGCACAGGTATTCAGCAGCTTCAAAGGGAAAACATCTGAAATATTTATCTGCAGAGGAAAATAACACTGCAATCCGTCATGCTTTCTCTACTTTTGACCTCTAATACAAAGCTTTGTCTAGAATACTTATGAACCTCTTTTTAGATTATTCATTTGAATCCTTTTGAGGCTATATCCAAAATAAATGTTTTATAACAAAAACAATCTGACCACATTAGGGTTTATGTTTCAAAAATAATCTCCATCTATACCAGGGGTAGGCAACCTGTGGCTCCGGGGCCACATGTGGCTCTTTAGGCCCTCTGCTGTGGCTCCCTGTGGCTGTGACAAAAAAATGAAATAAATAATAAAGAAAGAAAGAAAATGAAATGGTTATTTCTTCATTTTCATGTAACATTTATGTATACCCAAAGCAATTTGTATCCTTCAACTGATATAATGTGTAATTTATATCTATATATGGTATTAGAAACCTTAACCTTTAAATTTTGCTAACTTCAAATCTAGTTTTGAGTTTCCCTCGCTAAGCTAGCTTTCCATTCCAAATCTCCTGAGATATTCCTTTGGTGTTCAGCCTCTCATTTGCACTTGGGTCCTTGCTGCATTCTGACAAAATCATATTAATAAATGCTCATTATGAACTATTAATAATGTCGGTAGGCTAATTTAGACTTAGTAGGCTCTTTCATCTTCATTGTTAGGCCCCAAAATTAGGTTGGTGGCTCCATTCTGACATTTTTCCTCTTTTTTTTTGACCAACAATGGCTCTTTTGTTAGTAAAGGTGACCAACCCCTGATCTAAACTAACATGCCTGAAAATATTTTTACACCTCATGACTTGTTATTTGTGTCTTCACAGACAGCGGTGCCATTTCTGGTGGCCT
The DNA here is from genome assembly GCF_030273125.1 of Centropristis striata. Lineage (NCBI taxonomy): Eukaryota > Metazoa > Chordata > Actinopteri > Perciformes > Serranidae > Centropristis > Centropristis striata. The sequence continues at coordinate 40,803,778 of NC_081517.1, read as the reverse complement.
GGAGGTGGAGAATGGCGTCTCTCTCCGGCGGTATGACTCTGGCATCGGTGACGACCACACCTCGACCGCAGCCAGCGAGGCGGACCTGTCATCCTCTGGCGTGACTCACGGCCCAGACGCCATCTCAGAGGCCCTGTCGACGCTGTCTTCTGAGGTCAGACCTTCCCTGCCCGCTGATTCAAAGGGCAAGAATGTGAAGGACATTCTGCGCAGCCTGGTGAGCGCTCCGGCTGATGATATCATGGTGGACCCAAGTCTGCTGCCACCAGCGTTCATAGGAGGCGTGGGCGACGCGGCCAGAGAGTCATCGCTGCAGTTTCGTTCCTTTGATAGGTGAGGACTCAACATATACTATTCCATAGGTAGGAGGTTAGGAGAAGGGGGGCATATGTGGAGCTAGCATAGTCCAACTGTTAGGAGGGGGAGTCCCTCCAGGGTAAGACCATCAGAACATCTGACACAGCACCAAGGGCCAACAATGCAACATGAAAAGAGGAGAAGAGGACTGCTCTATTCTGTTTTCTCATTTACATACAGTACTAGCCAAAAGTTTGGACACGCACCTTCTCATTCAATGCGTTTTTCTTTATTTTCATGACTATTTACATCGTAGATTCTCACTGAAGGCATCAAAACTATGAATGAACACATATGGAATTATGTACTTAACAAAAAAAGTGTGAAATAACTGAAAACATGTCTTGTATTTTAGATTCCGCAAAGTTGCCACCCTTTGTTTACTCGAATATAAGACATGTTTCAGTTATTTCACACTTTTTTGTTAAGTACATAATTCCACATGTGTTCATTAATAGTTTTGATGAATTTACAATGTCAATAGTCATGAAAATAAAGGAAACGCATTGAATGAGAAGGTGTGTCCAAACTTTTGGCCTGTACTGTACGTAAGCCATTTCGACCAATATTTCAGTGCTTTGTTACGGTTCAGTCTTAGAGAAAAAGTCAACATCTCCATTTCATATATCTCTCTTACAGTGGCTGACCACTCTCCCACCGTTGGTGGCTCTCTGTTAAGCCATTTCCTAGTTATTGTTTTTTTTCCAGCTGCCAATGGTATCTTTAGTAGGTATTTATCTTGGGATGTAAGGTCAGTTGGTAGATTGCACAAATAAACAGTTTGAAAATTATATTCAATGGTTCCCATACTATTCAAAGAAAATCGTGTTTTTCTGCTCTGCATGTTATGTATCGCGGGAAAAAAATCTTTGCTTAAATTCCTCTGGTGTTGACATGGATGGAGACCTGACAGCTTCATCAGTCTCTCAAGAGCCCATATGGTGCAGATACGCTTGTGATTCTCGAAGTTGACAGTTTCATACCATTTATCCCGACATAACTGCAGGGGACTTTTGAAAGTCAGACCTTGAAGACTTCTCAGCTTGGTATCCTCAGAGGAGGTGGATCTTGAAAAACATTCTGTAACAGAAACCCTTCTGAACCAAAGGGGGAACTCGCTCTTCGACTCTTTTCCCCCCTTACTCCCATTGTTCTTTCTGTTAGCTGTCGATGTTAAGCCCTCATCCGGAGCTAACCGCCATACAAAGAAGCTGTCTTCAGGAAAGCAGGAGTCATGTCTGGGATGAAGAGACAGAGAGACAAAGCTGGCAGGAAGCTGTTTCTTTTCACCTTGTCACAGATATTTAACGACTTTCTTTTTCATCTTTCCTGCGGCTCTTCTCTCCCCGTCGAACTTTTGAAGCGGTATCCCCCCTTTTCTCTGGCATAAAAGCTGTATCATTTGCATCACCCCTGGAGCTGCAGGGGTGAACAGGAGCCAGGAGCAAGGCTTCAAAAGAGGAGCCTGGTGCAGGAGCCACAGACGGGCCCAGGTGAGAGAGGATGGTCAACGGTCTGGTTTGCATTTGGAGCACTGATTCTGAGACAAACTGCAGAGCGGTGAGAGGCTGGTAGAGATTCAGAGAGAGATGGGAGAAGGGGGAGAAAGAAGTCTCCATGGGGGTGATGTCAAGTCAAGGTTCTCATGTACTGAAGAAAACATTTCTCCGTTTCTCTCCCTCGCTCCCTCGCTCTCACAAACACACTTAGTCAGTCTGCCTGCCCCCAACTGTGGGAATTCCACGGCATCTCTGTGATCGCGTGTCTTTATCTGAGGAATGCTTTGTCAGGTCTCAGGGCGCTCCTCATATCAGGGGGATTAGACTGGCTCCTGTCCGCTGAGCACACTCAGTAGGAAGAGAGGACGTCAGGAGAGCTGGAGAACATAGACTAACAGCTCGCTGGTTGCCAATGGGAGCCTCTTCATGCGAGCTATACAGCCCAGGCACAGACGGCACACTTCACCTGCCTTTATTAAGAAGAAATAAAAGCTTCTCTGAGGATTTTCGCACATGAACACATTGTAGTGTTGAAAAGTGTTCTTTCGAGTTCGAATTCGCAATATGGAAAAGTGCAATATCCAATTTGCAGGAGGTGCAATATTAATTTTAATCACACCATGATCATTTTGATATATCTTTCAATGAAAATGGGAAAAAAAATGTGCAGTATCAGTCAAAATAATCCCTTTTTTTTTTTTTTATAGTTCAGCCCCAGCTTTTTACTAGAAATTAGTTTATTATCAGTTAAAGGACAAGGCTGGCAATATTCTACATTAATGTTATGGTGAACAAAACACTAAAACATTAGCCTTTTAAAAACATTTTTTTTAATAAATTCCCAACCCTGACTGGTTCTCTGCCCCAAGCTTATTGGTTCCTTCTAAGAATGTAAATCGTAAAAAAAAAAAATATATATATATATATTTTTTCCTTAAAATACAGTTTTACGCACTGTTTTAAGCTTACATAATTTTTAAGGCATATTGTCAATTACTGATTATTACATATTTGGTGATCTACCTTCAGCAGCAGGACAGGTAATATGGGGTTACAAGGTAGACCACAATGCCCATGTTCATGATGTAATGAAGGAACATGTAACCTATTGTAGAGGTGTGGCTCTTTTATGTGTTCTTTAACAGTTTTTGTACAGTAACAGAAGTCTCAGGCACAGAGGAAAATCAGGATTTGAACATGCAGACAATATTTACCTTTGCCAAGGAGGTTATGTTTTCTGTTTGGCCTGATTTTCATGAAACTTGGTGGAAGAGTGTAGCATTGTCCATGGAAGAAACCCTTAGATTTTGGAGCAGAATTATTTTTGTAGCATCGAGCATAGTTTTGGTGGTGTTTGCTCTCTGAGTGCTCTTTTGCTCTTTTCATGGGAATTGTTGACAACAAAATATATGGAATATCTCCTGTCTTATTCTTTAAACTGGCATTTTTTTCAATTGGTTGTTGAGACACTAAAATGTTAAAATATAGTGAAAATAGCCATCTCAATGTCCCAGAACCTATGGTAATAAATCAAATCTTCAAATTTTAGAAGCCTGAACCATCAAATATTTGGCCTTTTTGATTTGAAAAATCCAAATAATTAATTTAAAAAAAGGTAAATAATGATCAGAATTTATGCCTATTTCTTGGCAACAAAGTGATACATTGACTTAAAGTTTTCAGCACTTAAACATATGCACATGCATCTGCACACCTTCAAGCCTTTCTACTAGCCAAGTTCTTTATGATCCCACATTCTCAGACCTCACAGCCGAGGTGGCAAATTATTTTGACGTCTCTTGCTCAAAACTATCCATATCATTCACTTGCTTTATGCCTTTATTTATTCTCTTATCTCCTGAGGTTACCACTCTTTATCAGCCCGCTGTCTCCTCCCCCTTACCAATTCTACCTACCACGCATGCAGACATGCTCTGTGTTTATTATCTTGTTGTAAGGACTCTATCACTGCTCAGCATCTCCCACTAACCAGTAAGTCTCCCAGTGACACCAGTACAAGCCGGACCTGATCTTCTGCACTGACATCTCCTGCCAAAACATGGCAACTTTCCACTTACCCAGAGGGCTGGATTTACGAGACCAATGTATGGCCGAAGCTGGGATCTCCCAGATAAAAACTGCTGGGTTGGTCAGGGGGTGAAGTATCCCTTCTGATTTATTCACTAGTGGAGACCTGCTGGATTTCTCCCATCCATTTCTCAGCCCATGCCCCTGTTATGACAGCCAGTCTGCAAATATTTGCTGACACTAACCAGAACTAAACAGTGTCATTGTACAAGCCGATGATTTAGACTGCACGGTTCTGCAGAATATGTGACTGTTAGACACTGGGATATACATGGTGCAGTTGTTTGCATTCCTGGCAGCAGGCTCGGCATGCATGTGAAAGTTGATGTACAGATGAGTTGTGTTGATGTTGAAGTGTTGTTAATGTGCGGCTTAGGGAGAGGATAAGCATGTCGGACACAAACACAACTGAAAGAGTGGAGGCCATTATGCTCCCTTTCTATATTTCTACATCACACTTCAGAAAAAGGTGAGATTCTGAGAATGAAGTGTACAGCCTGATACAAGCTCAGCTTCTATGATTCACCTGAAACAAGCAGACTAGGTCTCCTGCATCCAACTAATCAGCTGTTTTGTAACCTGCTGTTGTTGGCTGTAAAAAAACCCAGGCATTTAAGAGTGTTAAGAGAAATATATATTTATATATATATTTCTGTTTGTGGCTGATGCTGTTGAACATAATATTTACGAAGAAGTGGGAAAAGATCCATTACCTACAGTGTACAACACTTAAACAGACATTTTTGACCATAATCACTCAAAAAATGTTTTGTCAAAAAATGTCAAAAAATGTTACAGCGATGTCTGCTGGAGCATGAACCTTCAAAATCGGGCTGAACAATTCGGAAAAACTACCAAGTCGCAATTACTGATATTGCAATGGTAATATGATGACGATCATCGCTGCATCATTGCGTCATTTTTGTTGAAAATTATATTCAAATTATCCTAGTTTAATTTTTTGTGAGGATCCGTCCAAAACAAACATTTCCTCCTTAGTAGAAGTGAAGAATAGGATTTGTAGCATCGACACAATACTTACAACCACAATTCCAAAAACGTTGCGATGCTGTGTAAATGCAAATGTAAATAAAACAAAGTGTTCAGTGTGAGTGTCAGAGCGTGTTGACATCAACAAAAAGCTCATTCATTCATTCATTCATTCATTATCCTTAACCGCTTATCTGCACTCGGGTCACAGGGGGCAGGGCAGACACATAGAGACAGACAATTACACTGTGATTATTAATTATTATAATCTATATTTTTTATTAACAGTATATTGTTTTATTTTGGTATTAGTACCCTCTAATGCATTTCTAAAGCATAAACTTTTTTTTAAATTATTTTTTTAACCAGCAGCACAAGACAAACGCACAGAATTTACATAGACAGATATATATAAACTTTATTACAGGCTCTAGACCCAATAGCAAGACTACAACATACAAAAAAAACAACAGATACATAAACACATATAAACATACTCTTATTAGACAAAAATAAAGATGAATTTGAGTGATAGGTTTGTTTTGTTCTTCAAATTTTCTATAGATATTGTAATAATGCCGTTAGCGTGAATTATTTTGCCCACGATCAGCGCACTCTGAAAATCTGATACTAAGACAGGCCAAAGTCCTTGTACCTAAACACTCACAAACACAAATGAAAAACATTGAGATTCTGCTATTCTCATACTTTGCAGGCCCCTGTGGTCCCAGTTGCTCCCCTCATTAATCACTGATGTCATCAAGTTAATGCCCCTCCCACACCAGCCATCACCATCCAATCACAGCTAGAGTTGCCGTGGACTTAATCACAGTTGATTTGAAAGTACATGCAAATGTTTCAGTGTGTATGTCAGCGAATAACATTTCCAACATTCACATGCACGGAGTTACACAAAACCACAGTGAAAGGGGAGATCAAAGCTCTGCTGGGGTTTAAACTCTCCTCCCTTACATGAGCTGGCTCTGTTAACACTCTGCAGAATGGTATTTTTACACACACACACACACACACACACACACACACACACACACACACACACACACACACACACACACACACACACACACACACCGCTGACACTTCCTTACTCATTCTCGCACTTGTTTTACCTGAAATAGCAGAGATTACTGGAATCACAGTGTTTACTGCACTTATCCATTGTAGGTTAAAGCCTTTAAATAATTCAGCCTCAGCCCAGCACACACACACACACACACACGCACGCACTGCCCTGGGCTCCTGTTTGTGGGTTGAGTAGGGCCGCTGACGGCTGATTAATCGACTGGGGCGGCCCACTCATGATAAGTGTGGCTAATGACCTGCTGAATAATTCACTGGGCCTTTGCTGGGGAACAGATGGAAGGCCAAACACATACACGGACATGTTCACTGGCAGACTTGTGCACACTTGTGCACTCATGCATTTATTTTGTACTCATATGCATATATTCAAAAATTTGGGGACACACACACACACACACACACACACACACACACACACACGGGGGGGGGGCCTCTGTCTCCCCGTCTCCCTCTCCTGCTGTTGACACCTAGGGTGCTTCACGTCAGCGCCGCCCTTGTTCCCTGATACCACCGACCAGCCTGCTCGCTATCAGAACAGACAAAAAGTTACCAAAAAAGTTTTATCTCCACTCTTCCTTGCTATCAACACTGATTTCATTCTGTCCTTTCACTTTTTATGCATCACTCTGGACCTTTTCAGTTTGTATCTAAAACACAACTGTCAAACCACTTTCACTGCGCCTGCAGCTCTATTATTCCTAAATCATAGATCACTTGAGGCAAAGGTCAGCTGTCAGGGTTTAACATTCACTGCACCTTTTTAATAGATCTGATCAGCTGCCTTAAATCAACTGAGAACTGAGAGACTTTGATACTGCAGCCAGGTATCTGTCTGCACCGCAGGGAGCCAGACCCAACTCTCCTCTCTTCATGAGAGCATGCACACACACACACACACACACACACACACACACACACACACACACACACCATCTCTGGGAGCATGCAGGAATCTATCTTAGCTCTTTTGTTTGTAACCTGCCGTTCTTTTCTTTCCAAATTCAAATTTTGTGCATTTGATGTGTGCCTGCATATCTTGGTGAGCCTGCATTGGTTTGTGTTTCTGAGAGGTAGCAGTAGCCAGTGATTAGGCCCTGCTTCCCTTGTGTCAGCACTGATAAGCAGGGCCAGGCTCTCTTTGATATGGCCAGTGGTCTGTCAGAGCCCTGGTCTGAACTGACAGCTTATCTGCATGCTGCTCTCCTCCCATCTGCTGTTCGCCGGATGGGAATTGAACTCCACTCAGTCGTACCACATCACTACGAGAAACACTTCCTGTTACCTTACCGGAGAGACATGCACAGAGGCGGCATTATCATCGAACAGATAGATAACTGTGACTTTAAGCTAGCTGGAGCTGTAAATGATCAGGGATTTGTGCTCAACAGATAAAAAGTTGGTTTGGTAATCTAAGTAATGGTGAATGATAAGCAAGCACAAAACAGTGAAAATGTGTAGAAATAAGTACTGCGAACACTCAAACATCAAAAGCTGGAGTCAAACTTTAGTCATTTTATCAGTATTTTCTTCTTTTCATGTTCTTTAATCAGATATTTTATTCATTTTCTGTTCTGAAATCAGGAAATTTGGAGAAGTTTAGAAGGCATTTTGTATAGGCCAAGTTCTTACATTAAACAATATTTAAGGAATATTTTAATGAGAAATTGATATACATGATCATGTATATCAAATACTCCCCCGTGTCACCTTCAATGCATGAATAAAACTTTTTCTCACATGTATCCATGTTGCAAATCCAAAAATGGAGAAAATTCTTGATGAATTGAAGTTAACTGCGGCCATGTTTAACCACAGAAAAACTACACCAAAACATTGGTATACAAACTCTCACACTGCTCGTGCAGAATATTTCAAGTCTCATTTATGCAATCATATGCTCACTAGTTCTCAAACACATTCTTTACGCTAAAACCTTACCATTAGAAAACACTTCATAAACAGCCTCACTCTTGCACTTCTCCTCTAGGCTGAGACTGTTTCTGCAAGTAAACAATTAGACTATTCCAGATGAAAGACTGCTGCAGTTAGCTGCTTGCTCTGTGTTGCAAGATGAATGTGACTATTTAAAAAAAAATGTCTTCAAGTCTAACGGATTGATGGCAGAGTTGTTATTGTTTCACCCATACTGTGCACATTAAAGTCTTATGAAGCTCGCTGTGAACCAGCCCCATCAGCATTTTCTTACAATAGTTCATACAGTACAATGTTTGTCTCATCTCTGCAGAAGCGTCGTCGTTGCACCTAAGAAAGCGGGCATGGCACCATCTCCAGCCACCTCCACTACCGTCCCAGCAGCCACTGCTGCGTCCGTGTCTGGTGGGACACCTATGGACAGCGTGGCCGTAGTCTCTTCTGGAGACGCCTCCCAGAGCTCCTCTGCAGAGTCTGCAGCCAGTAAGTACAGAGCACTGCTTCTGTAAGGGCAGATAAGTCAAAACCTGGATGTGCCAGCAATGAAAGCCAATATTTATTTAGAGATTTTGCTGTTCTGTGTGTCTGGCAGAATAAAATTGCTGAGTTTGTACAATGTAATCCAGTTACCAAAAGCTTGAGGAGACAATATAAATTACACTAATTTGGTCGTAATTGTTGTCTTGTGTTTTAAAGGGTAAAAAGTAGGAATAAAAGTCACATTTTCAAAATAAAACTGCACAAACATTAAAAAAGATACATGTAAAATTATAATCACTGGTGTAAACATAAATGCCCATAATAAAAGTACTTTTTAGAAACTATACCTTAAAGAATGAAGAATTTTATTAGTGACTTCAAAATAAAAGTATTGGTAACGCATTATATTAAGGTCCTTGTAATAACCATTAATTAACAAGTAATAAGGCCCTTGTAAGTCCTTACAAGATGCTTATTAACATTATTGTGTGTTTATAAGCTTATATAAGTGTTAATCATGGCATTACAAACACCCATGACCCACCCATTATGTCTTTGCCATGCCTTTATTAATCTTATTTTGTTTGCTTATTGATATTAAAATATTTTTTATTGCTCATCTATTATAAGTTACTTATAAGTTAACTATGCTTTTTGCAACTACCGGATCTAAAGCGAGAACAATGCCTTATTACTTGTTAATTAATGGTTATTAAGGACCTTATTATAAAGCGTTACCGAAGTATTTACTTCTGACACAAGAATGAATTAAGGTGGATTAATAAAATGACATGTAATTCAAGCCTTTTTGTATTGGAACTTTATGAGCACACTAACTCTTCAGCAGTGACACTAAATGATGATTAGGCAACCAGCTGTTTTTTTTGTCACCTTTCTGCATGTGTGAGTGTGTATAAAAGTGAGATGTTTTTTTCACTGAGGAGTCCATGTGTGTTTAAGAAAGGAGGGAGTGACATGAGAATGGGGTTCGTGTGTTTTGGGGGATTGTGCATTCACTGTAAAGAGTCTGTGTGTGTGTGTGTGTGTGTGTGTGCATTTGAATAATGATAATTGTTAAAGCTGTATGCACAGGGAGCTTTGTGTCAGTGAGCAGCGTTGAGTAAATACGCTTTGTGAGTGTGCGAGTTTGTTTTAGTGGGGCAGTGGGAGGACTAATGGAGACGTTCATTTACTCCTCTTTGTTTGAAGGAGCTACTTCAGCTCGAGAGGGATACTCTCACCAGGCCCACATGGCGCTGCTTAACACCTTACATGCACACACACACACACACACACACACACACACACACACACACACACACACACACACACACACACACACACACACATTCCAGCCCACATTACACTGTCTGTCATTCCTTAAGAGTTATCCCTGCTTGGAGACCGTCCTGGCTGGAAAAACAAGCCCGCTGAAACACCAGAGGAATCCCCCTCCTCCATATTCAGCTGGGCATTAGCTTATTTATGAGCCACAGGGAAGTGAATTTACTGCCAGATCAATCAAACATGGACTTTGTACCTTGTGTGCCTCTGTCTCCAGAATGAAGTCGTAAAGCACCTTTTAGTTGCATAATGAAACGGTCACAAAAGCAGCCCAGAGGGGTAAATTGGTATGTAATGACTTAATGAGTAAAAACAGTTTGAAAAAATAGCATTTTTTTTTTACTTCTCACATTCCAATACAGGTGTAACACTAAAAATATTATTTACTCAAAAGAAATATTAATGCGTTTGATATACGGCTGACATATATTTAGAAAAAAAAAAAACACCAAGAAATAATCACAGTGTTTAAAGTATGACTGCTGCTGACAGCGAAACACCTTTCAGGGCACAATTTAGAGGTTTCCATCATGAAAATCTAAATTGATAAGGAAGACATATTGTGCTTGGAGTACATCATCCGCTATCTAACCATAAAATTATACTCTTGTACCCCCACTTGCCCTATTTGACCATAAATCCCCCCATTCTATACATTTGAATGGAGGCCATTGTATTATTTCATAAGATGCATGTTTCCGCACAGGTTTATGGTGCTACCCAGGTCGTATAATGTATTGCTCTTTGCGTGTGCCTGTGTGTGTGTGCCTGTGTGTGTGTGTCATCTTATTCTTGTCCAACATCCAGACTAATAACAGAGTTCTTTGGTTTCTCCCTGCAGCAGGCGGCCAGGTTCCAGCCAGCGCTAGCCTGCCATCTGTCCCCCCACTCTCCCCTGTGACCCAGAACACAGCCCCCAATATGAGGTGATTCATCTTCTTTTCTCTCTCTCTCACATACACACACACACACACAAGCACATGCACTATCAGCTTTTTTATGCACATAAGCATTAATGGATATATCTACTGATTGTTGCTTTGTCCTGATGATTAAAAAAATATACATTTTACTGATGTTATTTATGATTTAAATTTGGCGTTTTGTAGATTTATTTTGGAGTTGCATGCCGGTTTTATTTGACTAATGCTCTGTTTTTATGTTTGGATTACATCTCCAGTATCTCAGAGCGTCTGGAGCATGCTCTTGAGAAAGCAGCCCCTCTGCTGAGAGAGATCTTTGTGGACTTTGCCCCCTTCCTCTCTCGGACCCTGCTGGGCAGCCACGGACAAGAGCTCCTTATTGAGGGCACGAGTAAGTACAACATCAATACGGATACAGTTTTTTTTTATAAAAAAAATATTTTTTTACATTCACCTCAAGGATGCCAGATCTTTCAAGTGTTGATCTCATTTAAATGCTATATCATATCCAGGCAGTTGTTAATCCAATAGTGTGATGAGTGCACGTTGAGCCAAGAGCTCGTAGTCCTGCTGAAGGTTTCTAGGGGGGCAGGTCATAGGCCAGGCCACTAATAGCAGTGTTTGGGATGTCTGCTGCCACCAAACAAAATGGAAAGTTGATTGATAGCTGCAGGGGGGCCTGAAGAGAAGGCAGGGGGAGGTGTGTGTATGTGTGTGTGTGTGTTGTCTGCCTGTGTGTGTGTGTGTGTTGTCTGCATGTGTCTCTGTGTCATACGAAGAGCAACTGAAAGACCAAAGGCTACTCTGCCTTCTTCCCGTCTGTGCATGTGCAGCAGATTCTGGACACTCTGGTGGCCCCCTGCCCTCTGAAAGCCCAGGGCTCGCCATTAGGGATCAATGGGACATATGCTGGCCAAGTAATACAAGGCCCAAATATGTATTAGTTTACAGTAACATCATGTCAGCTCATTAGGCCCATCAATACTCTCTGCTCTCATGCAGATGGCACAAGGTTAGGGAATCTGTGTCTATTTGTGTGTGCGTAAATGTGTTTCCTCAAGTATCAAGTATTAGTATTTATGCCCCGCGAAAGTGGAACACTCTGCCTGACACTTAAACTTGCCACATCAGTAGCCATTTTTAAAAACAGATTAAAAACCTATCTTTTCTCTACAGCATTTGGTTTAATTGTGTGCATGTGTGGTTGTGGGAGTGGGTGCACATGTGTGAGTAAGTAAGTGTATATGTGGTGAATATGGAATAGCTTGTCTACCTGCACACTTCAATTAATTTGTAATCGATTTTTGTTTGATTTTTCTGTGTTTTTTGTTGTTGTTTTTTCAACTATAATCATGTGTATACATTGTGAAGCACATTGAGTCTGCCTTGTGCATGAAATGCGCTCTATAAATAAAGTTGAATTGAATTGAAAATTGAATCAAAGAAGGGTTATGGAATAATTCACACAAAAGTAACAGTTTATTGTCATATGTGCATTACTTTTCTGACTCCCTTTCTTGAATATTTCTTCAGGTCTGGTGTGCATGAAGTCCAGCAGCTCAGTCGTGGAGCTCGTCATGCTTCTGTGTTCACAGGCAAGTCTGGCATCTATATCTTTTCTTCCCCCCCCTTGTCCTCCGCTTTTCCACCGATCTGATTTATCAGGCTCACCTTGAGTGCCGTAAATCCACAGCCAGGAGTGGAGACAGTGAGCCATCCGACGCCTTATCTTTCCCTCCACACTACCTTGTCTACCTTCCCACATTCACCGCGTCCCCGATGAGAAACCGGAGAAAAGGCATCTCTTGCCGCAAATATTGGTTTGAGGGTCAAGGGTGGGCGACCTGTCCGCGTCACCTCTGACCCGAGCGCCGGCCCCTGTGGCCTGGCCAAACTGATGAGGAGGGATAATGTAGATTTGATGGTGCTTTGCATTGATTATCCCTCTCTTTTCTGTTGTCTTGTGGGTGTTTTGTTGCCAAGTTTATTTAGCTGCTGCCGGATTCATGAATACTAATTCAGGGATCATAAGCAGGCGTGGGCGGATCAATGATGGCGGATGTCAATACATCACTCCGGGATGGCTGATTAGCATTAAGACACACAAAGCTACTGCAGACTGCTTAGTTCCTACGTGCAGGCCAGAACACAGTGTATTTTACATTTAAATGCATCTCATAAAATAGTGTATTTATTCAGTCATTTTCAAAGTGTAACACACACAAACAGTTGCCCTCATATTCACACATCCAGTGACAAGGACAACAGATAATAACTCCCCTCTGGCCCTGTTTGTTTGCATCTTTACTATTTAAAGCACCTCATGAAAAACAAAGATAACCAATAATACAAAAACACATCTGATTAATGACACCTTTCTCACCACAGCGCTCTGCTTTTTTTTATTTTTATCAGCTTTATTTTCTAAAGAAATAGCACCTGTCATCTGGCTTTCTTTCCTCCAGCTTCTCCCCCTTTCAACCCCCTACTCTGTTTGGTTCCCATTATTCACTCCGCGTCTTCTCTAAAAGGTAATACAGTCAGATTACACATCTGTTTGTATGTCAGGGGCCACGCATAGATTTGTGCTAGTGGGACACACGGAGGGAATGCGAGTCCTATAATGTCCAGAGACGAAAAGGAATAGCAGGAGTGAAAGCTAGATAGAAAACCAAAGAGGGAAGAATGACAGGCTCTAATGCACCTATTTGTCATATCTGTCAGGGTGTTGTTTAATGCTAATCTAATCAAAGGCAAAATCTTGGTGATTGCTCCGCTGCACAGCTCATGGCTCGCTTCCCTCTTTGGTCCCCAGCCCAAGCTATTTCTTCCCTTTCTCCAAGCTCCAAGCTACCCCACCCAATCTGCACAACACACACACACACACACACACACACACACACACACACACACACACACACACACACACACACTCTCGCTCTCTCTTTCTGTGAGAGGAACAGGGATTGGCCAGCGTAGTGTTGATTGCTTCAATAAATCATCCAACCAAATTCTCTCACAGCTAATGCAAATGTAATTTTATTGTTGTGTGAGGGGGGGAAGAGGAGGGGGGGAAGGTAGAGGCTGCTTTCCACCGGGGAAAAGAGGAAAACAGGGAGAGACTTTTCCTCTGGGCTAAATTACTACGTATAATTATTTGTGTGTTTGCTCTCCTTGTGTGGCAGTGAAAGTGAGCCAGTGCCATGATTGATGACATTATTTAGCAAAGTTTGTTGGGCCCTCTGGCACAGGAAGCGCTCAATCCTCTCACAGGAAGTGCCTCTGTGGCCATCTTGTGACTCCTTCCTGCCTTCAAGCCAGCCAGTGGAAGCAGCAGCAGTAGATGGAGATGATTTTGATTGATTTTTCTTTCTCTCCCCCCCCTCCCCTCTTCCACCCCCACACCTTCATCGGCGATGCGATACCATCTCTGTGAAATTTTAATTAATTTCCCAAGCTTTTGAGATGGAGTGGAGCCAGGGTGAAGGGTCAGGAGGCGAGGGACCGCAGAGCAGTTTTTAATCAGGGATCCTATGAAAGTTGCATTGGCGGCCACATCAGCTTGGCATTGAGGAGGGGATTGTAAACCGCCGTTTGATAGTGCCCCCTTTCTAAACAACTACAACTGGGCTCCCAATTAAAGGACCATTTTGATCAGACATTAACTGTTGGGGTGGCATGCTGCCTTGTTCTCCGCTGTAATATTGATCCTGGAAGACTGCTGAATATACAAAATGAGGATTAATGATCATATACTGTAGTTGCAACAGAGTGCAGCGCCGAATGGTAGAAAGAGCTGCAACTTCCCATAGCTGCACCTGACACTGTTTTTATTATTGGCATTATCAATTAACCAGCGGAATAGTTTTTTTTTTTTTTTTTTTTTTTTTGCCATGAGCTGACATTTGAGTAGCTTGTTTTGTCCAACCAGCAGTTTGAAATCCAAAAAGATTCTATTTACTAATATACTGTAGATGACAAAGAAAAAACACCAAATATCCCCATTTGTGGTTGAAATCAGGGATTTTTAGAAAATATTTGTGTTTAAAAAGTTACAAACCATTAATCCCTTATCAAAGGTTCTGCAGATACATTTTCTTTCAATTGCGTATTTGACTTATTGTTGCAGCTTCGAGGCCTTTTAACACCAAGTCCATATTTTTCAGTCGATAAAAATCGATTTGTGCAAAAACCTTGCACACTAAACACATTATGTTTTATTATTCTACATGGCCACCCATAAAGTTGGAATAATTTTGTTTTCAGACACAATCCTCTGTTGATCATTTTCATTGTGATATTTGTGGAAGAGATTGATTTATAAAGTTTTCAGAAGATATACACTTCATCTGTCAAGAATTTATCACATTGCCCCATTATTAAATGGAAAGAGAAAAAAAATATTTTAGTCCTACTTCATGGGTGACCGTGTATTTGTTGGGAAAATTCACATTACAAGTAAAAATATTAGAGGTTGGCTTGTTGCATTCTTTTAAATGTCTAAAAACTGCTGGCAACTGAATTAATTATGTAGGTGCTACGAATAAGCTTCACCAGGTTGAACAGTGGTCTATTTCTCTACTTTTATACTTATTCTCTTACTTTTATTTCAACTTAGATTATTATGCAATGTGTTGGTGCTTATAAGGTGATTTCACAATTTTTGCTAAGGCGACACAGCCCTTCTTGGTTATTGAAAGTGACTGCCTACTCAAAGTAGCTCTTGCATATTACATGAATATCATCAAGTTTTCTACAGTGAACCAGGTGCACTGAGGGTCGTGCATGTAAAGAACCACTCTCTCCCTCTCCCCGGGCCGTGCCCGTGATTCGCCTTGACAGTTTCACTCTCCCTCTCACACTTGTTTTCTCCCGTCTTTGTCATGTTTACGGCCGGCATGTTGTTTCCTGGGTGCACTCCTTGAAGTGGCTTCCACCCAAAACATCTGATAAATAAATGATGCGCTGGGACAGGAGAAAGAGCTTTCTCTTGCGCTCGCTGCCGTCCGTCCAGAGCTTTGAGAAATCATCCCATCGGTTACTGGACAGTCTACGATGAGCAGAGGCCCATAAATCTCCTCAGTAGCTGCATTTGTGTCCTGTAGATCAGCCATTATTGTCCGGCCCCTCTGTCAGCTCATCCATCCTTCTGCCATTTATCAGAAATGCATCCTGTACATGGAGTGGAAGGGAGAGAGAGAGAAAGAGAGAGAGAGAGAGAATTGTGGGGTGGAGGGGCTCTGGTTTCATCATGGTGGTCAAGCCCAGATAGAAAGACTTCTCTTCCTCACATATCAATAAATACATTCACTCTAGTGTACAGTAATTACACATATTCTTTAACTGTTACAGGGTCAGATTACCTGAACAAAACAAAAATAATATTTACTTACCTAAAATGGTATCTATCAACTGCTATGGAGCAAATAAACAAGACAACGCATAGTGTAACTTCATCCTCATTATTCTTTACAAGTTGACTGTAAACAATACACTTTCCTCATGGCTGTAAGCCACCGGTAAGCAAAGCAGAGGCTGAAAACCGAAAACACAACAAGTCTGCCTACCCAGTTAACCACATCTAACCCATGTACGATAGAAAAATGGAGAGGGGTTTTCAGGAATGTATTTCAGTTCGATTAAAACTTTTTTTTTTTCATGGATGAGACTGAGGAATACTCTGATCTTCTCTTTGGTCCACACGTAGCTGCTGTTGCTACTACCAGGCTTGTTTTCATGCATTATTGGGAGGCGTGGATATCTGAAACAGCTGATCAGTCATGTGAGTTAATTGTTCCCTACGTCAGAACTCCTTCGGCATAGCTCCTCCCTACCTGAACTCCTTTATTCATTTACATTTACATTTAGTCATTTAGCAGACGCTTTTATCCAAAGCGACTTACAGGAAGAGTAAAAACAAACAATCAAGGTATAGTGCAATAATAATTAGTGCATCAATAAGTGCTAGTGACAATTCTTTGAGGAGTAGAATTATCGTGTGGTGCTGGGCAGAAGATGCTCTCTGAAGAGCTGAAGGTCTTCAGGAGTTTTTTAAAGGTAGAGAGGGACGTCCCTGCTCTGGTCGGAACTGGTAATGTGTTCCACCAGCGGGGACAAGAAATGCAAAGACGTCCACAAACCTCCAGTGAAAGGCGTCTGCAGGCACTATGTCTCAAACTAGACTCTTCTCCTCTTCCAAACTCTGTCCGATCTGCTGCGGTCAACCTTTAAGAAGAGGTTGATGACCCAGCTCTTTACTGAACACCTTCACACATAATCTACACGGATAGAAAAACAAAAAACAAGCTCCATTTGCACTGCTTGAGAGCACCTACATCCAATTGAACTCCAACTTAACCCATGGCGCTTACTCATGTGTTGTCTTCTGACTTGATCTGTGCTTGTGTTGAATTAACTTTCAAATGTACATCACTTTAGATAAAAGTGTCTGCTAAATGACATTTTATGTTGTATTTTGTTTCCATGTTCCATGACGCGTATCATATCCTTTTCAACAACAGAAAAAAAACACCTTAAGCAAACATAAAAACATTTTTTGCACATTTAAGGAAGTTTTATCGAATTTTGCTGTTTACATGCAGATTTTCTCATGAAACAAATATAATAACATCAAAAAGAGCTCATCAGAGTTTAATTTAAGAGCTGATATTTAGCCACTTCCCATGGTTTCCTTGATAACAAACCAAAATCATTATCAAGGATGATAATATGAAGGTGGAAGTGAAAACATTTTTGCATGCAATACATACTCACTTTAGTCACGAATGACGTATTTAACTGTTTGTATTTATTTTTGGACGACATGGTTCATAGAACTTCACTAGTTAGCAAATACACTATCTCTGATCATATCAAAACACATTTTGCAACCACTGATGCAGATAATCCTTTAATGGTAATTCAATAAAATGAATGCTAACTTGCTAATCCGATGACCACACCATTATCATATGTTCCCAGCCAGTCACACCAAAGTTAACCTGTTTAACAGATGGGCACGTCTCTCTCACAGTCAGCAGGGAGAAAGACATTGACTTCCCCGAGCACTTGGTTCCTCCTGACCCTTGACCCTCTGACCTCCAGGTTAGCAGTAAGAGTTGCGGAGGCATAGAAGATTAAACCCCTGCAGTCAGGGAACAGGTCGGGAGTGCGCGGCCATCATCCTTCACACGATCAATAACATAATCTGAGAAACGAGGGAACCAGTTGAAAGCTTAGTGGCCCTGAAAAAACCCCCCAAAACTCTCAGATACTTTTGTTTTATTAAGTACTCACACGTTGCTTTGTTAGTTGCTTAATTTAAAGGTTCTATTGGTGAAAGCGGGGTCATTTATATCTGTCAGTGGACACATTTCTTCCCCTCCCTCGTTAAGTGAGGCTTTGATGGATCAAGAGCAGACCGTGTTGTACGAACCACTCGGGGAGCGGAGAGAGGTGAGAGAAGTGGCGAGGAATGTGATGAAACCAGGGGACAAAAATACTTTCCCCATCATTTTCCTCACAGTCAGACCCACACCCCACTGTGCAGTTAAACAGGCACACAAGGTTCAAGATCAGTGCAAATCAAAGTGTTATTTTTCCCTCCCTCCCTGTTTCGCCCTCACCCCGCGCTCTGCTGCAGCGCCCCTTTACAGCCACGCCACGCGGCTCAGCATCCACGCCATCACCCTCCAGTTCAGAGGATAATATCACGCTGTATATTCTTTGAAAAGGTAGTCCCCGGTGAGACGTAGAAAAAACACAGTAATACCAACTGGCACTTAATTCTGCAGGCTCCCTATCGTTGCCAACTATGCAGGCAGAGAGGGGGGAGACGGGGTGTGTTGTGTCAGAGGAGGAGGGGGTCAAGGGGGACTTCCTGACAGGAAGTGAAGTCTAGCTGAGAGGAGAGAATCAGACAGGAGACTCCTTAAAAAATTGAGTGCCTTTTAATTCCGTTCCCAGCTGGTTTTTACTGTGAACTGGCTTCAAGTAGTCCAGGACTGGTGGCCCTCAAGTGGCACGGACGGTCGGTTATTTATACACAACGTATAATCGTGTTTCAAATAAATGAATTTCCCCGACAGAGCCCTCTCCTCATGACAGCCACTGTTAATGTAATGTTTTCCTTACCTGACAGATCCCAAGTTATAAGACCTTGGAATGCAGTCTTATGTTTCTCCCCCCGTTCTCCTCTCACAGCCATCCTGCTGATAAAATCGTGTCCTGGCTTATTTGCTCAGATCTGGAGAGATCTGGAGTGTACATTTATACTTCTCTGCATTTTTGATCTGGTGAAAGGAAAAATCAAAACGTGGACATGATTCGCTGTCATCCCCAATCAATCTGGAGACGCTATAGAATTCAGAGCTGCACAGTCATACTTTAACAGCCATTAGAGTATATTCAGTATCTTATTTCTATGTCAATCAGTTGGCATTGTGAAGTGAGGCTCATACAAGTATCAAGTTTGGTCCTGTACAGATTTGTGGTATTGAAAGGCTCATTCAAAGACATATTTTATGTGCTATTCTTGTAACAATAGTCTTGACAGTGAGCCCTAGTTCCACCTTCAAATATTTTCCCTTCAAAGGAAATGGCACAAGCATCATAATGTTGGATTCCTTTATTGAAACATCTGACACAAGTTGTGCTGCTTTATAAGTTTCTGTTTTGGTTCTGAACTGACTTGTCGATAGTTGAGACCCCTGCTTGGACTGCTACAGGCCTTTACAACATTTGCTATAATGCTGCATAGAAACTATGTAGCTCAGCAAAAAGCTTAATGAAGTTTATACAGCATAATTACTTTAAAGTCAGCCCATTCGGTTTGTGCTGTCTTTATTCACCATTCCCTGTCACACCCACAAACATGATAGAGTTTCATCTAAATTATGGTCATCCACTCAACCTCTTGATCAGTGCAATAAGAAATCCAAAATGGGTAACAAACAAATGTACTGTAAATGTTTAGTTTTTTTTAGAATATGAAGGAGAGATAAAACACTGTGCCATTCCTGTATACCCAAACATCACCCCAACAACCTGCAAAAATTACCACCCAACTAAATCACTCAAAGAAACCAACCAGTGATGTAATTAAAAAAAACAAATCGCTAAATGCTACATTGAACATGTAAAAATACTTTAATGCTATTGACCTATAAGCTTAAACTTATTTCCAAAAGGTTTTAATATCTATACATTAAATTCATTAATTTAGCAAGTTCAGATTCCTAATTTCTCCAAATGAAACGATGTAAATGTAAATATATGCTGTTATATCCTCATTAACTAAAAGCTTAAAGGACACACAAGCTTGATCCTGATCTCACCAATAGAAATAATTCTGCTGGAGTGAAAACGACTTTTAAGATTAAGTCTTGTGAATCACTGTAATTGGCAACCAGTCTGTACTGCGGCCCACAGTTGTGTACCTTATTGAGCTGAAAAGTTACGCGAAATGGTCTCTTTTGTACTGAAAGTCTAGACCTATAAAAAAAATGAGGCTGTTAGATGAGGTTATTATCTCATTCCTCATTTAGAAGTGAACATCTGCTCCACTTGGAAGTGAAACAGCTGCACAGCGTTTTAATGTTCTTCCTCTCCTACATGATTAAAATAATCACTGAGATTACACTGGAGCAACCAAATATCAGATTTAATGCAAGATAAGAGTGACAAATGTTTTCTTTTAGTTTTAATGATATACTGCTGGCTCACTGTATACATTTATGTATTCCCCTTAAACATACTTTTCATGCACGGCTCAAGTGCTACAACATGTCTTTGGTTTGTCTGTTTGAAGTAGGGCGGGTTTAGGTCCTGTTTTTTTCACTCTTTGTGTTACTGTAGCCATGAAAGTGTGAGTCCATGAAGCTGCTGGAGACCCTGCAGTGTAAATATTTAGACATCAGTAAATATTCCCTCAGTTGTGAATTTGATCACGCAAACACCAATATGAATGTCTGTTTTTCTTTAAGCTGATAGCATCTGAACGCGCACATGTGGACTGTTGATAGCTGGAGTAGACACACCGGTGTTAAGTTATTCATACACACACACACACACACACGCATTTTCAGTCACAGCAGCATGAATAAACAACAAAATACTTCTGCATCAATCAGTCAAAAGGGCAATGATGAATAACACATTTTATAGTTTACGGTAAAAGTCTTTTTTTTGTTTTGTTGTACTCATCTGCACACATGGGATGTTTTTTTGATCATTGTTTGTAGAGAAACATTGAGGTCACACACCTATAAAAAAATTCCCTTTCTGTTCTTTTTATGTGGTCGTCAAAGCGCAAATGTTTGATTTAAAATGTCAAGATGTTCTCCCACCTGTTTTTGATAGGTCATAGGAGCTTTTATTTTGTAGCAATTAATGACAGACTTATTTAGAACAATTTAAGATGTCAAAAAGGTGCTTTTTTAAACACATTTTTTTTACTTTAATTGTTAATAACTTTCTTATATTTTTAGTTTATACTGCTTGTTTACTATCAAATAAAATCAATCTAATAGCCTTTATTGTCATTATATATTCAACTATACAATGGAATTGAGAGTGCCACTGCATAAGGTGCAAGTTAAAACAAAGATGAGTAAAAACTATTATTATTACTATTTATTGTTTGTATTGCAGCTCCTCTCTATCTTGCTATCCACTTGCTGCTGTAATACTGGAGATTTCCCTGTTGTAGGACTAATAAAAGAAAATTTGATCTTATCTTGATCTGCTTTGCCCCTTTGCAGGCTTGTTCTGCACCCTGCAGTCAAACTCCCTATGCATTCAACTTTTATACCTTTTTTTTCAGTTTCAAAGGAAGAAAAAATCAGTAGCTCTCACCCCCTTTTAATTTTGACTCTGCTGCAATGCCACATCTGACATGAGGATTTATGCTTTTGTCGTCCCATCTAAAGTCGTATTCCCCTACCCTTTCAAATCAACAAATACTTGTGATTATGAGTGATGCCACCGAAAAGCACAACTGACTTATTTATTATTTCGGGAGAGCCGAGACGTTTCTTTCTTCGGTGTTGGAAAATGTTTTCCTTGTGTTGTGGCGAGCCTGATGTTTGAAAGGCGATTTTGCTCAGGAGGTCTGTGTTTTCTCACCAGTGGTAGTGGTATATTTAGATGATGATTATGGATAATCAGCTGTAATGACGGAAGTGCATGGCATGTGTGTTTAGACTCAATGCCATCATCGCGGAGCACAGACCAAACAGAGCTGTCTTATTGACTTCAGATTGGAACTGGCGTTTCCATGAATAGATTAAAAGTTTCATTCAAAAAAGGGTAACGAAACGAAGCTATGTAGCAAGGTTTCCGATCAGGATCACGGGACAGTCCTCTCTCTTCTTCCTATCATCTGTTAGGAGGTCAGGTTAAAGGTGAGGGGTCATAAATGGCTGCTTGTATCCTCTCATCAGCAGCGCTTTGGTCATGGCCCCTATAGCGGCCATAAAAGCTGTGACACCGCTGACCAGGGCAGCCAAAATCCAATATTCTATCACTGACCTATCTCTGTTTCCTTTTTGTCATCGGGAGATGTCCCTCAGATCAGGGTCATTGCTTTTTTAATTCAACTAGGGGAGCCATTTCTTAGCCCATAATGACACCATTAGTCTTGCTATCACCTTTTGTCTGCGTCCACCAAATGCCAATGGCCTCCACGCCGTTCGTCAAACCTAATTTAGAACCAAAGCCTCGCCGAGCCGCTGCGGTCTTGCAATAATCTTTTTTATTTCTGCCGAGGAAGCTTTCGCTTTTAAATTCTCAGACTCCTTGCCTCAAAGTCCCTAAAAGAAATCACACAAAGGAAATTTAATGTCACTGTTTTTTTCTGCTCCTCCAGAGAGGACGACTCTATTTACGGCCTCACTTCCTGTGGTGTTTATTTGAAGTCCAGAAAGCACAGCCTGGCCCGGTCTGGAATATCCCCGCAGCCACAGGCTAACACTCATGGTTAATGTCCTTCAACTACAGTCTATGCTTCAACTAGAAGGCCCCAAGGCTGCTCTCACACACTTCCTCTAAAGCGAGCCTCTGCCGCAAAACCCTCTGCCAGTACTCAACTCCAAAACACTTTTTCCACTCCCAAGCCAGGACTTTTATTCCCTCTGTGCCCTCTTTATTTGGAATGTATTGTAAACACGGTCAATGCCAATATATTCCTGTAGGACAAAAAGCAGTTTTGAATTGAGGTTAAGTGTTCGGCTGTTGTCTGTATGACGTGCGGTCGGTTACAGAGTGATGGTGCGCAGGCGTTTCGGAAGAATGGTTTCCCTTGGCTCACTGCGTGATTGGTTCTGATAGTTTTACATTTGTTGTGTTGAAGGGGAACAACTGTATGTTTTTTAGAAATCATCACATATGTATAAATATGTTTGGATGTGTATTAGAAACTCTTGTAAATTGATCTTTCCTTCCTCCTTGTAGCACTGATATCCTCGTCCCTCTGGGCTCTCGAGGTTTACTGAAAGGCCAGTCGCTACATAAACACACAGTTTCCTCTATCAGCTCAAGAGATGATGACAGCCGGGTTTAAAGGTTTATGCTTGAATACACATTGCGAGTCTTTCACTTCATAGTTATTTCGCAATCCAATTAAAATTGAGTTGCGAATCAGGTTTTTTTGGGGGGGCGGCATTTTGTCAAAATTTGGGGGGGCGCTTTGTTAAAATGAGAATTTCTTTAAGAATAACAATGGTTATTTTCCCCTCTGCTGAAGGCACTATTGCACATTTTTCAACACATGACACACTCTAATAAAAGCTGAATAATGTGGATTGTACGCGGTTGATTATTTTAAAGAGTAGTTTGGTAGTTTAGGTCTCTAACCTGAGGTTTTTTCGTGCATATTTCTTCACGTCCCCTGAGAGGAAGAAGGGGGAAAAGGCGCTGTGAGGTTCAGACAGGCCCCATGACCTTGTTGCTTTATTATTCTTTTGACGGTTGTGTTGAAGGTGTTGAAATATTCAACAGAACATGAGAGTCGATGACCGCTGAGTTTCCCTCCTCTGTCGTTGTCCCTTCGAAAATTGAGGATTTAAAGTCGCACACGGCCGTGGTTGGATTGTTTAGACTGACACCTTGAACCATAACGTTAGTCAAAGAGGAGGAAATTTGTGTATTTACTTGTGATAAATGCACTCTCAACACAGCTCTTTCACTCCTTTCCACTGGTTTGTCATCTGAGCATGAGGCCTGTGATGACCCAAGCAGTCAGTGAGCCTTTTATATATATAAATTATATGTATTATTTTTCATTTTTAGATGATCTTTCATTTAAATTTATGGACCTGTAGTGGCAGGAAAGCTTTAGACAGAGCGTAAACCACTGAGTCACCCAATAATACTTTCTACAGGGGCCATTTCTGTATAGTTTAGTCATCAAGAACCATTATGGAAATAAGCCTTTCAGTGTACTTATCTGTGGCAATTTCTGAAGAAAATGTACATGTAGCCCATGACCTGTATTTATGTTTTTATTATTGTCAAATAAAATCAATCAAAAATCAAATAATCAGTCAGGATCAAGGTTTTTAACCAACCACCAAAGAACCAACCCTCTAAAAAATGTGCTTAATTGATGTGTCGATCAACTGCAAACATTCATCATTGTAGTAATTACTCAAGCAAAAATGGGTCCCACATTCCCCACTTCCGGCCTTAAATGTTAGAATTTCCTGCTTTTCTTTGTTTTATATCATTGTAAACAGATTTTTTCTTCTTTTCATTTGGACTATTGGACAAAACAAGCAACCATTGTTTGAGGTTTTGGGATATTGTGATGGATGTTTTTCATGATTTTCTGACAGTTTGTAGACTAGAATATTTTATAATAATTGACAGAACTATTAGTGATAAAAAAGAATCTTCAAACTTAAAAAATAAAGTTCAAACTCTGGGAAAATTATTAGAAGTGTAACACCTGGGTTATTAGCAGTATCTTTGGGACTAGATAACCATCACACAGCCAAAGCCATCACATTTAATCCAGTTGTTTTAGTGGATATTTACCTTTTATAAATGGACCTGCACTTATA
This sequence comes from Centropristis striata, assembly GCF_030273125.1. NCBI lineage: Eukaryota > Metazoa > Chordata > Actinopteri > Perciformes > Serranidae > Centropristis > Centropristis striata. The sequence continues at coordinate 40,779,001 of NC_081517.1, read as the reverse complement.
TAGCGCTTTTCTTGTCGCTTGGCGACCACTCAAAGCTCTTTACACTACAGACTGCGCTCATTCACCCTTTCACACACACATTCATACTGGTGGCAGAGGCTACCCTAAACGGTGGCACCATTGGGAATTCATTCACACGCCAATGAACGCAGCGGTGAGGAATGCCTTAGTACTACTTTAATCACCAGCATCTAAATTTTGCAGATTTATATCCCAACTTATCATTCTACATTATAAGAGAATCACTGGGACATAGGTAAAATGTACTTTCTATAACTTTGTAAAGTATTTACAGTGCTATCATTAATAGTGTGTGTTCTCTTGCAGGAATGGCAGAACTCCATCCAGAAGAATGCCGGTCTGGCCTTTATAGAGTTGGTCAACGAAGGCAGGTGGGTAACTCTGACATGCTAAGTGCTGTCTTCTCTCCTTGCAGCAGCACTTCTTCATTATCTTTCCAACCTCTAAGCCATCAGCCACTTTTCCAATTCCACCATTCACGGATCACATCACAGCCCCTCAGGCCCCTCAAGATCCCCGAGGCCCTTCTGATGGGGTGACTATTCAAGATTCTGGACAACAATCAATGATGGAGAGGGGCGGGGGGGTGTTCGAGGAGCTTGGGAGAGTGAGGATGGAAGATCCTTGAGTTCAAGGCTCCATTCAATATGTGCTCATCCCAGTGGGACGTGGGGAAAAGGATAGAGGTTAGGTAAAAGGTGACAGGGGCTCTGATCGCTGGTTCCTCTGTGACACTTGGGAAATCACTGAATTTCCTGCTGTCCCTCTGTCACTTTATGCCCTTCTGCTTAAAGCCTTTATCTGCCTGTAATCATCTCTTCTGTCTGCTGCTGTCTTTTGTTTTTTGTCTTTTTTTTTTTTAAATCAATTATCCAAACATATGAGCCTCTCCAGCTCTCCCTAATAAGACTCTCTCTTTCCCAGTTCCTCTTATTCTTCCAACTCATCAATTTCAGATTTAGAGAGCCACACTTTCCATTATTGATCCACAGCTTTTAGAATTGGCCGAGGCTAATCCACAGTAATGCTAATGAGACTAGCAATGCACTGTAGTCCAATGAGTTCTTTCTGGACGACAGGGTTTGTACACACACTTACACAACCATAATTTAAGTCCGGTTTACTAGTGAAAGTGCATTACATCTGTATGCAAATGTGTGCCTGGTCTGTCTCTTAGTGGGAATCAAACAGTCATTACAGCAGAATGATTACAACATAATAAGTTTAACATCAATTCCCTTCCAATCCATACTGGTCATCGTTTTATTTATTTGATTAGATCCAGATTTTATACTCTTTGCAAACAGTCCATCCTGATTAGATTTTGCAAAGTCATGTAATGTTTGTGATACAGTGTTTTTTCTTCTGACAGTCTGCCCAGAATGACATCAGCTTGATTAAATAGGGTATTTGCAGGTCTTAAAAAGTCTTCAAAAATCATGCTTGTATTCTTTGCTCAAAAAAGACCATGTTAGAATAAAACTTTTTAAAGGTTTTAAAAAGTGAGATTTCTATGTATTTGTGATTATAAAGAAGATCAGCCAGCCTGTATTCAGAATCTGTGCCTTTAAATTAACTGTCAGGACTTCCTTATGTATACAATAAATGGGGATAACAATCAGCTACAATGCCAACATTCCCTGACTGCAATGACAGCGCAGAGACACGAGTGCAGATTTGGACGACCCAGTAACATCAACCAATCAGAACAGACTGGGCTTTTCTACAGGGGAGCTTAAAGTGACAGGTGCTAAATCAGCATGTTTTAGACAGAGTGACCGCAGTTATATTTCATACAAACAGTATGCGAAAAATAAAATGTTTTTTGAACGTTAAAGTACCTAAACATGTTCTAGTTGAAGCCTAGAATATAAGTATGAACCTGAAAATAAGCACAATACCGCATGTCCCCTTTAAATTTCACTAACATTCCCTTCAATAGATTTTTTTTGCAATAGGCAGCAATGCTAAAAATGTTCTGTATGTGCTTGCAGCCTGTTGACATTATATCTATATAAATCACAACAGGTTTGACAGTAGGTTGTGTCTGCAGCATGGTGTTCTTCTTACTTATATATTTATATATATGGGCAAGTGGAAAACCTAAAATAACTATATTTTGAATGGCTACTCTGCCCATTTCCGTGCTTGGTTAATACATGTAAATTACTTCACATAATACCCTTAAATAGCTTATTCTTATGGCCAACTCTTATCTATGAAGTACACATGTTAAGGGTATAAAGGTTTTGTTTTGAGTAACTTTAATACAGAAGTTTCAGCTGGAAGAAATTTGTTAAATCACACAAATGGGACACAAACCAAAAAAAAGCTAAATAATGGTATAATGGTTAAAGGTCACTTTAGTTTAATTAATGACCTCATGAGGGGAAAAAAGATCTAATAAAAAATAATTCTAGGCCTTCTTGTTTCCTACTGGTTTTTCTTCATACTTTAGCCAGTGTGACGTCAAACAGGTATAAATGGGATTCTATGTGTTTTGTAAAAGGGTCTTTAAAAGTATTGAATTTAACTTGGTGAACCCTTCAGAAACTCTTCATTATATTGCTTGTTACTAGGTATTTTACTATGTTATTCCCACAATGTCGTAGAGATGTCTGTTTTGTCCATATGTACAGTCTCGCGCACAGAGCACCATAAAGAAGGGCAGTGGCTCGGTTATTGATAGCGGGGCCTCGTCAGGGCCATAGAGGCTGCAGAGGCCCCGGCACCTCCGCTCCCCTGCTGCCCTGTGCTGAAACAGCAGGCTTAGGTTACAGTCATCCCGTGGCCCCTACACCCCCCCTCCACAGTCAGTCCCAGCCAGCCCTCCCCAACACACACTCCTCCTCTCTGGCCCCTGGTCTGTTATTGTTCCACTTTGCACAGCTCTGACCTTTAGGGCTGTACGGAAGGTTTCTTCCACCTACACACACACACATGCACACACACAAAACATGCATGTTTCATCAACACTGATAAGAAGAGGGAGGTAGACTACATGTGTAGCAACATGGGCAGAGATCCTCCCTCTTGTCAGATGCATATCATTAACAAATCAATTAGCACCTGCACCCCCAGTTAAAGGATCTATCTGGTGTTGGTTTTTGTTTCCAAATTAGATTTTCTGCTTATTTTGCACGGCTCTTTTTCAGCATTTTCTGGATATTACATGGCTGTTCCTCCTCTAGGTTGCCATACATCAGTGTTAAACAGATGTTTTGAATACTCTGGAGCTGGAGATTTTATGATATTGTGAAGCATCTGTCTGACATTTTCCCTTCTATGACTGATAGTCCTCCACATACGTAATAAATGATAATAATAATTGTAAATGCATTAATACAGTATTCCAGTGGGCTGATGTTCATCTCTCCTCTCCGTAGGTTGCTGAGTCACACCATGAAGGACCACCTAGTTCGCGTGGCTAATGAAGCCGAATTTATCCTGAGCCGACAGAGGGCCGAAGACATCCATAAACATGCAGAGTTTGAGGTGAGATGCTGCACAGTTCTGGCACAGGAACATAAGTATGGCATGAAAATGACCAGTGACATAATTTCCTATTATGTCAGTAAGCTAAATCGTCTTAAGATGTTGGAAAATATTAACAAAGAAATATTACAGCTTTAATTGTGGCCTTGGAAGAAAGAAGGAAGATCAAGCTTGGGATGGATTCCAGTACAGACTTTAAAAAAAAAATGTTAATCAAGCCCAATCTGTCATATCACATTTCTTCCTGTGAGATCAGCAGGAACTTTAGGCTTGCTGAGATCGGACAATGAAGTCCATTTGTAGCTTTAGGCCCATTGCACTGAGGCTCCTTTGATAGAAATGTTTAATTGTTTGATATTGCTTTATCAGTGAATATATTTAATGAAAACAAGGAAGAGGTAAAAGTCAGCGAGAGCGAACAGGAACTGATCCAGTGACTACTCAAAACTTGTCCATCAAGGTTGAAGATCTGTCACAGCAAACCTAGAGGGTAAATGTTTGCCTTTCAAACATTGCTGTGTGCTAATCATGAACACGTACACACAACTTTTGCACACACAGTGAAGTGGGCTGGAGATCAAGCTTGGCACATATCACTAACCAAACATTGTGTAGTGTTAATTTATCCCTGCGCCTCTCCGTCTAACTGCAGGCCCGCCACTGAAACATAACTTCTCCCCCTCCTCTTCATACCAGATCTCAGCACAAATGTTGCCATTCACGTGCTGGGCCAACTCCATCCTGACCCATGGGCACCTTTTAGTTGCCCCGTTCCCACTCCAACTGTGCTACACTCCCCCTCTGCTTTCCAGATCTCACCAAAATCATTTCCTGTCCTGCTGAGATCCTGTCCATTATACTCCCGCTGGGGGTGTATTTTGCCAGTGACAGGAATATGGCATCCTCCCCTCTCTTCCATCCCTCCCTCCCCTCATTTCTCAGGAACCTGCCAGCACTAAAAGCTGCAGACAGACCTGAGAGGTGCTGGCCTGAAGGGCTGACTGTGTGTAAACCCACTGCCTCAGCCCTCAGCCCCCACTTCACAGTAAAATGTGATGCTTTTTTTTTTTAAGGTTCAATGAAGGGTCTTTCTGACATTCTGGTAAAGTAAAATCCCTCAAGAGCGTTGAAAGTCAATCAGAGAGACGGGGGCACAACTCCTGCACATCAAAGTTTCCTCTGAGATTGCTGTGTTTTGCTCTCTTTCTTGGATAGGCTGCTTGTCTGTGTAATTGTCATCCAGTTATCATGATCTCCCATTACTCACTCGGCTCCAAGTGTCAGTTATGTGCACACAGTATTATCTGACATGATCTGACCATATCCTTATCAACGCACACTGGTGGAGCATGATTTAATTCTACTTTGTGATGTAGCAGTTTTTTTAAAATTCTACTGCAGTGCATACCCTCTTAATGAAAAAGTGCACAGTGTTTGTACTGTGTACAGTATGCCAGGTTAGGCAGCTGTCTTTATCTGACACGAGAGCTGCACTAGTAGAAAAGGCTCAGAGTATGTTGCCTGACTGGCAGACAGACGGACTTGGCAGCCAGACTGCACACAACAGCCCCAAATGATCCCTGCTCTGCCTTGGCCTCTTGCTGTGGCCGCAGGCCACACACTTCTCCATTTCTCTAACTCCTCGGCTTTAGTCCCTGATGTGTACACCGGACTCACTGTCTCAAGCTCTCTACATTTAATTGATTATTTTTCTTTTTTGTCGTTATAAGTCCTGTTTGTGTTTATTACCAAATTTCTACTAGCTGAAACTTCTGTATAAAAGTTGCTGAACCAAAACAAAACCGTTATACCCTTAATCTGTGTATTTCATACATAAAAATGAGAATAAGCTATTTGAAGGTACTATGTGAAGCAATTAACATGTAAAAATTTGTTTAGCCAATTGGCGAACAAACTTAAAAACTGTGACCTTCCCTTAACCCATTGAGGCCTGAAAAATCGCTGGGCGATTTTAAAATAAGCCTCTAATTTTCTGGAAATTCTGGAAAATTCTGGAAAAAAAGTGTCAACTCTTTTACTAAATAATAGATTTTTCAGCCTCTGTAGCAGATAGAAATGAAATACAAAAAGGTATTTGAGAACTTATACAAATACTACAAAACGACGTATCCGCTTTCCAGGCTTCAATGGGTTAACTCAGCTTTCTCAACTCAACTTTATTCGTAAAGCACTTTAAAACAACCACAGCCGCAACAAAGTGCTGTACATAAACAAACAGAACAAGAGACAATAAAATAAATAAAACAGGAATAAACACTAAAATAAATAGATTCTTTGCTTTTTAAAAAACAATAAATAAAAGCAAACCATAAAACACTAAAACAAGAGCAGAGTCTCATGCGTGGTTAAAAGCCAAGGAATAAAAATAGTTTTTAAGATGAGTTTTAAAAATGTCTGGGTTGCCTGTAAGAGACTATAGACTATGATTTTTATGTAAAAGACTTGTTTTTCCGTGAAAATCCAAATAAAGTGAAGTTTATATTTTATGTTTTCAGGATCAAAACCAACCCTGAACTGTCTTTCTCCCTTTTAGAAGATAGCTTAGCTTGCCATTTTAACATGCCTTTTTTTCTTGCTTGCTCACTAATGTTATCAAAAGCACTTACTATCTAAGTTGATATTTTACTTGGCAAGCTTTCGAAATGACATCCCCAGCTAACGTTATACTTGATACTAGCTTATTTATTATGATGAATGATGTTGATTTAGCCAACAATAAGTTATGCAACGGTAAAGCAAAGTTGTATAACTAACAATTGATTTTTTTTGGCAAGAGTAGTGCCAGACAGGGTCCGCCAACTTGCCAACTGTAACCTCAACTGAGCTAAACCTAGCCAACTAGCTGCAGCATGGATCTAATGTTGTTTCTTTGTAATGTTTGCTGATAAAGAAATTTGCAAACATTGTTCTACTCTGTGAGCTCTTCTTATCATCACTGCTTCTTACAGTCATATTTGTAACATACACTACTGGTCAAAAGTTTTAGAACACACCAACTTTTCCAGAATTTAATTGAAAATGATGCAATTTAATTTCTCAGTGTACTCTAAAATTAATGCACATTTGCGACATTTAAAATTCTTTATTGAGCATGATAGTGTTTTGAAATTAAAAAAAAAGGAAAGGACTAAAAAAAGACACAAAATGACACCAAAAGACACAAAATGACTTAAAAAAGACACAAAATGACCAAAAAGACACAAAAAGACACAAAATGACTTACAAAGACATGAAAATAATTCAAAAATGGACAAAATAGCCCGAGACTCCACAGAGTTAAGTTGTTAACCCATTTCTTGTTCCCTGAAAAAGGCCTTCTTGTATAATTCTGAAATGTACATTATCTTTCAGTTTTGGTTAAGCTTACCTTTTTTTATTTACCTCTGGCAGTTCACCACTTACCTTCGTACCCTTTCAAGCTGTTCATTTGACTTGAACTGCTTGAATTTCAATAAAAAACTGGAAAAATTGGGGTGTTCTAAAACTTTTGACCGGTAGTGTATATTAGGGACTGTGAGTCTATATTAGTACTGTTAGTACTGTTCGCAGTGTAATAGAATGAGGGTATGTTACATTTCCAAATGAAGCACCACTATCAGTTACATAGACTGTCTCTCAATTTACTGCAAAAACACAACAAATCCAAAGCTATAACTTTGGTTTAGCTGTATTTTCGTGTTGTCATTGGAAACTTACTCCACCTTTGCAATCTTCCTTAATCAGATACCCGGCATGGCTCGTCCCAAACTATGTTTCACAATTGAATTCCCCACTTAAATGCAGTTGCTCCTCTGTGACCTCTGAGAAGAAGTGAAGCCCTGATAAGTCTTCCTCTGATATTGCTGTATTGATTTTTGCCTCCATACAAGCTCGGCTTGAGCCTGCTAGAGCCAACGGTTTCATTTTGCACTGCCACAATAAAAATAACAGGCCAATGAAACATCCCCCCCGAGGGTGGAGGTTGCAGGGTTTTGAAATAATTTTCAGCTATGGCCCAGTTTTTTAAAGCGTTGTTCCTCTGTATTGTGTGTCGTGACACTAAAGGTTGGTTATTGTTTTGTGAGAAATAAACCTCAAAATAGGCCTCCAATATGACTCATTTTGGATGTCATTGTGTTACACTGGAAGTGAGGAGCTTTGCTAAATCATGCAGCACCAACTGCTAGAACATAATCTGCATCCTCCCTCTCTACACTATTGTGCATTTAAGAGCACTTGTTTTAGTTGAACAGCAGCAGCAACACCAAGGCACCAGGAAAAGAATAATTCAATACATAAAAACAAATTTATGTTTGCTGCTTGTCAGAGTTCATATCATTTTGAAAGCTGTGATAAAGGATTTAGATACCAGTTTGCCTCAGAGACATAACATATGCTTTCTCTCTCTCTTCCTCACTCACACTCTCAGTGGCTCTCTGCGGGACAGAATTGAGTTATCTTTGGCCCTGAGAGTAAGTTATTACAGTGGGCTTAGGGTGAAACAGATGAAGATAACTAGGGGGAAATCCAATTACCTTTTAGGGTTCTCTATCTAAAAGGATCCTTAATGTGAAGGAGATCTGCAGATCGGATGCTGCTGCCCAGCACAGCAAATGATAGACTCTGATATCTTCCAGAGGAGCAGGAAGGAGAGGGGAGCCCAGGAGATAGAAAGGAGGGGAGAGAAATCGAACTCCCTCTTTTTATGGGGCTGTTCATTAGGGATGAAATGTGGTGGGCTCAGGGGCACAAGGGCAGATAAGAAGGTCCAGATAGGGAAGAGTGAGCAAGACCCGAGTCATTTCTATTCTTTCTTACCCTTCCCTTCTGCTCAATCTTTTTCCTTTTTTTTATATACCCCCTTGATTCATCTTCTGCTGTTATATGGAGTAATTGAATTGACTGTCTGAGAGATCCTGTGAAAGCCAGACGATAGCAGCTAATTAGCGCTTGGCGTCATTGTCTTCCCTCTGCTGAGCTTGTAAAACGATCTGGTGCTTTCTCCCACGTTAATGACATTAACATTGAGCTGATGCTCATTATGTTGCATTATCATAGCACTGGTCTCTGGAAACTTGTGCATCACAGAGCTTGAGTATCACAGAGAGAGCCTTGGCAAGGATGTACTGTAATAGCTTAAGTTAGGTCCAGAGCAGACACATTTAAACAATAAACCCCAATTGAAATATAACCAGATGGCAGATCAGTACACTGATTCCACAAAAACCTGTTCAGGAGAATTACTTTTATTGTTAAAACAGAAGCAATGTGCTGATCAAAGGTTACTCAAACACACAAAGAAAGAGCCAGAGAACCACAACTCCCAGAGGCTGTTTACACCACGTCCTTTGCAGCAGTCAGACTGATAGCTGCCACCAACTGTAGCTTGCTGTCATGTAGTTGTCGTGAATGTAATGTAGCATGTCAGCAGGGTGGGATGCCCGGGCACCTCATTATGGGCAAAACTGCTGTCAAGAGAATGAGAGGGGGAAAAAACAGGAACACGTCTGTATTTGTGACCGCATTGTGTCACCATCATCAGGATTGGATGAAATTTCAAATAGTGGACACCAATAGATCTTCTGATTAGAGCCTGACTGATACGGCGTTTTTTGGAGCCAATGCAGATACTGATATAAGGGAGTTGAACATATCTATATCTATTTGATTGTCATTTTTGTGCTGATTTATTATTTTAACCATTAGTGATTTGCCTGTTCCATTTCTTGACCCCAGCGGCATTTACCCACAGTGACTCTAAGTTCTTGTCCCCTGTGTTTAATGACACTATAGAGTTGACATTGTGTAGATCTGCTACAGTTGTCGGAGCATTCTCTGCTGTGTTATGCCACCATTTTTAAATTGCAAAAGTATCTTTTTCCTGCATCATATTCTTAAAAAACAAACACTATCCATATCAACATGGTCTCACAGGAATCCGTGAAATAGCCACAGATTTGCTTAACTCAAAATCCTTGGAATAGCCACGGAATCACTCAGATTTCCGTGAAACTGACACGGATTTCGCTGCAATGCAAGTTAATGACAATCATATCCTGTGACTATTCCAACATACAAAGTTATTATGTACATTCACTGAGTGAATATTTAGAAAATAAAACATATATTTCTCGCTAGAAATGTGATCAAAATCCATTTTTATGCAGAAACTAAGTCAAAATATTGAATTTTTCACAAAAAATGAGAGAACTGTCCGCCATGTTTTTTGTTCTGACCGCCGGAACGTTGAAGGTCACATGACTTGGAACAAACCAATAGGAAAAAATATCCATGGAATAGCCACGGGATATGACTGTCATTAACTTGCATTGTAGTGAAATCCGTGTCAGTTTCACGGAAATCTGAGTGATTCCGTGGCTATATCACGGATTCCTGTGAGACCAGGTTCATCCATATTGGTGCATATCGGAAACATGTATGCTGATATCGATATATCACTGAAATATCCCTGACTGGCTAATATCAGCTGACAAAACTGTCCAACCGATTTATCAGTCTGGCTCCACTCTTAATACTTTATTGTCAAATGGCATAGCAGATTAGCATCTTTTGGCTTTGTTTTCTGTCTTTTCTTGATCAATGCTTATTTTCTTACTGTCCGACATGGGCTGTTTCATTTAAGACACCAGAAGCTGGAATGAGAGAAGTTGGTAACAGAAGATGGTTGGGGGACAGTAGTATCAGTCCCGTTGACTTGTCTGTGTAATGAAGTCCCCAGGTGCCTCCTCCGCAGCTCCCATCATTATGTGTGACCAGCTAACCCGCCGAAATATGACCATATCTTCCTTTGACACACTCTTTATTCAGCAGGAGAATATTGTCCTTTGCTTCTGACTGTGAGCCCACAATTCGGAATAAAAATCTCCATCTTACACTGATTTTCTAGCTATTCATAGCAGGGCTGTGGAGTATTGTTAAGTTGCTTTTTACACATTTTTATTTAAGAGATATTTAAGTCTGTTTGCTGCTTGAATTTCATATTGTTGATAGAAATTTGCTTTCAAATCCAGCGTGAGCTCAGTGCCACTACCCTGCATTTGTGATTTCAGGCAGCATCCAAACCAGAGGATGAGTATTTTTCAACCTGGTCTCGTCCTTTATTCATTTGACTATTTTTCACCTCCAGACGACAGTTTAACACGAATGATTTTTCACATGGCATGACCTTGAAGCCGAACTGGAGTCATCGTGAAAAGATGGCAGCAACGCAGACTGATGTGGCGAGAGGAGGGCGCGGTTCTGCAGGGACGAGAGGTTTCTGGGTAGAAGAGATGGAGAGGCTGCCACCTGAGCATGGTGACCAGTCCATTAAAGATCAGCCACAGACAGTGTGAGGGGAGGAGCAGGGAGGAGGAGAGAGATACTTTGATAAGTGTTGCGCCTGCGTTAACCTTGATGGCCGCTAGCTATGGGCCGGTGCCAGCAGCAGGGATCTGTTTCAACTGGATTAGATTATTTTTTTCCTTCTGTGCTCCCAGAGAAGAGGAAAAAAAATCAATACTTGGGAGCACGGCATGACAGGGGCATCATTTCAGAATTGAAGTGGCTGTCAGGCATTGTCATTTGGTGACTTTTGTTCGCCATTGTACTTTTAAGCCCTCATTTTTCTCCCCGTCCTCTTCCTTTCACTCGTTTCTTCCCTCGCCCATTGTCTGAATTCCCCTGGTGACATTTTATGTTGCAATTTGAAAACTCGAGGCCAAGAGATCAAGTGCAAGAGAATCTCGTTGTAACCAATTGGTAGACTGGTTCAGCATCTACTTTTGTTTAGCGACCCCCATCCTCCTTTCTCATTTCATCCTCTTGTCTCCCTAGACCCGCCATTGTGTTCCAGGAGGAATTTATTTGTAGTGTATTTGCATTCTTTGATACCAGACAAGGACAAGCCTGATGTCTCGCCTTCCTCTGGACAGTTTCTCTGCCCGTTTGTAAATGAAACCCTCTGGGAGTGCTTGTCGACGGATGTGAGAAATTGGAGATTCTCGCCGAGCGATAGCCCAGCCTCGGAGAGTGTGTAGCCCTGATGTGCCACCAATGTCAAGAGATTGCAAATCAAGCGCTTTAATAACATCTCTGCTGGTTTTGTTTCTTCCTCCTGTTCTCCGCCAGAACCCTGAGACCCTGGTTTTGTCAGTCGGCGCGTTGAAGGCTCGCTGTGGCACGGCAACACCACAGGACCCTTCTCTGTCACTCTAATTGATAAACATAGGGCTGATATCTTGTAATGAGCCTCCATTCTCCAGCCTATTATACTGGTTAACCCTTTTCAACCCAGCGAGGGGGAGGAGGAGGGGAGCCGAGGCATCATCTGACAACAACTACAGCATTTAGATAAGGCTGACACTGGTACAACACCACCACTGTGAAACTCATTTCCTCCCTGCTTATTATTTGTAGAATCAGCATGGCGAAAACATGGCAGCGATAACCACAACAACAATTTTTAGCAACAAAAAAATCAGGTGTTTTGGTTCAAAAAGAGGCGTAGTAATGTGTTTAAAATGCACGTATTTCAAAGCGTTGTCTCTTTATGTGCGTGTTGCCATTTTCTGCCATTATGTGATTTTCAAGATGATTACTGTTCTTTCCACTCCCCAGTCACTTCCCCAGCAGCCCCATTTCCTCCCCAAACTCCAACACACATCCATAGTTATTTATTTGAACTGCTGATGAATTGTGGGAGACACGACTCAGTGTAATTGACTCGATTAATGCCAGCCATTATCATTTCGTCTTCACCAAGCTGTCTCCTCCGGCAGAGCCAGGCACTCATGCCGGGCGACCCTGTCAGCCAGGCCATGTAATGGAAGGTGCTGCCCATGATTACAGTGTCGCAAGTCATAACGGTCTCACTGCCAGCGAGTTGTGCCCTGGTGGCGGTCTGGCTAGGAAGCTAACAGAGGCGCAGAGTCTGTCGTCTCTTTTCGTCAGCTCTTTTAACTTGGTAAATGGTAGTGCTTGTCTCAGAGCGTGTCTTTTTTATGATTGTTTTCTTGTCAAAATATGCACACTGGCCGCTTCAGTCACTCCAAAAGAGGCATGTTTCTAATTGTGAAAGGGAACAGATACTTTTAATTTACTTCTTATGTTTCCTCAGCATTCCTTGAAAGGAAAGAAAGAACAGTTTGTTTGAAAAAAATACCCAAAATACTCCTTTTTTTTTTTTTTTATTTTTTTTAGTTTCTGCCCTTTTATCCTGTCAGTGGACCTGGATGGAAGTGAATGCAGGATGGTGCCAACTGGGAGATTTAGTTATTCGCTCTAACCTTCATAATAACATAACATAATAAGTCCTTCATAATACCCAGGCATATTCTCTGACTTCACATCAATGGAATGACCCCGGGAATTAACAGTGACTTGTCTTTTCCACTTACGAGCAAACCCAACATTGGGTTTTAATGGCACCACTGATGTGTTCAGCTTTTTTGGTTGTTATTTTAGGGGGGGAGTCTGTGAATTTGGCCTTTTCTCCTGTAGTCGACTTTGGCTTGGGATATGAGAAAATCCCATTACAGCATGGAGGGTTGGGGTGTTTGGGCAGGCTCAACACACAGGTGATGAAGTGTTTGTTTATGGTTATGAGTTTGAACCCAGCACTGTTGATTAGTACTGCAGACTTTACATGTCTCAGACAGGGGCAGATGGAAATGGACTTTATAGGTATCCTACTTTATATCTGTTTAAAGAACGGAAATCCACTAAACCACGTATTTTGGCAAATACAAATGGAAAGAGTTTCTCTGTTGTTCCAGACTAACATATTGTTTTCTGTTTAAAGTATAACACACATGCAATAATTCAACCTTCCCTCATTTGGGATGCACCGGTCAGACTTTTTTAGTCCCGATACTGCGAATCATATCCAGGCCCATACAGAGTAACGATACAATACCAGATGGAATTAGTAAGCTGTATACCTCACTGTGTGGAAGTAACAGGAATCAGTCTTTTATGCAGAAGACAACATCCGGCATAAATAAAACATTGCTTTCCTAACTTCCTACCTTTTCCGACCTCTACTAATAATTAACTCAAAAATCTTCAAAATTAACAGGATTCGCAATTCAATTGTAGGGGTTTTAGTTGTAACTTAAACATTAAATAAAATTTCAGTATACCATTTATATAGGATATAAACTTTGAAGCAAATGTAATAAATAGATCCCCATTGTCACCAATATTCTATCCAGCTTTTTGAATCAGTAGCAGCCAGATACAGATTGCGTATCTGTGGTTTGCTGAAATTCAAAATTTCTGCTGGCGACTGGGCTGCACTGCACCTGCACAATCCCCTACAGTGCAGAACCTGTTCAGGCAACAAAACAACTTGATTATGTTTAAGAGAAGATTGTGTTTTAGGTTAAAGTATCTACGTTTGGTACATAAGTTAAGTAACACAGGATACAAACTGAAGTCTCCTGGGTGAAAGTCCTGCGTTTGTTTGACCAATCCATCCCTTGAGACCTCCTCCCTAACAGACTTTATCACTCCTTATACGATGTCACCTGCCCTGCACGTCCTGGCTCACAGCTCACAAAATTGTGGTTTATATCTGTATTAAATTACCGTATTTCATCAATTTAACCCTTAATAGGACACTCATTGAAATACTTGCAAATTCCAAATTTCAACCCTAGAGAATATTGGAGGATATTACTTACAGCCAGAATGTGTAAAAATAACATACAGACCCGGGGGAGGGGGGTAATATTTTAAGAAAAAAGTTCACGAGATTAATGTGGCAAATCTACGAGAAAAAAATGCGCAGATTTATGAGATGTAAAGTGGTGAATCTGCGAGAAAAAAGTTGTTTTTTCCCCACTTTTTTTCTCGTAAATCTGCGACTTTTTTACACAGATTTGCCACTTTAAATCTCTTAAATCTGTGACTTTTTTCTACTTTAATCTAGTAAATTTTCAACTTTTTTCTCAAAATATTCTCAAATGTCATGGTGTCACTGTCTGTGATGTAGCCTGATCTTTGCTGATTAGCTGGAAGACACAAACAAACAATTTTTAGTAAATAAAAGCCGGCCTCTTTTATAAGCCGGGTGTCTTACCGGTGTTATGTCAAAGTCTGTTCCCCCGTCGATATGTGTCCCCCTCACCTTAACCTGCACCAACCTGACCCCTGACCCCAACCAGTCCCCCTTTAAGTTGTTAACATGACCACAAGTTTACCTTAACCCCAAACAGTGATAACTACAAGGCCTAACCTTAAACTTAAATCCTAACTCCAACCACGGAGGTGATGCTACGGAGAACACCATTCAGGATCATTTGACGGGTAACAGATTTCGACACACCTGTATTTTGAAGTTTCGCCGCACGAGTTAGTACTGTAGTTAAATATGGTTGTTTCTCCCGCTGTCCTAGTCATTCTCTGTAAAGTCGAGCCGTTTACGCACGTTCTTCTGCGCTTTTTAGTAGTTTAGACATTGTAAATCCTGCTTAAAATGAACATTCAGCGTGCTGTTCATTGTTTGTTTACATCCGAGTACTTCCAATATGGCCGACATCCGGGTAACTGGCTACAATGCGCTGTGTAAAACACTCTAAAAAGTGCCGGTCAGAGCTGCTCTGATTTTCTTTTTTTAATAAAAGCCTCCTTCAAATAATAGCCTGCCCCTATTTTTAGCCTGGTCCCAAACTGATTTTTTATTTAGAAGCCCCAGCTACTATTTGAGGAAATATGGTACATTACATTTAGATGTGCTACAATTGTAGCATTTTTAAGGCCGTCCTCTTAGTTTCTTCCTTTGGTCTTTTCCCTTGTCCAAATTCCTGCTCGACTTCAATGCCGCTGACCAAGATTAATGGACGTGTATCACACACACACACACAGCACAGAAAAGCATTCTCTGGTTGAACATTTGAAACACTCGTTTGAAAATTCCTTTTCCGTACTCCCTTTATTTTGCTGTTTCCCGGGTCATCATCATGCTGGAAGGTCAAGGCCCACTTTAATGCCACACAAAGAGACATAGATTGATAATTAAGGCCCAGCAGCCTGCAGAAAAGCCCCTCTAATGTGATTTATACCTATAGATTTTCTGTCAGATATGAAATGTTGTCGTTCAAATTGAAGAGGAGGTCCCATTATAAAGCGCTTTACTGGTAACTTTGGGAAAGCAGGTTGAATTTGTTGAGCCATGCATCTGGGTTAGAACCACTGGGTTAGTTTAAGGTTAATTTGATAAGGACAGTAATATACAACTGAAGCAGCATTAAGAATTGAATGAGCTTTTGTTCTTAATACTGCAGCCAGTTGCTTTAGTGGCTTTTCTGTGAACATGCAGAGGAAAATATAAATGCACCAATACAAGCCTGGCTATTCTATACATAGCACATGTTTTGTTCCCCCCGTCTCTTTCTTTATGTTCACCTTCAATAAGAATATCACTTTGAAACAATATTTTCAAAGTAAGCCATGAGTTTGCGACCGAAATTGATTCTGAAACAGAGATTGGAAATCAAAACACTGTTTTAAATTATAGCTGTTATTTTCAGAAGGTGTTTTACTTTTTCCCATCTCTGCAGAGTTCAAAGGCCCATTCTGATAACAAATTCCGACAGAGAAAAATGTCCTCCCTGTGCATTGTGGGTATCGTGTGATTTGGTGCGCCGGAGGGCATTAGTAAATATGTGTCCACTGTTATTAATCAACATGACATGAGGACAGAAATGACCCTATGCGTTTCATTTGGTTCTACTCAGAGTAGAGTTTCTATATGTGGAAACACTGTGTCTGTATGCTTCCCTTCCTATAGACCTGTTTGTGCCATATATGTTCTACAAGATACGAGCACAAATTATATTTTCTATGCTGCAGAATCCAGTCTCTTCACACATTTGTGCATGTCTTTGCAATGCACACACTCGTGATACATGCACTTGCAGAATGTTTAATGCATCTTTTTCTGTTTTACCTTTCCCCAGTCGAACTGTGCTCAGTACGCAGCGGAGAAGCGAGATGAGGAAAAAATGTGCGACCATCTGATCCGAGCAGCCAAGTACCGCGACCATGTGACAGCCACACAGCTCATCCAGAAGATAGTCAACATCCTGACTGACAAACACGGAGCCTGGGGAAGCTCGGCCAAAAGGTAATAGATGAGAAAACAATAATAAAACAATATAAATAACAAAAAAAATATTTTATTTACAGGATTATATTTGACGTTATTAGTCTTTACCTTGTGAGACATTTTAAAATGTATCATAATGGGGGGGACAGATTCTTTAGTTTTCTTTTCTAAGCTTCACACACACAGATGCATAATACATACATTTCATTATTTCCATATTTAATCATTCTTTTTACATGGCAGTTGCTTATGTGTATTTTTATGTAAATCTTAAATGAAAAATAATAATTGTATTCTATATTCTATCACAATTAAGTATTTCCCCCCCCACATGTCGGGATATTTTAGAGAGGCAATAAGTGAGCATTGGACAGAAAAACCTTTAATCAAGACGATGCACCTGTTTTGTTTTTTTATGAACCGTGTTCATAGCATGTCATTCCCTCAGCCTTGAAAATTATTCAACCCACTGTAATGGTTTTAATCTCATCATAATCTTTCTCATCCCCCAATACTCATGGCTTTGATTAAATTAGATTTGCAAAGGTGAAAATGTCAGCTGTGGGTTGAATGATGCATTGACTCGAGAGAGAGATGAAAGCCATTTAAACAGCTCGGCTCCCATTAAGAACAGAGGGGAACCCTATCCTCTGTGTTTGTTTCACCAAATAGGCAGCAGAATCCACTGCAGCTATTCCCTAATGATGGCTGTTTGTGCAGGTAGTGTGTAATGGTGAGCTGCAGAGACGGCCGCTGGCTCGCGCTTGTTAGGCTGAACCAACTCTCCAGAGACTCGTCTGGCGAGGGTTAGTTTGCTATTGAATCACGAGTCTATCTCTGGCTGCCTTTGTTTTCCTTTTCTATTTTTTTCCCCTCTTATACCAGGATATGGTGTATTATTTGTCATATTTTTTTCTCTCCTTGATCCCATCTCATTCCCCTTGCTCCTTTCTTCAGTCTCCTTCTCTCTATTAGTCTGCATGTGTACTCACACAAGGCTATTTACTATGGAGATTGTGTTCTACGAGCCCCGGCCAGAAAAGTCCCCCATTACTGGCCCTTTATGCCGTTGCGCTATTGATGGTTTTCCTAATGGCTGCCGATGGGCGCAGGGAGCCATTGGCACTGGGCCTTGGAGTGCAGCGCTCTTTTAATAAATCACAATCAGTCCTGTGCCATTACATCAATATTTTTGGTCAATTACTGTGAAGGTCAGGTGGTGCAGCTTCGCACCAGAGCCTGTGGTATGCGGGCATAGGAGAAACATCTGGTGCTGCAAAAGCCAGAAAAAGAACAAGTAAAAAGAAAAGATGGACAGAAGGGGGAAAAAAAGCTTACAAGCACACCTGCATACCTGAAGGCATCCTGATATAAGAGCTGCTCGTTCCCTGATTCCACACATACAACAGCGTAACGTGTGCAGCAACATGGCTGCGTGTAAATACAAACGGGAGAGGAAGGACGGATACACACAACCTTTTTCCAGCTGTGAAAATGAAATCCAGGAACACAAAGACAATACGCGGCTATGATTACGACCTTTTGTTGCTTGGGTGTAAAATCCAAACCCGCCTGCTCACACGCCATAAAAACGAATTCCCCAAAGTTTCCATTCAATAAAGAGTCTGAAAATGAAAATATTATTTTCTCACAAGCTGATGGGAATTGTTGTTTCCTCACGGCAGGCATCTAATATCTTCTGACACGGTGTGACCCGCCTGAATGCAATTTGTGTCTTAATATCCAGCTTACAGCGGCCCCGGCCTCTGGAGGAAAGAGGTGTTAGGTGATTTTCCCTTTTCCATTCCCCTGCTCCATCTGCGGTTCTCTCTCTCTCTTCGTTCTCTCTCTCGTCACAACGTACAATTTCTTTTTTTCTTTTCTCCCCACTCCTTGTCCTTTGCTCTTTCTTTTATCGCTATCTACTTCAGTTGTATCACCGTGTGTCCAGGGAGGATTCCTTCCTCCAGACAGAGGCAGTATCTATCGTTTTCGTGCCCTTGTCTGTCATCTAGTGTCAACACGTAGACGGATCCACAGCCAGACAGATAGGGCGACTACCTGTTCATCCATACGTTTTCTGTCCCAGCGCCTGGAGACTCAGGTGTACAACATGCCAGCCTGCTGTCTGTTGAAGAGAAGAAAAAAGTAAATGAACAGCTCATGAGATACCCACAAATGAAACAACTGGCAGCAGATGTCATTTTTTCTCTCTCCTCATCTCTCCAGTTTTTTTTTTTCTTTCTTTCCTTTCTTTGAGCTCGGGTCCACTGAGCATCCAGACCGCTGCAGTGTTTATTTGGGTCAGGAATCATCTTTCATGTATATGACACCTCGACAAAGTCGGCGGACAGAGAGAGGAGATGAGGGCAGATGATGGAGAACGCCAACTCGCCGTCTCTGGGGACTCGCACTACTCTCCTCTTTTTCCCTTCTCATACCTTCTCTTTATTGCATTCTAATAGGCTGACTAATGTACCATGGAAATTCACTCTGGATGCAGGAAGTGGGGGAAGTAAAAGGGAAGGTGGCTGCAGCTGAAAAAAAAAGACCGGAGTGTGATGTAGAAGCAGTGAGCACTTCTTTTTTTATTTTTTTATTTTTATCCAGAGCTGTTGTTGACAATTTACTGATGTAGCCAGTCTGTTTGAGGCAAATGGAAACATT
This sequence comes from Centropristis striata, assembly GCF_030273125.1. Lineage (NCBI taxonomy): Eukaryota > Metazoa > Chordata > Actinopteri > Perciformes > Serranidae > Centropristis > Centropristis striata. Next base: position 40,759,707 of record NC_081517.1, on the reverse strand, counting down.
ATTCAAGATGCAGAGGTTTAGGTATACTCTCCGGCATTTGCTGTTCTCCTACTTTGTCTTACTCTTTCCTTTTAAGCCTGCATCAGCATCCTTTTTATTCCAACAATCCTCACCTACAGCTAGTCCCCACAAAACACACACACAACCACACACACCTCAGGCACCAACTCCTCTCCCTCTGCTCCTCCTCCCTCATATAAGCAGCTCATTTTCTGCAGCACCACTGCTCTAATGGACGCCCTTAGGCTAGAGGCTTCCCAGCCAAGGGACATCCATCTTTTGGCATGTCACACTCCCGCCCGGCAAAAAATCTTTGTGATGTGCACTCCAATTTTTCTTCAGTAAATCAAATCTTCCTTCCTTCAGAAAGACGAATGCTTTGGGGTTGGAGTGTTATAGAGAAAATCAATGCCGGCAAAATTGAAACAGTATGCCCCCGTATTGATCGGCCTTGTGAGATCGAAAACGAACAGCTTTGTAACTGTTCCGCCGGACAGTTAGCTGACCTGTAATGGACAAACTATTGATATTAGCATTACTATTTTATCTTGTGCTATGTCATTTCACCGTTGCAGTATTGAGGGAAAGAAACTGGAGCAGAACGTTCACAGTTAGAAAGGTTTTTGTCCTCTAATGATACAGAAGATGGTGTGAAACGGGTCTACGCACAATATACTGAGGAAGGTTTTGTCTTAACACTTGAGGTTTTTTTTCTCTTTTAGCAGAGGAAATGTTGTTTCCTTTACACAACAATATATGTGATGCATTAAGTTAGTGCATTATCTTGCCCATTAGGACTGCACATAAAAACGATTCCCATATAAATGAATGCAGTGACGATTTATCCAATAATTATCTTTATTTTGTAGGCTGTTATGGGTTATGAAATGGTGAAAATGCTCCTCACAAATTTCCATACCCCAACACATTATCTATAACTAGTATGTTTTGTCCAGCCAATAGTCCAAAACCTACATTTATTATGTTAACTATGATAATAAATAGAGAAAAGCAGCAACTCATCACATTTCTGAAGCTGAAACCAGTGAGTGTTTGGCATTTTTGCATGATAATGACATAAACGATTAAACAGCATTCAAAATTGGTGTTAATTAATTCTGTTTCAATCCACTAATTGATTAATCAACTTATTATTTCACCCCTACAGCTTAGTATGTGATGCACAGAAAGATTAAAGCACAGGACATACTATATTCACCCTCCAGTAGCTTCTCTCTTCTTCCTGCACCACTGTGACCGCCAAGTAGGACTACAGCTAACGATTGTTTTCTCTTTCTCTTATTCTTTGCATTCTGAAGCTTAATCAATTTATGGTTTGTGAAATGTCATAGTAATGTCAGTGAATCATAGTTTTTTTTACAGCCCAACTCAACATCTTTTCAGATGTCCCAAGATATTACATTTTTGGTAATATGAAACAACTGAAAGGCAGAACCTGGAACCAGAGAATGTTTGGCGTTATTCCGTGATGATGACTCAAACTTATTCGATCAAGATGGTCGTGCACAATTCATGGCTCAGTGTCTTTCCAGATTATGCAGAATTGGAGTTATTTGTCTATTCTCATACTGTACGTATCCGTATTCATACCCGGTAATATTATTCAAACTGCTGATACTGTATATACCTGACTGTTTATTTTAAATTCTATATTTATTCTGCACCTTACTGCACTTCTAGTTCGAAGCTGAACTGCATTTCATTGTCTCTGTACCCGTACTTAGTGCAGTGACAATACAGATTCATCAGTAACGCTTTATAATAAGGTCCTTAATAACCATTAATTAACAAGTAATAAGGCATTGTTCTCGCTTTAGATCCGGTAGTTGCAAAAAGCATAGTTAAATTATAATAGATGAGCAATGAAGTATATTTTAATATCAATAAGCAAACAAAATAAGATTAATAAAGGCATGGCAAAGACATAATGGGTGGGTCATGGGTGTTTGTAATGCCATTATTAACACTTATATAAGCTTATAAACGCACAATAATGTTAATAAGCATCTTGTAGGACTTACAAGGGCCTTATTACTTGTTAATTGATGGTTATTACAAGGACCTTAATATAAAGCGTGATAGATTAATCTAATCTTATTAAAACATTAATTGCCCCTAAAATGTAGTTTCAAATCTAAATTTCTATATATATTTTAACTCACTAAAATTTCTACAGTCAAAGTTGAAGATTGGATTAAAAAACATCCTCTTATTTTTTCATATTAAGAATTCAAAACTAAAAATCTGAGCTAATTGGCTTAGTCAGTTAAAGTAATTTGGTCAGATTTGATTGACAGTGGCATCTCCCTAGCAACATAAACAGACAACCCTATAACTGTAATCAGATTTAGATCATCATGAATGTGATTGGTGCACTGAATATGTGACATCACTTTCTCCAACTCAGCTTCAAACAGCAAATACAGGAGCCTCTTTGTTAAAATAACAAAAACTATGGCATCATTTTTTTCCTCACATTTACTAGATTAGGGTTTATAGTTCCACATCCATATAGTTCTACTGATCAATAATTTAGCATATAACTTGCTCATTGTCCTGCAGTCCCAGCTCGTTGAGCCTCCTCCTGCACTACGACTGCATCACCGTCCTAAGTAATCAATTAATTATTCCCTGCACATACCGAGGAGTTATGCTTACTACAGTGAGGACATTCATGTTCCCATAGCGTTTTTTTTTTAAATAAATGATTGCATGAGAAAACTGCAGCAGCCCGATCCATCTCTCCTTGTATGCTTTCGTTCCAGACTTAAATCACAATTATGATACATAATACTGAATGTAATGCATGTGTTAAAGCCGAGGTCTGCACAATGTCCGCGCTGCCTTTGCGTGCATGTTTAATGGACACGCTGTACATTACGGCTGCGCTGGTGCTGTGCACACAGAGCTGAAAAAGGAAATGGGACTCCGGCACGTCAGGGGAGATTATAACCATAGGAAACAAGAACATAACTGTTTAGAGTACACTGACTCTCGGAAATGCACGACACGAGAGGGGCAGGAAGACGGACAGAGAGAGAGAGGGAGAGAGGGAGAGAGGGAGGGGGATGGATGGATGGAGCGGAGGATGAGAGAGAGATATTTGTTACTGAAGCATCAAAAGTTAAGATGGAGACAAAGACAAGACAGAGACATTCTTTTTCCACATCCTCTCGCTGCAGTGTACAGTAAACCAAAGCGGTGAGGGATTGCACAAATCTGTATGTAAAAGGTTGAGCGAGCGTGTTTTGTTTGCTGGATGGAAAACTCTGCAGCTGCCGACTTATCTGACCATCAGAATGCCTTTTGTTGTATTTGGAAATGGAATAAACACTGTAGCTGTATCTCTAATCTCTCCTGATTCTGATATATACAACATATTTTACAATTGAACTGCAGAAAAATATTCTACAGAGCTCTTGATTATTATTTGTAATCTAATCTTTATAGCTTTACCCTTTTCTGATTTTTACAGTAAAATATTTCAACAAAATTAAGTCAGAGAGGCTGTTAAACAGAATGTGTAATTTTCTGCAGCTTGGGGTCTCTTAATCAGAACAATAACAAAAGATGGATTGTGTAACGTTGTGAAGTAGCGTGGGATCATGGGAGATGAGCTGTCATTGCACTGAGCCTCTCCCGGTTAGGATTCTTCAGTTTTCAGCTCCCAGTAGGTTTTTACCACATCCAAACTCCTCTCCGTAACAAACGAACATGGTGCTTAAAAATGTGTAAAAACACTGAATAAAGCAGTTTCACATTAAAAAGCGGTGTTGATTAGACAGCTACCACTAACGTTTGGTCAGCTTGGTTCTCTTGTAACTTTAGATCCAGATATCTGTCGTACATATAAAAGTTAAGAACACCAAGATCTAACACATGTATTGTTAAATTGTGTCTTAAAAGTAGAAAAAGTCCATGTACACAGCTTCTTATAGACATGCTCAAAGGGGATGTGGCGCCATTGACAGGCGACCACATTAAACGGACCATTGACTTAACTGAAATTATGGATTTTTCTGGGTTTGAAAATAAATGGATACATTTTAGATATTGCTATGTACAAGACTCAACTAAATATATATATATAAATATATTAATATAGTCATTTTTAGATTGGATTAGATTAGATGAGACTAGATTCAACTGTATTGTCATTGCACAGAGTACAGCTACTTAGACAACAAAATGCAGTTTTGCATCTAACCAGAAGTGCAAAAAGGCAGTTAAGTGCAAAGTATGTGCATATGTACAGTTATATATACATTTTTATTTTATTTATTTATTTATTTATTATATTTTTGGACATTTTATTGCACAAAAGTTGCATATTATACCTTTAAATCAAACCTAAAGTCTATCATCTCTGTAATAAGTCCATCTTTACATTAAAATAAAGTCCATTACTGCATTCAGTATTTAGCTGGTCATTTATAAATGATAATGGCTTTTGGTTTGCTTATAAATACTCACAGTATAAACACAAACATGACCTGCTGTACTGAGCAGTGGCAGCTGCAGCTCCCGTCTCATCCGAGGCAGAGACAGTTGTTTCCTTTAGTCCAGGTCCCAACTACTTTAGAACCAATTAGCTGGGACTCGGGTTGTACTCATCCATCTGCCTTGATACAGTCATAAACATATGGCATAAACATACTGCACGAAGCAATGTGAGCCTTCCTTTGGTTACGTTCATCTTTTTGTAAACGAGACTCTTTGTATCACGCAGGAATCTCAAACACTGAAGTCCTTAAACGGGTTTAACGCGAAACCCTCCACCTCATTAATCAAGGACAGTGACATGTGTCTGGGACAGAAAAGTTGTGACGGAGACAGAAAGGATGTTCCTTAAATCTCTGGGGAGACTGTTGTGCTTTGACAGACTCGCGTTCCATCAGTTACATAAAATAACGTGCCACGAAGGCCCTACCGTGCAGTCCGGCTCATGGATATGAATTAGAATATAGCCTTAATGATAACATTTACCTCCACTGTATATACAGTACAGTGGCTGGGGCTGTAAGGAATAGTAACACAGTGTCATGGTGGAACATATTAACAGCTGATGATGTCCATATGTTAGCATGGTTAAGTGTTGCAGTGCAGACCCAAATTACACCCACTGGATTATTTAAAATGACAAGACAAAGGCAAGTGGTTCAGTTAAAACGGCTGGATTTTATCATTGTTGTTGAAATAATTCAAGGTTTTTCTTCCATAAATTCTAGATTTAAATTTTGAGTCCATTTTTTATATTGCAAATATGTTCATTTTAATAAAAGGTAAAATATGTAACATTTAAAAATGTAATTGTTATTGTAAAGAGTTGTGTACTTTTATTTTCCCAAATGTTTCCAACAATATTCAAGCCAATAGAAATCTGATTTTATTTTAAGGTATCAGTGCGTTTCATTTGGTTGCCTGTCAATCAGGATCAGGATTTCATGATTTCGCAATCGCATTTTTCCCCGCGGGAACCTGAACGTATCGCGTAAAATTAATTAAATTAAATAATAATTTAATTATTAAATAAAATTACCGTGTGAAATCAACCCAGCCAAAGTTTCTTACAGTACAGTATTACAGTTACGTTGAATGGCGAGCTCCATGTCTAGTTATACCTGCAATATATACGCACGTCTCGCTATCTTTAGATATTCCCTAAATATTAAATCACAATAGTTCAATACAATAAGTAAAAAAAAATCAATATTTCAACCATTTAATTAACTTCTTTTTTTTTTTTTTTTTTTTTTTCATAATTAATTAACAGGTTACAGAGGATATGCACAAAACTCCAACCCCCACAACTCATATTCCCTCACATAGGGTAAATCAAAATAGCTCTAATAATATGCACAGAAACACAAACTTGCCAAAGTCAAGAACTTATTACAGAAAGCGAGACACCTTTCAGTCCTAAGCGGGGGGCTGGTCCCTTTCACACCACTCAAAAAAACAAAATAATATCCAAACCTATACCCTCAACACACAACAGACATTGTTACACAGCATAAATAAGGAACAGATAAAACAGATGGAAAAAAAAAACAGATGACATTTAATTAACTTCTAACTATCTTTTTAACTTTGCTGGTAATTTATTGGTTAGCCTCAATCTAGTTTGTTATCTGATTTGTGTATTTTCCTCTTTATGCAAAAATGTGTTTTTTTCACTAGATTCGTTCTTTAATTTTTTAATTTTTTTTTTAAATTGGCTGAGCTGCTCTCCAAACATCTCATGCAGCCTCAGCAGCAGAAGACCCCTCTGAGGTTCAAGTGAATCACTGTGTCAAAGCACCAACTACCTTCAGTATATGCCCAGTGACTGGTTGCTATATTGTCACTGAATTGACAAGAGGTTTTTAGTTTAACCATTTCACCCTAACCCATTTACATATCTTCAATCATCCCTTTTTCCGCCACCAGTATTGTTCGTCCTGCTTCTCGCTGCTCAGAAATGTAATGGAATCCTTGTTATGAAGTATGAAAGAGGGCCGCCGTCCCAGAAAGACCAATTACACCATCCTGCCTCGCTGCCTCGCTGCTCACAGCCCGGTGTGACTCTGTAGCAACTCTCAGATTTATGAGTTTCATATACCCTTAAGAAAGTATATGGCCTTGGTGGAGCAAGGTCATGATAAAAGGGTGCTGATCAATATCTGAATGAAAAGCCATTTGGGAAGTTTTTAGGGCCTTTTTTTCTCCTTTCTCCCCGGACGCAATATCTGAGTATCGATTGTCCGGGGCCAGTAGTTAGTCAAAGGCTATCTCCTTTGACTAACCCCTTTGCAGCGTGTCAGCCCCCCCTCCTTCACCCTCGTGATAGATTGGTATGCTTCCAGCCACTGTAATTACACCTTGGTACCAGCAGGTCATTTATTTTGCTACTTTCACCATTTGCCAAAAAATTGCCTTTATCTTGAGAATCCAGCTCTTTCATGTGCAGCTAAAGCAGAAAAAAAAAGGGCCACATAAAACACTGACGTGCTCGGTGAAGAGAGAAGAAGACTGAGGATCATCCTTTGCTCTCATAGATCTTCTGCTTGTTGTATTCTTGCTGTAGATTTACTTTACATCCCCCCACTCATTGTCCCGTGTCTGAGTTCAAGTTCAGCACCACCCTGAGAGGATCAGACCCGGGGAGTTCAGCGTGATGTTAAGAAGTGATATTGATAATACATGGAGGGACAGATTTATTCAATCTGGAGTGACTCTGTGGTACAGCAGTTGCCACTCATAATAATTTATAGATAAATACGCTTAGTGGAAGAAAGATTTTACTAATAGAAGATTAAAAGAACAATGACAACACAATGTATTATAGGCTGTTTCGGTAACACTTTACAATAACCATCATTTATAGATGGTAAATAGACCATTTATAAACGGTAAACAGATAGTTTATTATTGTTTAATCATCATTTATAAACCATATAAAGGCCATTTAGAATGGTGAATAGAAAATGTAATGATGTTGAACTATAATTTATAAATGCCAGATAGAATACTTTACCATAAACAAACATAATTATTAGTTTATTAATAGCTTTACACTCATAACATTTTTAACACCATATTAAGTATGTAAATGATTTCAAAATGATTCTTATACCTTTAAGAAATTGCTTGAAAACATTTAAAGATTAAACATGTATAGAATTTTGTAAATGGTTAATAATAATTGGTTTATAAACCATCCATAAACATCACTTAGATGTTATTGTAAAGTGTTACCGCTGTTTCTTTAGAAAGTCTAATTATACAATAAGCAAAGTGTAAAACAAACAATCTGATCAAGCTAAAATGATGTTTCAGGTACAGTTTATGACGTTTTTAGCAATATTACTAATTATTACTAGTTATTTTCATCATAGCTTAATTTGCCTATTATTTCTAGAGGAATTTATTCGTATTTTTGTTTAAAAAAATGTCAAAAAATGGTGAAACATGAACTGAGTAGTATCCAAAGCAATTCAGTTTATTATCATATTTAATGAAGAAAAGCATAAGATTCTCACATTTAAGAAGCATGACGCCAGCAAACGTTTTAGCAATATTACTAATTATTACTAGTTATTTTCATTATAGCTTAATTTGCCTATTATTTCTAGAGGAATTTATTCGTATTTTTGTTTAAAAAAATGTCAAAAAATGGTGAAACATGAACTGAGTAGTATCCAAAGCAATTCAGTTTATTATCATATTTAATGAAGAAAAGCATAAGATTCTCACATTTAATAAAGCATGACGCCAGCAAACGTTTGGCATTTTTCCTTAAAGAAAAAAAGATTAAAATAATTATTTGATGATTACAACAGCTGCCAATTCATTTTCTGTCCATCGATAAACCAACTAATCATTGCAGCTCTAAACTGTACAACCCTACCAGTATGAGCACTATAATAAATCACAGAAAGAAATGTAATATTTAGAATTGAAGACAGGTTTCTATCAGCGGTGAGGCTTTTTGTTTTGTTTTTCTGTTGGTTTATTGTCTAGAATGAAGAGATAACTACACGGCCATTATAGTTAGTCAGACTTCTGTTTATATGATCGTCTCAATCACCTTGCAGTGGAATTGCTGCACTTGACACACACACACACACACACACACACACACACACACACACACACACACACTTATACACACAAGTGCTGTATAATGGGCCCAGCTGTATGATGGAGAGAGGGGAGGAGGTGCTCATGAATAGCAGACAGCCTCGCTAGATGAGATTGCCGTGTCTTGTAGTCCTGCATCAAGTCAGTTTTTTACCATTTATTTGTGATTACAAAATCAAAAATTAAGCTGGAATTTGTTTTTTAAAAGTTTAAAATTATGTCTTTTAAAATTATTTTATATGCCACACCTCTTTAGTGTTTGAGGTGTAAACATGCTTGTCTCATGCTTGTGTTATAAATGTGAACTTTAAGATTAAAAACATATCCTTCTCATGACTCTCCAATCTCAGCTGACCTTGAATGTTTTTCTTTTGGGGCTGTGTTGGGAAACGCTGGGTTATGTGTTCAGATTTGTCATACCATTCAAGATCAGCTCTGAAAGCTAGAGGTCAGAAGATTATTACAATGGGCCAGTAATGGCAGAATTATGCAACTCCGGTCCAGTGGATGCCCTCATTACCTCGCAGTAGTGGTGATAAATGGCCTTAAATGCATGTTGTCAAAATCAGAGGAAAAATGTGACCCTTCATCAAAAATACAGATGGTACCACTTCAGCGATGGAGCAGGGGAAGTCAGTACATGCTATTTATTATGCAGTCGATGCTTAGATAATTTAAATAAGGCAAGCTATTTTAACATTAAACAATAAAATCAAGTGCAACATTTTTCATTTTCTTGGAAAAAGCGCCTTCGCAGCATTCCTGTCTTTGGTCAATATTTACTGCCTTATAAACACAACACTTTCCCTTTTACCTCCCATGAAATCTGATATAATTAGTGTGTAATTGTCTGGCTTTTTGTTGGTGAATTTACACTGAGTGTAATTGCTGCTAATTGGAAGCTGCGCACTAAGCTGGTGGTAATTAGGGCTCGATTTGCATTATTTCATTTGGCTGCACTGTATTGTGGGGAGTCTGAAGCCTTTTCGCCTCCCACCCATGGGAGTACTTTGATCCTCACAAGCCGGTGATGCAGAGATGCAGTATCAGTTCCTCTTTTTTTTTTTTTTGTCAGATCGCTTTCTGAAAGCTGTTGGATAAATTGGAGTTAATTGGGAGGAGTGGTAGGTGCTCATGTTGTCTTAGTAATGAGAGTGTGTGCACTTGTGTGTGTGTGTTTGCAGCAAACTCAGTGAAAAGAGGGTTAACGAGTGATGTACTACGAGATATTTACTTATTTTTTGTGCATTCCCTTTTATAAAATCACACATCTGGTGCAGTATTGGATCCCGATATTTAGATTCATATGCAAAATAGACAAATTAAATGACTTGATCCTGTGATTAATAATGAGGGGCAAAATTACACATGCACTGTCATTTAAGGCGATAAGATGGAATTGTTGCCGGGTCTGTGACCCTAACATTACCTCTGGTAAATCTTGTAAACAGCATTAGCTGAGGTGAATTAACATACACACATGTAGATGGTGTCCTGTAAACCTCATCGCAGTGGGGAGGATAAGCATTAATGCACATGTAGAAAATCACTTCGGCAAGACTTAATCATGCCAAACAATTTCAGCGGGAATGCGTTTGGTCCTGTTTCATTTTAATTTGAGTCTGGAGATACCATCGATGTGATCCCTGCCACCGTTTGACAAAGAGCCAGCGCTCAAGCAACCAGTCCTCAACATGACAAATCCTCAATCTACTCCCGCTCTCACGTTTCTTCTAAACACATGGTTTATGCAAATCAAAGCAAAATGATCTCGGGGATAGCAGCAATGTTTGAGCAATTTGAGGGCCACCAATAGGAACTGGCATTAATATAAAATAAGCCAGGAGAGAAATCTCTTCTGCATATGCAGGTCTCATTGACTGTACCCAAATTAATTTAGCAGAAAGGTTATGAATGACTGTTTGTGCCGAAGTGCAGTCGCTTGTAGTGATATATGAACGCAGATTCACTCTGCATGTCCTGCTTGCTATGATAAAGGTCATGTTATCATTTACAGTAAATCAGATGCTTTGAAGGTGAGCCTATGCAGAAAAAAAAACATTTTCTTTACCTCTTCAAATTCACCCAATGTAAATTCTACCTTTCTCAAACTGCTGAATTAAAATGAAATATATACAATATTCAGGACTGGAAGGAAATTGATGGAAGGGATGCACAATATGGATTTTTATTTCAGCCGATACAATAAAAATATTTAAAAAAAATAAATAATAATTCAAACCTGTAGTTTATGCACCCATGAAGGTAACAATGGATGATATTTTAGCAAGATATATGATCTAATATTCCAGCTCTGACTTTACCAAATGTTGCTGTCTAGCTAATTGTCAACACAGCAGAAACAAAGAACAGTTTTGTCTCTTCAAATGTTAATTTTTTTCTTGTAAACTACATCAAAAAAACTTGTCAAATGAAACACTTTTACATAGTCTAATCCATTGCCACCTACTGTATGTTTAGATGCTGCTGCTGTTAAGACAATTAAAGCGTTTGGCTTTCTATTTTGGCCCAAAATGCATTGGGCCAATTAATTTAATTATTGGAATAAAAACATATACATTTCCTGTTATCAGCCTATAATAAATTGTGCCATAATACAATTGATTTTCTTTAAGTGCTCGTTTAGAAACAAAAACTTTTAGAAACTGGAAATGATGCAAAAAAAAACCCCAAAAACAAAAAACCAACGAAAAAAGCTGTTATGCATCTGTTGCTGGACCAGCCTGTCTGATTGAATCTTGATGGATGACAGTCATTTGTCCTTGTCAACAAACGAACAATCATGCCATAGAAATAGCATAGAAATGCTATCAAACTTTCTGGAGCTGCAGAGAGAATCTATTAACATGTTTAAAACTGTTCTGCTTTGATAATACCAATAATTTACAATGATTAATAGAGGTGACTCGGGAGTGGATTGGTATTGTTTGTTTGAGGGTTTCTTAATGCCAGATTAGTATTAAATTTAGGATAAGATTCAACCTTAATACCTCCCGAGGGAAATTGGGTCGTTGTGGGAGACTGTTGTAGTCAAAACAACAAAGGAAAGAAAACATATTAGAACTTATGAATAAGATGAATTTATAAAAATACCAAAAAATGTATTTCCAAATTGTGGAACTTGCTACATTTTATGACCATAATGCATTATAATCTGCTTATAGCACTGTATAATTATAGTTATACAACTCATTCATATTATAATACTTTATAACAATAATCATAACACATTAAAAGGCATTTTATAATAACGTATAAGGTCAAATATCATAATACTTCATAACTTCATGGTAACTTTCAGACTTTTTGCAAGGATCATAGTGTGTTATAATTCTCATAGTTGTAATACAGTTTAATGTTTTGAAAATGCACTATAGTCACTGTTATAATGCATTATAATGTGATTTCAGAGTTGAGGTAGGAGGGTTGGGCTCACCCTATGCATCCTAAGTATGTTTATAAAGCATTATAGACATGGGTGTACAAAAATAATATCAGACTGACCAGCAATTAGGAAGTATGATAGTCTTGACCTAATGAGATATTATAAAATGCTTTATTATGGAATATGGTTATTGATATTAGACTATATTACAAATATTTGAGTGCTAAAACTATAATTTTACAGTGTTATTAGTAGATTATAATGCAATATAGTTGCACTGTAACAGTAGCATTTTGACTATCTGTATTAGACCTAATGCGATATTGACAGGCATTTAAAAAAAAAACCCAACTAATTATGTTCAAATAATAAGATTTCAGTCATGACCTGTCATCAAACTGCCATTTATAGATTATTGTAAAAAAAAGTGTGTTCTTGTTAGTTGGTGTCAAGTTCTGTCTTCTTTTTTGACCACAACTCTGCCCAAACTTGAAAAACTGCCTGATCAGTATGCGAAGGATGCAAAGGAACAACTCATTTTCCACTTTTTCTTTGGTTTTTTATTTTCTTGAAGATGGTTGGTGATTTATGGTTTATACAGAATTATGCAGAGTGGTGTGAAATAGGTTGATAACCTTTAAGAAACAGAAAACCAGGCATTAGTCTTGAAAGCAAAACACTAAACATTTAACTAAACAGTTTTTCTAGAAAATAAATGTTACCATTACTTTAAAACAAACAAAGTCATTCAAAATTAACCAAGTAAACAATTAAAGTAATGATTCACATACTTAACCATAAGGTTTACTTTAACAAACGTTACATTTTTTGTAACTAATCAAATCAGACAACAGTTGAATACATACATGATAGTTTATTGTAGCAGACATCGTAAATGTAGTTTACTCGGCCCTCCACTCTTCTAAACGCTGTTCTTTCCAAATAAGCATTTCATTAATCCTGCACCAGCTCTCATACTGGACACTCCTCACTGTTAAACCATTTGTTCTGTACGTCACCTCACAGTGCCAGATCTACTTGGACGCCCGCTCTGTTTTGATGTTAATGGACAATTTAGTAGCACAATTGAAATCTCAAAGAGCCCACCAGTAAAGTATCTCCTTGCAGCGTGTTGATGGTTTGTGTTGAGTTTATTAAATTGAAGGCATAACTGTTTTGTTAGCTGATTAGGGAGAAAGAGCATCAGGGCCACATAAAAAGGAGAAACTTGAGCTTCTCCATTCAGCCTCCGTGTTCTCCTCAAATTTACAACTCCAGAGCCCTGAAGAGCATCCAAAAGATGTTTAAAAAAAAAAAAAAAAGAAAAGGAAAAAAAGGTAATTACTATTTACTACCTCACATAAAACTCTTCCGGACTCTGTTTCATCAGTAGCCAATGTGGTCTACATTAGAAAGGCTTCTCTTCGCTACACACAGACTCAGAGCTTGTGTATCTTAGTTTTGATTTTAAGGAACACAACACACTGTCAGATCATCTCTCCCCCACTTTCATCATCAGACAAACAGTCACTTCAGGCTTAACGAGCCGGCCTTCCAGACACCTTTTATGACCGAACTAATTACTAATTACACAAGTGGTTGGCGTGAGCCACGGCACGACGCTGGCCCTTTGTTATTTTAATTGTTGTTATTTTGAAGAATGGTGCTTCAGTAAATTCTGCCAAGGATGCCCTCGGAGGATGGATGAGCTCTGAATAATTTATCATCTTTGTGGAAACACACTCAGCGTGCGGCATGGGGGTTGCATAGCGCCGTACATCTCCATTCTTGTTACGGCGGCGACCTCATTGGGGATTGATGACGAGGTATCTTTCATCGTGCGTCCACCTCCTCTAGCACCCCATCATTAGGACTTCCATTGTGGCCTGTTCATGGAGCGCTAGGATGAATATGACTGGCAGAGGTGGTCCCCCCCTCCATGCTTTGACTAATTACTCCAGCCAATGGATCCCCTCCTGATGGATTAATGTGTATTGTGTGAATCAGACAGACCCCCCCACCCCACCCCATACTCTTCAGTGAGATGAGAGACGAGTGCGTCCTGATTCGGAGCTGTGCTTCATGCACAACCTTGATAATTATTTTCATAGATGAATACCATTGCAGGCAGGATGATGAAGTGGCCATTTGCGTTCAGAGACTATCACATGCAAACACGGAGCAGGGTCTTTGTCACTGCGGAGAAATCTGGTCCTGCACAGACCTGTGTCCCTGGTGTCTTTCAAGCTTGTAACTGCACACACACACACGCACGCACGCACACACACACACACAAACATACACACACACACACACACACACACACACACACACACACACACACACACGCATACAGTCACAAGAAGTCAGAAAAAATTATTAGATCACCCTTGTTTTCTTCAATTTCTTGTTCATTTTAATGCCTGGTACAACTAAAGATACATTTGTTTGGACAAATATAATGATAACAACAAAAATACCTCAGTAGAGTTTAATTTAAGAGCTGATATCTAGCCGTTTTCCATGGTTTTCTTGATAATTATTTGGTTATTATTAGCTGATATCTAGCCGATTTCCATGGTTTTCTTGATAATTATTTGCTTATTATTAGCTGATATGTAGCCGTTTTCCATGGTTTTCTATATAATTATTTTAGTTATTATCAAGAAAACCATGGAAAATGGCTAGATATCAGCTCTTTAATTAAACTCTTCTGAGATTTTTGTTGTTATCATTATATTTGTCCAAGCAAATGTACCTTTACTTGTACCAGGCATTAAAATGAACAAGAAATTGAAGGGAAAAAAAATGGTCTAATCATTTTTCTGACTGTACATGCTCTTTTGATTCACTGCTCTAAATATAAAATAACCTACATTCCCATTTATGCCATTTTTATACATTTCTACGGCTGTCTTCTCTGCACAGAATTTACATCCAGATTTAAGATCGGAGCAGCAGCCACTCAGTCAGCTAGCAGTCATCCACCCCTTCTTCTTTTGGTCTAGATAAATCAAGTAATCAATGGTTTTCATTAGCCAGGGCATACAGGGTTTTAAAGGACCCGCTTGGAAATTGTATTTATTTTCTTGCGTAAAGCTCCTTTCCCTTTTAGTGGCCCCTGTGTGATCATTGGTGTTGGACTGAAGATTTGTGAGGAGCCCCCGGCCAGAGCAGCGTTCAAGAGTAGATCACATAAAGTATGCTGGGGTTCTCCCGTCATAGTTTATGCCACTGAAACCATAAACTGCGTCTTCCTACACCTTCACAGGATACACTGCAGCCACTTATGAATAACCTGGTCATGGTGTTGTTTTTATTAGTTTGGAAATATTTTTTATCATTTAAACCTTGGAAACACTTGGATTTTTTTTCAATCTTTTGCATGTTTTTATACTTCTCAAAGGTCAGGCTGTGGAATATAAAAACATTTTTGCACCTATGAGGTTTTTAGGTAGCACATATCTAAATTTACTGTACATTTAATGAGAGCGTAGATCCTGCTGGTGTTATTTTCACACAGCCCAGCAGAATTAAGGAAATTTACAGTGTTTTACTAAACGGTGGTGAATTGTTGAAGTGGGTTTTAGGATGAACAAAAACCAACAAAACTAACTCCAGGACAAGCAAAGACTGGGATTTTCTTATTTCCTAAAAGTGTATATATAGTCATGAGAACATTAAGTAAAATTACTTTTTGATGTGAGTCAGACGGTCCAGATTTAGTCTCACTGAAGACTCAAGTTCATGTTGTTTTTCCCTCTTTAATCATTCTCACATGAGCTGTTTTTACATTTTTAAAAAATGTATTTTTTGTGCAGCCTAATTGACACACAAACAGCTTTGTTTTGTATGAAAAAGTTCAATTACTTATGTAATGAAAAAAATGATTTTCTTACGCTCTGTTGTGCCTCCAAGCCTTGGGTAATGAATATTTTAGATTATGTTTTAATTAAATCCCTTTCAAAAACAGAAGTGATATTTCATGATAGACAGGTAGTGTACAATGCTATGTGGCAGTGGCTCCTCATTAAAAGTTAACACTTTCTTTCCTTGAGAGCAGAATGATTTACTGACCGGGACCTTGGTAAAGGGAGATGTAAATTGGAAAGAAAAATGGGTGCTGTAGACATTGATTAATATTGGTAATGCTATCCAACCCCCTCCTCTGTGTTTGTAATGGCCTTCCCCTTATCCTGCTAGCCATGAGTCCTGACAAGAGGTATCCTGCTGGGCTTGAAATGAGCCCAGAATGGAAGCACGTGCCACAGAGGTGTGTGGAAAATGATCACGCTGTTGTTCGCTCATTCCACTGTGATGTACTTAGTGCTCAGTTCACCTTCTCACACAGAAAAAAAAGAAATAAAAGGGGAACTCTGAGATGCTCGGAGATAAAAATACTGTCATTGTCATGCACAAAGACTCAGGGTCTAAGCTTGTGACTGTTTTTAAAGAATCTGAAGGTTACAAAAAAAGCACCAAACACAATGCTGGCTTTATGTCTGCCTGCTCGGACTGAGTGCTAATGCTGCTATACCATGCTGGCTGGTAATTGCTAACACATGTGCTACCTCTGTCTCGCTGCAGCCGGCCGAGGGAGTTCTGGCGCCTGGACTACTGGGAGGACGATTTAAGGCGGCGACGTCGCTTCATCAGGAACCCCTCCGGATCCACTCACTCAGAGGCTACGCTCAAAGCCGCGGCCGAACACGGTCAGTCCCATCCACCACGGCCCTTCCTGTTGTTTGCACCCCCCCCCCTCTTTCTTACTCACTTGGTGGTAGCTCCAGGTACAAGGCAATAAAAATTAGTCTTCCCGTTGCAATAAAAGATTTATTGTACCACAAGACACAGTAAAATAGCACCCTCATTTGAATTTCACAAAGGTAATTTCATACTCTGTCTCCCATTATGCAAAGCTGCACTAATAATCAGCCCGAGTGTTGGCATGCTTTCCTCAGAAATTCAGTTTTGAACTGTGTGGCTATAAATGAGATGAAATGTGAAATTTTGTTGTTTTTTTTCTTCGCTGCATAACAGTGGCTGATATCAGTGGTAAGTAGCTTTCATGCTCTGTCCTCGGTTTTGTTCCCTTGTTGAACATGTTTGCATTCGAAAGGGAGGTCATATTGGTATTTATGCTTTTGATCCATTTCTTTGCAGGATAGCTTGTTAGATCACAAGTAAACACAGTAAAATATGTACCTTTTCTAGTCAAATTAAATGTGTTTTGATGTGAATTTATTGATATTTATGTCCAATATTGTTAGACAATATTCAGCTGATAACATTTTCTATGAAGCCCATGTCTATAATAGATTTTAAACATACTTATAATCTGCAGCAGCACTGTATAATTATAGTTTAAGGACTCAAAAATATTTATAATTTCTTATCACAATAATTATAGCACAATATAAAGCATTTTATACTGACTTATAAGGTATAATATCATAATACTAACATAACAATACATTCCAAGACAAAGTTGCTTACATTGCTTTTTCACACCCATGTTTATAATGCATTATAATACTTATGTTGCACTATAGAGTTAGGATTAGCCCATATGCTAACCCTATACTAACATTTGAATGCATTATAACAGTAATTATAATGCATAATAAAAAAATATAATATGTTACAATTATGAGACTAATAATATACTATAATTCTTGTCAAAACAATGTGATGCATTTTAAGTATTTTCATAATTTTGACTAAGCATTATAGACATGGGCTTCATAAAATGTGTTCCTATAAGTTGTTTGGTCATTTCGGTAAAATATTATGCTCGTGAAATTCAAATTGCCGTCTACCAAACAGCTGAAGAATTGTTCTTGGAGCTTCTTGAGATGTGGGAAAATTGAATGTGCTTTGGAAAAACTTCATCAAACTCCATGTGCTATTACCAAAGTACAGACTTCTCATTAAAACTCTCCTCTCCTTTAGTTTATAAATTGTTCCAATCAATTTTTCATTATTTCTCATAAAGGCAACTGCTGATTTCCAATAAACTTTGGCTGAGAACAGCTTAATATTCCCAGCAGTCACTTATAACCTCCATATCTAAATGACACATGTCCCTGCATTAACACCAGGAGTCACATTTCGCTCTTCGACTGGAGGTAATCCCTGATCTCTGCAAAATATCCAACAAATCACAGCAGGGTTTGCAATCATCTTCATCCTGGGCCTACATTTACCACCTCAATCAATTACTCTCCCACCCCCCCCGCCCCCCCGCCCAAATAACCAAAAACGTCCTCGATGTGTCACCTGCAAAAGTCCCCTTAAATGTGACATCATTCCCAGAGACAAATGGCAGGTGTGACAGGAGTCAATACGAATGTGATCTAAAAGCAATAAGTGTTGGGGATCCCAGGATCCTGGGAGACTTCTGCTCTGCAGTAATGGCTGCAGCGTGAAGGCAGCTGGAGACCGAGGCCAGCTGGTCGCTGTTCTTCTGCAGCAAACCTCCGAATCTTACTTTGTTTCCATCTTTGTTCCTACTTGTTTTGCCTTCAGCTAGTTCATGACAGAGAACAGACACATCACTCATGCTCTGCAGTGATTTCTTTTAGTTGATGAAAAGGCGTTCCATGAGTTTGCTGTTCAGGTATTTCTCCTGGTATTCAATTTTATTCAAACTATTTCAGCTTACGTGCTGCATATATATTCTTGACTGGGAGAGAAAAAAAAAAGAGAAATTCCTGCAAACAACATTTGGTTTCAAAGTCAAGTCTGTGTAAAAATAGCCAGCAGCCAGTTGTGGCAAGGGTATGCTACCTCAAGAGAGTACACTGCCTGGCCGGCTGAAGTATGGGAATATATCATTAAAATAACTCTCTGACATTGAAGCCTGACGGCATCCATTTTCTGATGTAACCTTTCGTCTTGTTTTAGTCGACCCGACATTTGTTACGGAAGTGCAGCTCAAGATGAGAATGCTGGGCTGAGTTTTCAAACAGAGCACAAAGGTCATATCTGGCTGTAATTATATTCATCAGATGCAGAGGGGAGAATGCAGTCTCACCCCCTAAGAAAATATTTAGCGTGAGATCAAGCCTTAATTTACTTCAATTTTCTCGCTACTTGTGGCTACACTCTCAAAATCTCATGTCTGATTATAAAATTAGAAGCAATGGAAAATATTTAGCATTTTTTACTGAGTGATCTATTGTCACAAAGTTTTTATTTTTCCCCTTTTTTAGAAGAGGGAAATCTTTCCCTTAAAACATGTACAAAAATGTGCATTTTTGCATTAATGGTAGATGGACAACCGTTATCATTCATACTGCGCCAAGATGATTTCCACAGGAGAGCGTGCTGCTGCCAGTAGGCTTGAGTAGGCTGTTTTGTATTTATGCCTGGAAAGAACCATCTTTTCTGGGGATTGATTTGGTCTGGTGCAGGGCCCGTGTACCAGAGGTGGCAGAGTAAATACCTGAAGACTAATGTCTCTGTTCTGGTAATCAATACTCGCCTCATGACCACACTCCTGGCTACGCTCCCGTTAAAAACAAATTTGTTAATTTTGACAATTTAATTGCTGCGACCATGCATGCCTTGAGTTGTATAAGCAGGTAGTTGAACCTCTCAGTCGGGGAAATGGGGTCTTGGAAAAAGTGTAACCTGTTGGGATTTATGCACGGTTTTGCTCGCTGTGTGATGAGTGATGAGGCTCAAGTGCCCTGCTGGACTTTTTTTTTTTTTTTTTTTTTTGTAAATGTGGCATGCTTGCTCTTTGCATAGATTGTTTATCATTGTAATCTTTTTAAATTATGCTTTAATTTAAATGACATTTTTAAAAAAAACACTGTGCTTGCTGTGAGTTTGCATCTAAATGTTTTATTTATCTTTTTAATTGCCTTTTTTATTACTATAATTTATAGCATTTAATTTTGGTTAACTCCATATTTTACACTCGCATATTCTAATCTTTTAATTTCACGATAAAAGCTTGAACTCTAAAGTTGAAAAACATTATTCCCCACACACACACACACGCACACACACACACACACACACACACACACACACACGTGCAACATCACCAAACCTCAGAGTTGTCAAATTAAAGGAGGAAAAAATAAACCATATCCACATCAGGAACAGAACGAGTGAGAAGTTAGCACGTTAGCCTGTCACTTATACGCACATTTCTTTATGTGTGACATCACTGGTCAAAAAACTTTTCTGTTGTCCTGATAGACAAACAACATGCTGACTGGCTCGTCTGTGTTTTTGTTGAGCTTACTTTGGTGTATATTATACTGAGGAACTATTAATAACTTGTGCTCGGGGGTAACAGGAGGAGCATGTTTCTGGATCAGCCCAGTCACGAGGTTTCGCTGCATCAGATTGTGTTTTTGTTCGGCTTGATGCTGCGTGTTAGCAGTCCACTACTTGTAAATTGGGGTGAGAATTGCTGAGCATGTTTACAGTGAAATGCAAAGAATACATTTTAAGCCCCACGATAAGTCCCCTGTCCACTCGCTTGGTGTGAATACAATGGCATGTGGTACGTATTAGAGGAGCTGGTAGTAATTTCAGTGCTGCTAACTAAAGAATCCTCCAGGGAGGCTTAATTACAGGAAGACCATTCTAAATATCAGTGAGCTGCATATTTTCCATGACAAGAGATTTTTTATCCTCGCTCCTCTACAAGTTTCAAAGTATATAGCACACACATGACGCGGCTGTGCATTTTTAGGAAGTACAATTGATCTCCCTTCAGGTGACGATAAAAAAAACCCTCAACCATCGTTCCACTGGATTAAACCTGTTACTTTTTTTTACCAGAATGCTGGATTTCAACACATGCACAGAAGCATGTTGCCAGCTATGTTTACAAAGAGGGAGGACGTGCCAGCCAGTCTTTATGTTGTGGACTTGTGTCTGTGGATCCTTACCATACACCACTGGGGAATGCAGGGCTCTGTAAATGTTTGCAGATTACCATTTTTCTTAAATAATCCATTTGGAACCTCAAGTCACGTTGAGTTGAAATCAAACTGGGCAGCGTGTTTGACCCTCATTTTGTGTTAAATTTGTTTGAACCGTTTTTGTGTTTTGTTTGGATATATGTTCGAGGGGAGAATTCATTAAGGGTTAGGATTATGTCAGTCTTTTGTCTGCTTCGGTTTGCTGGTTGTTTTTTAGTTTCTCTTCCTGCACGTAGCCCTGCAAGCCTGAACACAAATCAGCCTTGCTCCTAAACAATGAATGCTGGTTAAACAGCAGTGCTGATCAAATTTAGAAATGACTTTATTAGAGTGTAAACCCATGTTGCTTCATTTTGTTCTGTTTGCAAAACAAAGATTATACCCATATTTAGAAGCTGATAACAAGTTACCATGAAGATAAAATGTTTATAAAATTCATAACTAAAGTACTTGACTGAGTCTCAAATCAACAAACATTTCATGAGGAGTGGAAAATAAATGCAGTTCTGGAAATTAAACTGTAGATTATAATAATTTTGATTAATTGTATTTGTTTGGGGAGCTGATCACTCATATTCGAGTTCAGCTACTTTTTTATCAGTTAATCTAAAAATAAGTTTTTCACTCATTCTTCATTCTTTACTGGTTGCTTATCGTTGCTGTTTTAGAGAAAATAGTTGGAAGCTTGATTTCAGCTAAAAATAAAAAAAATCACTGAAACTTAAAAAGCTGTCAAACTGCACTGAAATAAAGCTAAAAATGTTTATTGTTTTAAGCTATTATACAATATATATGAAAAAAATTATGACTAAATGCACAACACTGTATATGACGTGTAATGTGTTTAAGGCTAAATAAAAAGAACCCCTTTCCCCCCCTCCAGCATCCGAGGAGGATATCCTCAAAGGCAAGCAGTCCATCAGGAGTCAAGCTCTGGGAAATCAAAACTCGGAGAGTGAGACATTACTTGACGGGGACGATGACACTCTGTCGTCCTTGGAGGAGAAGGACCTGGAGAACCTAACAGGTACAGAAACCGCATGGCCAGCCCTGCATGCATGTTGTTTGTCCTGCAGCCCAGATCATTGTCATTTCCCTATTAATCCTACACCGTTTTGCTGCATTGACATCCATATCTCCTGTAGGATTTCACTGATTTTCCCTTAGGATGTGGCTGTTTTTCTTTGGTACCACACTTTGTTTTTTTATAGATATCTTGTTGCATCAATTGTTAAGAAGTGCAGACTTGTTGTGTACAAGGAAAACAGGCTTTTAATGAAAGCCATAGCCAGCCTTATTATACCTCTGAACAACGCTTTCATTATAGCAGCAGTATCTGAGCAGAGTGCTGCTGAAAACCCAGTATTTTCAGTTTTCTGTCTACTGGGGCTCTGCTTCACAAACATACACACAGGCCTCAGTAGCAACTCTCTAAACATTTTTTTTTTTCATCCTACAGTAGCTGAGTTTATCCCAGGATACTGCTTTACCCTGAAATGGGACATTATCTGATTGAAGAAGAAAAAGCAGCATTGCCTAAATAAAAAACCCTCCCCCCGCACGAGCCTGTTAGCTTTATATTACATTTTATGCATCTCACGATGTTGTCAGTCCCTTGTTGCTTTTGATATTTAAAGAATCCTAATTAAATATCATATAGTCCGCTAATCGGATTGCAGTGTAATCCGCATTTTTGTGTGCAGTGACAGCGCTCAGCACACTAAGCTGCATTAATGGGGCTCAGAGTGCTATTAAAATAACGCAACTGGAGGACAATAGGATTAAACCCTGTCTAATAAAGTGATGTGTATACTGTGAGAACAGAGCAGCTTCTCCTCTTAAACAGCTGTCTGCTTCAGGTGTAATTGAATGTCTTTGACTGAATGGAACAAAAAAAAATGTTATTTCAACCCACGGATAACATGTCAGTACTCACGGGGTTCACGAGAGGCAGAGGAATGAATATATATCTGTTTATTCCATCCGTGCGCTCCGGTGTACGGGTGCTCGGGGAAATCAAGCCGGGCTCCGAGCCTCTTTTCTCCGCAGCAGCACATCTGCAAATACAATGGCTTCATATGTGCAGAGCCGGGCACAGCTCACAGCCACAGCTCCCCTGAGCCGGCTCTCATTGTCATACTGGCATAAATTAAGATTGATGAGAGATTAAACAGAGCTTCACCCGAACCGCCTGCAATCAATGCGCTCTGACTGACAGTCGAGTTTTGACAATTATTTCTCAAGGTTTGACTTGATTTTATATATATAGGTATAATATATATATTATTATATATTTTAGGCTATATATATATATATATAATATATATATTATATTAGCAGATTTGTACTTGGGCCTGTTATGTTATTCACGTCACTATATGTGTGTTTCATACAGTGGACAAGCCATTTATCTTGAACTAATCGATCAATTTTAGATGATCAATTCCAGGAGGAAAACAACAGTGTTTAGTATAGCCGTGGAGTCCTAATGTAAATATTGTGCAGCTCTGATGCAAAATAGTTGTATATAAACATAATTGTTTGGAGACACATTTTTCAAAATAAGCAAAAATTATCGTTAAGTTTGGCGTGTTTAGCTTGGCCGCTTCTCCTCTTTCTCTTATTAATTAAGCACGTCCAGGATTTAAGGCCCGCACTTCTAACAGACACACTAGCATCAAGTCAGTGTAACCTCTAGTTAGGTTTTGTATGTTTAAAAGCAGCGTATGTGTCCCCCACCCGGAGAGGACCCTGCTTGTGTCTCTGACCGGCCTGTCTCTGTCCTCCAGGCCCAGTAAACTTGAGCACCAGCGCTCAGCTGGTGGCTCCGGCCGTGGTAGTGAGAGGCACCCTGTCCATCACCGCCTCCGAGCTCTACTTCGAGGTGGACGAAGACGAGCCGGGCTTCAAGGCCATCGATCCAAAGGTAAGAGAGTGGAGCTCCATTGATCACGTCTCAGATTGTCAACTTATTGAAGCCAGGCTCGAGTTTCCCTCCAGTGCTGCTAAATGCTACATGCACAATGCATATTTTAAATCTTAAAAGTTTTGTTTGCAAAGTTTGTTATTTTTAACGAGTAATAAAAGTTCTACTAGTGTGTTTTTAAAAGTTATCCAAACATCTGTTAATGTGGGTATTACATTGTGTTTTCTTGCTGTCGTTATAGTTACAGTATGAATAAATCTAAAATTAAATGACGTATTTTCCCTCTACAATATTTTTGGAATTGCTAAAATTTCGAAAGTAATTTTAACAACACGACAGCATTTGAAATTGTTGAGCAATTTATTTAATTAATAAATACATAAATGTCAAACTGTTCTTATGGGTAAAAGGTGACGCAAATGTATCAGGACTCTCCATTAGTAAGTCATCCTGTATTTTTATTTTTTTTGGTAAATAGATTCAAAAATAAAATAAAATGCACGTAAATCCAGTTAAAAATATTCTAACAAAGTAAAGTATGGACTAATATTAATAATTCTCGTTGCTATAGTATTAGTCCTGACTTCCTGTTGACTTCAGAATAAGACTGCTGACCCACAGGTGGTTGTGTTTGTGCTGTTTAACTCTGCATGAAATTATTTGTTTTCAAATATGTAGTGGTGTATTTTTAAAGAGGTTAAATTTAATAATCATTTACATTTTGGTGAATGTGATTCTATATCAGAGTCCATTAATATAAACTTGATAATAAAGGTGTCATATAAGCTCAACTTTGTTATCCGAAATCAAAGCATTAATCAGATGAAGGCTGGAGTTTTGCTGCAGGCCTGAGCTGTTAAAACAGAGAGCAGAGATGCTCCCAGGCCAATATATTAACATGAGTGCGTTGATTTACATTCATTCGAAAATCCTTTAGAGCCTGTGACGCACTGTAAAAATAACTTATGGCCTGAAGTGGCCTGATGTGCACATTCCTTTTTTAAATTTAGCAAAAGCTTTTTTTCCCACTTTTTTCCCAGTATGGAGGACATGTCAGCTTTCTCTCGTCAAAAAGAATCATTTAATGATTATTTCCATCAGACCAATAAAAAAAATAAAATGCAACAGATTCGCCTGTCAAAACACGTCAAGACACGAGGCCAAGTTGTAATTTAATTTGCAACATTTTTATTAACATTTCTTCTTCTTTTTTTTTAAGTCACATAATGAAAAAAATTTAACTTGGCACGCTACATTTTATTCTTTCACTTTAACGATTTTGTGCATATATTTAAATAAAAGTTTCTTCACTTTGTGAAAACATTTAAAGAAGACAACTAAAAGTTATGACATTTATCTGAAAATGTACCTTCACTTTCTCTCTGGCAGTGGCCCAAATTGCTCCATTTAAAAAGGATTTTGTGGTTTTGCTCGCTGCATTATTTTCTTATTTTTCTTCACATTGCTTGGAGAATTAGTTGCAGAATCATTTTGTCCTTCTCTGAAGTTTTATCCCAAAATGTCTCTCGGCTCTGTCTCAGCAATCACTTTATAGTTTGTCCAAACTTTTAGCATTGGTGAGGATTTCCCTCGCTAGTCTCCATGTCTGCTTAGCCGCAGCCTCCAGGGCTGAGTGAGGCTTTCCCTGAAACAAGTCCAAGTTTGGCAAGAAGTAGTGGGGACATCTGCGGCACTGCAGACAGGATATGAGCTGCAGCAGGATCCCATTCAGTCGGTCACCGAGGCAAGACTCGTCCCAGTCGGTCTCTCTCGGGTGCTTCTCGCACTCGTACAGCAGCAGGGTCTTCATGTGGTAGTTGTTGAGCGGCTGTCCGGGTAGCTCCAGGTGGCGGTCCCTCAAAGTCTTCAGCACCGACAGACACTTCTTCCTGCAGCCGGCCATGAGCAGCCTGTTCTCGGCCTCGCTGAACTGCAGCACCCAGGCGTCACTCTCCGCCGAGCTCTGCTTCCCCGTTAACGAGTAGCACTCTTTGGAGAGGAGGTTAAACCCCTCGGCTTTGACTTCTGCCACCCGGTTCGGACCGGGCCAGGGGATGTGGGGCATGGGCCACTGAGCTGCACTTCTAGGCCAAATCCCAGTGCACTTGAACGCGGGGGTGATCTGCACCACATACCTCTCCCTGATCCGTAGTTTGACCTCACTGGTGTCCGCCACCATCTTTACCACGTCGCGGTAGCTGCATTTATCCACGGCCTGCGCCACCAGAGTCTGAAACCTGGAGCGGATCTTCCTGGCCGATAGGTAGCCCGAGGCGGTGATGAACTCGACCCACAGCGACATGCTCCTTTTCCGGCCATCGCTCAGCTTCAGCACCGCGCAGCCGGGCAAGGAGCCGTCATCGACGAAGTTGAACACCCCCATCTGGTTGAGGTAGAGCACCACCTCGAACTCATTGGGGGAGATGACCTCCATCCCCTCATAGCGCGCGTCTATCTCACTGAGGGAGCTGATAAACCGGGGCTCCTGCACCTCCACCTCCTTCAGGACATCCGACACCACTTTACAAACCTCCCTTATGGTCTTCGCAATGGCCGCTTTGCGCGCTTGGCATCTCTCGTTGTAATATTTGTTAAGCTGGTAAACCAGCTTTGCCTGCGTCGCTATCATGTTAGGACAGAGGTCCGGGCTGTACACCGGAGAGTCGCAGTAAGTTGACGGATCCAATGCTTACCGGTAAAGCCAGAGGCAAGCGCTTCCCCGTGCAGGAAAAGTGTGTGCAATCAAAGTTTTTTTTTTTTGCTTTTAGCAGCGGATGGACGTCAGTGTGAGGCGGAGGAAACGGATAGGGATGCAACGTATTAGCTAAATATCAGTCCAACTCATGAGCACTTCCAGCAGGATAAGGTAGAGTCATATTGTGGGTCACCATCCGTGTCCTGGGCTGCAGTCAGACGCTAAAGGCTCAAACATCGCCTGTGACCACTCATCTCCTCTTCTCTCGTGTCTGTGCCCTCGCTCACTTTTTCGTCCACACTCAGCTGTGAGCTGGACTTGTGTAGTTTATGAATGGTTCCTTTAGGAAGAGTGAAAGGGGGTCGGGCTTCTGCTCCTGCAATCATGTGCGGAGCTGTCAGTGCGGGCAGCCAATCAGAGCGCAGGATTCTCCAGTCCGCCTCAGCAGCACCGGGGCGCGCGGAGCTGTCCGCTGCTCCCAAATCAACACAGGAAAACACAAACCTTTCGGTTCATACGGCCAGATTCCAGTATGGACTCTCTGAGCCGGCAGGAAAACATTTTCACTGTTGCTCTTTTGCGCGCAATTTTGCTGAGGATTAGCAGTGTGAGTGACAGGCTTTTACTTTAGTCCTGCTTTTATTCTGCAGATAAGTCCTTGTTTTTCTCCGAATGTGTGTTTTTATTAATCTGATTTAATATTTGAAGGCTCTGTAATTGCAGCGTTTTTCTGTCATTAACAGCAAGTAGCCTATCTTTTATTCTCATTCATTACACAGCATGTTCTACTTTGATCGTAAAAAAGTCTGGTGGGCTTTGTTGGGTTAGTGTTGAAAATGTACACTTCTGTTTTACGGTTTGAATTTAAAATTAAGCTTCCATTTTTCCACTAAGACATCCTGAAACGAGGCATGCACAGTTGCTCATTTTATTTGTAATTTAAATTAAAACTGGAAAAAATAAAACAATGTTTCTCATAATTATTTTACTTTCTTTTCTCCTTTCGAGGTCAGTTATTTCCTTTTTTTTTTTTTAATTTTCTGAGAAATCTTTTGGCGATCACGTTTTCGGCACATTCTTTAATTATATCTTTTTTTTAAACGAGAAATATTTCATGCCGTGAATATTCTTTATCATTTTGTTAATGCACGTTTAAAATAGTAAAAGTGTCGCGTGCACCTGCAGCTGCGGCTCAGAAAAGCTCGCAAGGGACCGAAACTATTGACTATTACTGTTGTGCACCTGATACGTTTTTGTTTTGTTTTTTCAAACTAATGAATTTATTTTAATTGACCTAACATTTAGTCTTATTTACACCGTCGATATTTAGAAAACAAGACGTCTCTCTCTCTCTCTCTCTCTCTCTCTCTCTCTCACACACACACACACGCACACACACACACAAACGCGTGTTAATTTGCCCGTGGGTTTATCGCTGTGAACCTTGTCCATACTGAATAATTTAACCGGGGGTCTCTCCGAGGTTGTAATTGAAGTCCCCTTGTCACCCAGACTTCATGTTAGAGGACTGAAGAAGACATTATACTTCCTCCCGCAGACAAGCGGCTGCGGTGTGAGACATCTTTAAACATGTAAAATAAAAAGCCGCAGTGGAAGTCATATGAAATGTTTAGGCAAAGTATTATTGCAGCCTTTTACCTTTGCACTCCTCCAACACGTGTCCGCTATTCTGAGGTCTCGGTCATTATAGGTGTCTGGTGGTAAAATATATGGAGCTAATTGGAGCAATTTCTGCGTCCCTTCTTTTAGTTAAATACGTGTTTTAATTTAAAGGGATTATTTTAAACAGTCGACAGAACCTTAATTTTTCCAATAATCCCTCCCGAAATTTCAAAAACCAGACCAGGCCTTCAGTAATAACCAGAAACCAAAGTGTGTAATATGCTCGCTGGCTTATTGAAGTGTTGATCACAGACAATAAGCTCGACTGTACTGTAGCTGCTACATTGTGGAAAATCTCTGTATCCTGTATTTCCTCTGCATAACGCGTTAAGCTGCACACGCCTGTATGCAGACTTTACTTCAGAGGCCATAAAAAACAAATACCGGGCTATTTTTGTGCGAGTAAAACGCGCATAAATTATGCATGAACGTCATGACACTTGTTACAGAAATACAGACATTGATTCAACAATGATTTCCCGAAAACCCATTTACTGATATGAAGTAGCCAACTATGTAAGGGGTTCTGAAATAAGCCACAAACATTTCAGAAAGGGCAAAGATTAATGAGCCGCCCTCTTCATACTTACTGCATCGTCTGGACTTTATCATGTTGCCTTTTTTTGCAAGCTTGCTGATGAGGCTTTAGGGAGTGCAAAGTGATTCATGATAAAAAATGTTGAATTTATTATTTAGTTGAAAGTGAAAAAGCTGCTGAATTTTTGAGCTCAAGTCAACAAATAAATCGTTAAAATGCATTAAATTAGATTAACATGAGATCACATATTTGTTTTTATCCAGGTCAAAAGCAGTAACTTGTCACAAAAACTACATATATATATATATATATATATATATATATATAAATTACACAATTGATGTATGCCATTCTGGCACAGTTTTCATTAGTTTTGACAGGCAGAACTTGCCTTCCCACCTTAAATAGTAAAAATTAACTTTTTTTTTTTGTTTGTTTGTTTCAGTGTCAGACTCAACCTTACCCTTGCTGTGTAGCATTTACTAGTGTGTCATGACATTTGAATTTGATGCACAAGCGACTTAATGAACACACCCAAAAAATATTTGGATTATCCATTCTCCAAAGTATTCAGAAAAACTGTAACAAGAAGAGCAACAGTTGACTTGGTGTGAAGTTTAAAAGAAATATTAAAGTCAGATTTGGCATTCCTTCCCTCTGCATCATGCTCAAAGTTATCCTGGTGTCTGAATATTAGGAAAATGACACAAACAGAGAAATTAATGAGAAAAAAATGTGCGGCTGTTTGAATTCTGGATGACTGTTTATTATCAGGCTCACAGCTCCAGAGAGATTAATCGACACCACTTGGAGAGCAAGTGTCCAAATATTATGAAGGACAGGCTAACTGCAGCTTATTGAAATATGCAGCGACACAGTTCTTTACCAAGAGATTAGGAATCTGTTTTGGCCCACCTATCAAACCACATGTTTCTGAGGGACTGGGTTCATTTTTTTATTGCAATGTAGAATGAACCGGATACAGGGGATGGGGTTTTATTTGATCTGTCTGTTTTGTCAGTTGAAATGGAAAGGGCAACCATATCGCAGCAAATTGTACATTATATGTATATTTAATGCGCTAAACTGCACATTACAGAAAACAGAAGTAGGATCAGCACACTGTTGGGACAGCAGGACAACTTTTGGAGCTAGTTTTTTCAAATCTATTTTCATTTATATTTTCCTTTATTTCCCCACATTTTTATAATAAGAATATATATATATAGAGGCCCCCTCACTCCTTCATCCATTCTCGCCACTTCTTTGTGCCCATTATCTCCTGAAAACGTTGAGAATTATCTGTGGTTCCTAAAGAGTCCCCCCCCCCCCGGTTTATATTGACTGGAGAAAAGATCAGGGGCCTGTCAGAGAGCTCTTTGATGTGAGTCTGTGTGACGACTCCACAGTGATCCCCTCACGAGCACAAAACAGTGTCCATGCCTGTGCAAATCTCTGCCAGCTGATGAACCTCACTGCCTCCCTCTCTCTCTCTCTCTCTCTCTCTCTCTCTCTTTCTGTTCTTGCTCTGGGTCTGTCTCTCCTACTGTCTCAGCTTTATATTCTTCTTTTCCCCCTCTCCTCTCCTCTCCTACCAGATTACGCTGAGTACCCCCAGGTGGCTCATTACTGTGTATGCTACACAGTTTTCATTACACAGTTTACAATTAGTAAAACAACCTCAAAGACAAAATTTGTCTTTGAAACATATTTGAAACATATTTCACCCCTTTTTACAAGACTCTTGCTTAATTAACGTCATAAAGTGTTTGTTGTAAAATTGAATTTCAGCGATCTACTTGCTGAATCGTCAATCTGAGTTGCTAGTATGTACTGGACATACAACAAATGCAAAGTAAAAGTGTCCTAAAGTCATCTTCAGCAGTCATTAACAATGACCTTGGTATTATGGCTACATTTTATGGCATGGCAGGACATTAGAGATACTTGAAGAAGGAAAAACGAGGAAAAAAGGGTTAGTTTTGCAACAAACTGTGCAACAGTTTCCTTCCTGTGTCTATCTGAGTTAGTGTGCTTTGTAATTCCAAGTAAGTGATAAGAGAGGGGAATGTCAAGGCTTGGCATTTTTAGGTAGTGCTCCCCCTCCTTTTCCTCTATCTGGAAACATGATAGGTGTAAGGAAAGTGACTCACTAGCTACCAACACATGCACACATGCACGTAGACCGACATCGGCACACATGTGAGCTGGAGCTAAGTACATTTTTGATGCTCGTGTTCACACATTTTGTTGCTGTCTCCCAAACCCGGATGGACCCAGCTGCTCCCTCCACAGAGGGCTCAAAGAAAATCATCGCAGGCAGCTAATTGCCTGGCAGGCCCCTGCATCTGCTCGGCAGATAGCAGAACTGATGAAGTCACGGAGCAGATGTGTGCTTGACTCTACTGTGTGTGTATGTGTGTGTGTGTTTAGCAGCACCCTCTCTGTGTTTAGACACAAGCCATCAATATTGCATGTGGAGTTATTGTTGCAGAGCCACTCCTGGAGACTACTAATATTGCATGAATGAGGAAGTGAAATTTGCTCTACTCCCAGCCGATTGGTCAAAGGGAATACCAGCATAAACCTGATTGGAGAAAACTTCCCTTAGATTCCCATTGCAATCTGAGAGTGTTATAAACTATTGCTGTGTCCTGAAAGTGAGCTATTTACTCATTCTAACTGTGGTGTGTGTATGTAGCACGCTCACAGTGCCAAAATAAATAATCTATGCTACAAAATGCTGGAATGCACATTTAAGTCATTTTGATTTTGATTGCGGTGTTGATGGACAATGTTGTCCCATAATTTATCACACATGGGAAATTTAAAAGCTGTTTGCAGCAGAAAGTGAAAAATAAAATACGGAAAGCAAGTTAGTTTTGTTTCTGAATGTTTGATATTATAATTTTAAAGCTGCAGGTTGATGTTGGCTAATAACATGTAAACTCTAGATTTATGTAACTTGTTTGTAAGTGAACCGACTGCAAAAAAAATATATCATCGCTTTAATACAATGCATATTCTTCATTAGTATTCATACTATTAATGTAAAGTATGTGGCTGGGACTGGATACATTAGGCACCAACTAGTTGACAAAGTCGAAGTGAATTAAAGTGTCATCTATTGAGCCACAAAATTATGGGAAAATGAAATTAAAACTGTCTTAAATCACAAAAAAATGTATTTGTTAAAATGATCTCCTTATGTCAACAGATCGTTTTTAATTCAACTAGCAAAGCACATTTAAATAAAAATAGTCATGCAGCTAATGATAAACATAAATAAATACAAATTAAGTGTGTACTCTCCGAAACCAAATGTCACGCTATGTTAGAAATGAGAGCGCCTCATTTTAAAGACATTATTTTTGCCTCATATGACCTCCTCAGTTTGTTTGTATGCAACGCTCGCTGCAATTAACTGTAAAACTCTACAAAAGCTAAACACAGCTGATACAAGTTTAACTGTGGTGCTATTTCTGAATCATGTGTCCACACTGTCTTTCCAGAAAGTTTTAGCCAAAAGCCAGACAGAAAAGTGTTTTTGGGAAGAATATCAGTAAATTTTTCCTAAAGGTCAGTGTCCAACCTTGGACTATGCAACGATAAAACCCCCATTGAGAAGACATTGGTAACTCTAATTAGTGGGGTGGTGACGGCTCCTCGGGGTTAGCTGGAGTGTCTGAATGGATGGTCACTCAGTCAAAGAAAACCACCCCGGTGTTATGTAGCGACCAGTCCCATATCGTTAAGCTCTCCCTAAAGTGTCAAACTGCTGGGACTGCACCCCTCCTCCCTCCTCCCTCCTCCTGCTCGCTCTACCAAACTCTCATGGTCACCAGGGACGACCTTCGGCTGCAGCTGCCAATCACAAAGAGCCATGGCAGCAAGAGGTCTCTAAGAGAGGAGCCTATTGATTTTCCAGTTAGAGCCTAAGTAGTGTGTGCTATCGGACTAACGGACAGCCCAAGCAGGTATGTCATTATCAATGAGCCCATGGAAACGGATCCCCTCACTCTCACTCATTCATATTGGCCTCGTCCCCTCCCTCCGTCTCTCCTTCATGCCGTCCCGCCATCCATTCCCTCCGCTCGCCTCGTCCGCTGTGACAGAGTGCATCCTGAGATGGTCAATAAATCGCTCAGCCACACCAGGACAACAACCGGCGGAGTGATGGGTCGGGATGACCTTCTTTCTCTTTCACTGCCTGTCCCTCCCTGCTCTCCAGGTACAGTAATTATAGCACTTATGAGACATTTCCGTACCAGAGACAGACTCGTTAGCATCACAGCCATCATATATCCCTCTTGGATTGTTCCCTTTCCTCGAACCCTCAACATCCAGGGCCAGTTTAATCTCAAACATCATTCCCTGCAGCCCACTTTGACTCATCCAGTCATCAGGAAACCCAATTATTATCATACTGCTTCTCTCGATTTGCCTCACTGCTTATGTCAAGTCACGGTCCGAGCTTTGGGAGCCGCTCAACATAAAGACATGTGCAAACAATTACGAATGATTTAAGCCAATTAGAGGAGATAAGGCCAAATAAAGGTTTAAAGCCTTCTGAAGTGAGTTTCTGTTCCCCAGTAGAGCAGTAAAGTCTTGTTACCTTCTTTACTGTCCCTTTATCTCACTCTGTCTTCCAAACAGGAACTGCATATGCACCCCACCTCCTCTCCCCTTTGAATCTCAAACCACATCGGTGGGTTTGTCTCTCGTGTTACACTCCAGTCGTTTGAGTGAGGTTATATCGGCGATGATTAAGTCATTCTGTAGAGATGAGGTCAGCAGTCCCCTGGCCAGATGTGGGCTGTTTAAGAGTGATGGAGAAAGACTTGTTAATGATGGGCCTCAAAGCCTTGGAGAACCCTAGATACTGGCTCATCCTTTTACTTATGGCCCATATCTGTTGAACTCTTGTTTTTCAGATGTGCTCTGGTATTTGGCCATTGTCAGACTATGAGTTCAATGGAAATATATCTGCCAAACTCATGATGGTTCTGCTATTGTCTGTTTTAAGAAAAAGTCACAGCGTTAACTCCAGAGAGGGCAATATTGGTCGGTCTTTCTGTTTCGGTCCAGCCCTTTTTTTGTTATTTTTTTATTTTAATTCTTTTTTTTGGTAATTTACTTTTTATTGCTTTTTAACAGTACAACAAAAAGACCAACATACATGAATGTGAACAATAATGGGAACGTTACAACATAACATGAGATTTTAAAAAAACAAAAAAAACAAACAAACCGAAATCACACCCACAGAAAAAAAAACTCATCAAAAACTACTTTCAAAAAATAAAGTAATCCAAACATAAAAAATAATTACACATATCTACATACACAGGGTTAACACCTCACCGTCACTGTCACCACCCCAAAACATATCAGACTTCTGTCCCAGACAAGACACAGCTCCCGCCTACATAAGAATTAATCTCCACTGATCCTTCAATCATCCGTCTCGCATGTAGGGACTCCATAGTTTCATGAATATCTCCTCCTTATTGTTCAGTCTGAAAATCAGTTGTTTGTCGCTGGCTATTTTATTCATTTCTTCCAACCATTCATTAAATTGTATAGTATTTATTGTTTTTCAGTGTCTTAGAGCAATCCTACACCCAGTAGTAAGGGCCAATCTACACCATGGAGTTTGTGGGAGTGATAACTCTATCCCCTCTGTTATTATGCCCAAAATACATAGGCTCTGAGCTAAATCTATTCCGAATACTTTATTAATGCATAATATTATTAGTCCAATTAAGCCTATGGAAGATTTTATATGTAATCATCTCTCTAGATGTTCTATACCAGGATCTGGTTATTTCCTCCCATTTCTCCATAGTTATCTCGCCCTGTAGATCCTCCTCCCATGCTGTCTTGAGACCTTTAAGTTTTGGTGGGTGAGATTGTCTCATAAGACTGTAAAATTTAGATGCACCGCCCCGAGCCCCTTGGTTGCCCTGTACTAGTTTTTGTAACTCAGTTTGAGGTAGCAGGGGGAGTTTTCTTTGTGCAGACATTATACAGCTTCTTAACTGCAAATATTTCCAAAAGTCTTGTTTAGGGATTCTGTATTTAGTTACCAGTTGTGTAAAAGACATAAAATCGTCTCCCTCAAAAACATCTCCTATAAAAATAATCCCTGCTTCTACCCATGATTTCCAATATAGAGTTTTTTTTACCCACTTTCAATAATTTGTAATGCCATAAGGGTGACTTTCTAGTAAAAGAAGGGTTTATGCTGAAAAGATGATGTGATGCTTGCCAGGTTTCCCTTGCAAACAACAACAATGGGTTCCTAGATAGAATTTCTCCCCCAGTTTGTGAAATAAAAGCCTGTAATGGGATTGGCTCAGTGAGTTCCTTTTCAATCCAAACCCAAGCTGGGGCTTGGTCCTCTGTAGTATATATTTTGGCCAGCTGATTAAGAGAAAAGGCATAGTGGTACCAGTCCACTCTTGGCAGGTTGAGGCCTCCATCTTCCTTTGCAGCACACTTTATAATTCTATTTAAACAAGGTCTTTTACCTCCCCATAAAAAGGTGTCTACTGCTGCATTGAACTTTCTAAGTAGTGAAGGAGGGAAGCTCATAGTAGGTATATGATATAGTTAATTTTTGGAACCACCATCATTTTAAAAACATTTATTTTTCCCAGAAGAGATAACCCTAATTTCCCCCAATTTTGTAAATTGCTCTCGATTTTCAGAAGTAGGGGAAGAATGTTCTCCGTCATTATATCCTTTAAACCTGGTGTAAGCTTTATCCCTAAATACACTGGGCCTGAAGGGAGCCATTAGAACTGCCAGTTCTGTCTCATACTAAGTGGGCGGTCCACCACTTTTTTTGACTGAAATACCATAACTGATCGATCAATTGCCATGAAATTTTGTCCAAGTATTTGTGGTCCAAGGGGGATGAATCCAATTTACATTTGTCATACTTTTTCTCTATGATGAGGTTGACACCTTCTATTTACATAAACTATGACAACAACTATGGATGGAAAAGCATGAAATTTCATGCAGACATTATTGGTCCCCAGAGGCTAAGTCCTACTGATTTTGATGATGCACTGAATATTTCTTGAGGCCCACCATAAGATCAAACTTTTCTCTTATCCAGTAAAATAAATTGTATAGACATTTATGGTTTCTAAAGGGTGAATCCTAAAGAACTTTAATGATCCCCTGATTTTCCAGGGCCACTATGAGGTCCACATTTGAGGTTTTAAGTGAAATATCTCAACAATTACAACAAAATGCTTCGTGACATTTAGCACAGACTACCATCTCCTCCGCAGTATAAAAAAAAAAAAGTAATACCTCTAATGGTTCCTTAACTTTTTGTCGAACACCACCATCAGGTCAAAATGAGAAATATTTGAAATACTTGATTCTTCAAAACTAATCCCTTCAGCCTTAGCTGTACATAGTGTTTAGTTCTAATTATCAAATGTGCCATGGTAACATACTAAACAAAGACGGTTAACATGGAAGGAACTTTACCTGATGACAGCTTTTACTGCAAAGCACCACTGTGACCCAGTGCAGAGCAGGTAGCATGGCTGTGGCTGCTCCGTCTCTTTTGTACCCTTGGTGAGACCGTGACTCTTGTACAAATGCAAGCTGATGAAACTCTGCAGCGCATGGTAACCAGGTAGGACAGGTCGAGGAAAGACGATTGCCACATTGGCAATCACATAAACAACCATTAGACACTGTGTCATCTCCCACCTAATGATGACTAATGTCTCTCTTCCCTCACACACACACACACAAGCACACAAACAACAAGCCCTTCTCTTTTCACTAATAAACATGCCTTAGGCCTCTTTCCATCCCTCTGATTGTGACCTGACTTTGGACCACAGACCACTGTGGCCGGGACCTGGCCCACACTTAACCAAGCACCTCCAGACAAAGAGCTGCCACCCCCTCTTTGCACCTGAGCCTATCCCCTCCATCATGCTCCATCTCTGGGCTTGACTGGGCCAGTCAGGGGGCAGGTGCCTCCCCTCCCTCCCTTTGATTGATCCCCTCTCTCCATCATTTATTCTCTTCGTCTGCCTCTGACACACGTGTCAAAGGCAACACACCAGCCTGATGGATAGGCCTGTTTATGGATGCCAGTCTGCCTGGTAGGCTACTGATATTACAATCAGCACCTGTGTACCTGCTGTTCACACAAGCCTCTGTTATTCAGCTGAGGTCAGAGAGACACCCGGCTCCAATTGAAAGATCGATGTCCGGCTCGGCATATTGGAAATTGGAATTGTAAATGTGGTCGTGTTCTGTCAGAAAGGTCTGTGCTGCTTAGATGATAAAACTAGATCCATATGTTGAAGAATGTGAGTAAAAATGTGTGTTGTTGAGCTTCCTTTTATCTGTATTTTGCCTCATACATATAAAGGTAAAGGACTAGGACACAATATTCATTAATTTCTAAAAGAAATCTAGTGTAATTCTATCCAGATGTGTTTGTTTATGTGTATGAGGTTAGCTGATAGCATTGATGTGTGCTCTGTGTGAAGACATCTCATGTGCCGAAAAGCAAAATGTTACATTGCTGAATTCTGGTGCCTCCATTGCCATTGTGGTTAATGACCCATCCAGTCTGGTTGAAATGGCACATCCACAGGGACATTCTGCAGATTACTTACTCATCCAAGACGTCTTTCTAGCAGACATCAGCACAACACACCATCACTTCTGCTCTCTAAAAGCGAGACTGTAGAAAAGATGAAAAACAGTTCTAATACACGCGTGATCTTTATTACTATAAAGTCAAATCAAAGGGACTTGCAGAGACTTCTGTAAGCCACTCCCCATCACCTTTTCAACCTAACATAGCAATAATAAAATGTGATGCACTTTATATTTGTTCCACACCAGCAACCACAGTCATATCCAACGTGTATAATAAATTTAAATGCTAAAGCCAAGTTTAATTAGGCAAGGCAAGGCAAGGCAAGGCAAGTTTATTTATATAGCACAATTCGGACACAGGGACATTCAAAGTGCTTTACAGGGGCAAGATTAAAATACATAAAACACATTAGAAGACATTTAAAAGCGAATTAAAAAAAAAAAAAAAAGTGAATGAATAAAACATTTAAGAGCGAATGAATAAAAATTCCAGTTTAAAATGGAAACAGAAAAGTCTTCAGACTTGATTTAAAAGAGCTGAGAGTTGCAGCAGACCTCAATTTCTCTGGGAATTTGTTCCAGAGATTTGGTGCATAAAAACTAAACGTTTTAGTACAACTGTACCACACCATACCTCTATCAATAATTGCTCCATGTACTGTAACGTGAAAGGGGGACATTGTAGTGACAGACCAACAGATAATTATCACAACCTCTGACGCCCTCAAGCTTGATGCTATGGCCAATAAATGGTGGTAGCCCCCCTCTGGGTTGGGAGTGAGTTTCTGCCCCAAGTGAAGAAGTTGAAGTCTCACTTGGTCTTGTTTACAGGTGATAAAATGCAGCGTGAGATGGCCAGGCGGGCGTTGTCATGGTCCGTTGTGGTGAAGAGGGAGCTGAGCAGGAAGGCAAGGCTCTTGATTTAGCAGCCCATCTATGTTCTGAGGCTCACCTATGGTCATGAGATTTTGGTAGTGACAGAAACGAGGAGCCAAAATGAGTTTCATGTGTAGGGTGGCTGGGTTTAGCCCAAGACATCCAGAGGGAGCTCAGAGGAGAGCTGCTGCTCCCTCACGTTGGAAGGAGCCAGTTTAGGTGGTTCGAGCATCTAATTGGGATGCCTCTTTGGTGCTTCCTGTTAGAGCTGTTCTGGGCATGTTCAGCTGATAAAAGGTCTCGGGGCCAATCCAGAACATGCTGGAGGGATTTTATATTTAATCTGGCTTCGGAATGCCTCGTTCCCCAGAAAGAGCTGGAAAACAATGCTGGTGAGATGGGCCCTACCTGGCCCTGAATAATTGGATGAGAACAGATGGATCTCCTCATGGTTCTCCTCAGCCCTACAGAGCATTTTAGCTTCTTTCAAGTATTTGTTTTGCTTTTATAGCATAAAACTCAAGTACAGTACACAGGTACTTTTTCAGCAAATAATTCTCTTGTAACAGACAGTCAAAGTTAGAGACCAGTTGGTGAACTATCTATATTATACTATATTTCCCTCAAGATTTCAGAAGACCAAAAATTAGCTGCAAGGACACTGACTATTGAACTTGCATTTGTCAGTTGGCTAAAGCAAAACTGCAAATGAATGCTGATATTTATTCTTCCATGTTTGCTGGACGCATAAATAACTTAAGGCGATTGTTTTTACAGCTTGTTTTGCCTTTAAAGACAAAATAATAATAATTTAGTTTTATTGCATTGCTGAAAATCACAAATTACACTACACACTACAGCACACAACACCCTCTATCCTTAGCCGTCTGATTGGATGAACCCCCCAAAACACCCTCAAACAGAAAAAAACACAGAGGAAAACGAATTCAGCCAGATAGTGAATACAAAGTTAACAATTGACTATTTTAGGACTTATCTATTTTCAACATATCGAAGTGATATGTTGTACTTCATTGTTATTTAATTCCTGAATAGTTTATCTGCATCCAGAGTATTGAAGATGCAAACTAATTCAATTCTGTCTATTACAGTTGTAACTTAAAATGCTTGTCACTGATAAACCTGTAGCTCCAATTGAGTCACCTTCAAATTCTCAAAAGTCTCCACAGCCGTTCCTTTATACAAGCCCCATTCTCTCCCTCTTTTTTTGCTTGGGACAACCAACCCCAAATTCCCCAAGAGGGGTGTACTTTTCACCCCACACCCACTTAAGCTGGTGACAATAGGCGGATTAGAAAAGAATTTACTTCAGTGAAGCCTCGCACCAACCCCAAAAAAGCCTCGCATCACCAAATGGCAAAATGAGAGATTGAAGGAAAGCGGGGAGAATGCGATAGGAGCCGGTCAGCGATCTTAACCTGTCTGATGTTTGGAAGGCAGCTTATAGGGGAGTTGAGGGCCAATAGCAGTGAGTCTAAAACACCTCCTGCGCTTCACTGGTGGCTCGGGGCTGTCTTCTTGATTTTCTGAATATCAATGAAAAGCATATACATTCTTTTGCTCTTTTTCCCCCCTGATGTGCAAGTGTTAACTGATGAGCATGACAAATCAAGGAAGGTATTTAAGCCCTTTTTAGCGCGGTCTCAACAGGTGCCCAGCAATACTATCAAGGACTTATATGTTGCTGTGGGTTTCTTATACTCACTCTGTCCTGGTTAAAGGTTTCTCAGTGTGCATCGTGATACTGCAAAGACAGCAGAGAAGATCTTCCCAATTTGTGGATTTCTTCTGCATTTCACACCCCTCTTCCCTTTACTGTGTGACCTTATCCATCCTTTGTTCACCATCACCTTTGAGCCTCTAACTCTGTTCTTTGTGGCCCTAGTCAAAGCCTGGATAGGGTTAAAAAAAAAAAAAAAAAAAAAAAGTGTAAAAACAACCACATTTTATACTTTGGAGTCTCATCTATGTTGAATTTGCCAAAATATGTAGCACTTTTGGGTTGAGAAAGGCTTTTTTTTGTCTCATTTACTGAGGTAAGGAGTCATATTTTCATTTATGAATTCCATATTTATGTATATCCTCCACACCATTAGTGTGTCTGATTGCCGCTTTAGTATCTTATTATGTGTCAGGGCCCTTCTGGGGCTTTCGTCCTCATAGCTTATGCCCAATAGCTGAATGTTTAATGAGTTAATGCACTGAAGTCTTCACTTCTCTACCAATTAACCCCGAGACCACTGCAGCATTTCCCTAAATCCACACAGGACCTTTTATTGTTCCCCACTTCAAAAAGGCTAAGCAGCCAAGGAAACGAAAGGAGAAAAGGCTAACCTGTTAGCAAACAGTGAAAAGGGCCAAAAAGGGGTTTAATCCTTATTAGGCTAAATTCAGACTAAGTGGCCCCACAGATCCTTTCAAAGGGGACTTTCTTCAGGGAGTGCAAACTCTTACTGGGTGACATTTGGGGCTGAATGCTTTGAGCCTTTAGGCTTCATAACCTACTCTTGCTGCAAGCTGTGCTTGTTTATTTTTGCTTTAATTCTCTCACACTCCAGCGCAGCTTCTTAGTTGTGTTTATTTTTTTTAACCTTGTAGTTTGTTTTACTTCCCTCGAGGCGAATAGGCCTTTATGTGTGACCAGTGATTACATCTTGAATTAGTTACATGATGGTAGAACAATCGTGCCTATCAATCATTTGTGAACACAAGTGATTGTGACTACTTTTATTGAAGGCTGTTGACAATCCATCCAATAGTCTATCAGCACTGTTTGTTGTCTCTTATATATAAATCCTTGGTTATGTGCATGCTAAGAGTTAGATTTAAAAATGGTTAGCCGACTTGTCAGTTATTCCATCAACAACAACAACAACAAAACAAAAAATCACCAACCTGTTTAGTAATTGATGAATTGTTGGTTATTTTTCATGAAAAAATTGTGGGAAAAAAATCTTTTTGGGGGTAATTCCTCAAAAATAGGATTTTTTTGTTTTTTTTAACACATGGTAAAGACTGGAAATGGTGGAAAACCTGGCTCCAGTCAGAGCTAACAAAACACACTTACCAACTCATCTAAAACTGGCAATTTAAAGTGATATGTATGTCTTAATCCATATCAATAGCAAAGACTAATAACAACAGTTCATGGTCTTACTGTGGTAGTTGTGTGCAGGACTTCCTGGAGTTTTGTTGTCACCACAAGGAAGAGAAGATATTAGAGTGGCATCAGATTAATCAGCGTATTTCCCAAAATGTTAATGCCATTTTTCAAGCAAGTTCCTTTGGGTTTGGTAACATGAGTGTGGGTTGGTGTACAGTCAGGTGTCTCACTTTTACACCGGTATATATTTTAATATTTGCACTGCTCCCATAGTTGAACAGCCATGGAGCACATGACTGGACGGAGATGGTGTCGAGGCCAGTTGGTTGAATCATACTTTTGCTGAGGCACAAAGGCTACAGGATAACTGCTGGAGTGTGAAAGCAGAGTCATGTGGCTGCACTGTCTTAGGGTCATATGATTCCAGCATTGTTTTCCTCTTGAATGATTTCACCCCAAGCCCTGCCTCCAAAAAACTCCTCACCAACCACACACACCTTCTATTGAAACACACACCTCTTTCAAGAAACCTTGCCTCTTTCTGTCCCCTCTTTCCAGTACGGTACTCTCACTCCTTCCTTCTCCCTCCTCCTATCTTATTTTTTCTGGCTATCGCTCAATCTCAAAAGCAAAATCTGTCTTAATTGGCTCCAGAGGGCTCTTGGAGGCTTTGTGTCAACGGTGATGAGGGGTCCTGATTGGTCCAGAGGCGAAGGCAGCAAACAGACCCTTGTTAGTGTGTCGGGGCCCTTTTGCTTGCTCGTTAGTCCGATGAACTCATTTACTGATGGGGGGTGACAAGGGCTCGTTTGCCAGTGTGGAACAGAGGGTGATGGGGATTGAGGCAAGGGGGGAGGAGGCGAACAAGGATAAGGTTATGGCATAGTGAGAAAAGGATTATAAGAGTTCTAGACTGTAGCATGTCTGTGGATTCACCTGGTGTCAAAAAGCCTTTAAATGTCAGCTCGTGTCTGTCTGTCTAGATGGCTTGATTCTGTGCTCAGTCAAGTGAGAATTAGTCACAAACAGCATGGCTTTAATGTAACTATATGCATAGATTTTTTGAGTCTTGTTTAATTTTATTCAGTTCCTTAGAATTTGCAGCTTCAGTCCATTGTTTGCGTGTAAAAGTCCACTGTCGAAGAGTGTGGACGTAGACAGTTTTTTCTGGGTGAAATGAAAAGCAATAAACAACTCCACATGCTGATAAGTCCACAGGTTTTTCCTCATTTTTTAAAATGTATTCTATCAAGTTCTCCCAATACCGCTTGTCCCTCGTCTCCGTTTTTGATGCTGATGGATCACCTCTCTTCCTCCCGCTCATTAATTTCATCACCTTATCTCCCACACCACTTCATTTGACCAAAAGGTAATAATAAATCCCTCATCCATTATCCTTTAACTGAGGCAGCCATGCGGAAATCCTTAATAACAGGCAACAAATTGAACTTCAATCACCTCATTTTCCTTCAAGGATGCAGGGCACATTAAACTGAACGAGCATATATGCACACAGCACTTATCAAACACTGTTTATGTGCCAAAAGCAACGCTATTGGTGTTAAAATTTGACATTTTTCATATTTTATGACAAATAAGGATTCTTTTTAACTTATTGAGGCCATGGCTTTTGTCCACTTTTACTCTTATCAGCCCAAAAACACACACATGCTCCAGCCCGGCGACAACGAAGGTGGTTGAGAGCCTCATCTATCTTGAACCACACTGCTGATAGTTGCTCCTCTAACTCCCCTCTAATCCACTGCAGTTTCAATTAAATCTCATCCGTGTCACCGTGCTCCTCCACTTGACTTTACCCATGTATCTGAAGAGGAAGAGGCTGGTGGTGATGGAGAGGGCTCACTGGCAGAGAGACTGTCTGTCTGCAAGATTCAGCAGTGACAGTTTCTGTGTCTGTGTCTGTGTGTGTGTGTGTGTGTGTGTGTGTGTGTGTGTGTGTGTGTGTGTGTGTGGTTACACGCCACAGTCACCCGGCCCCTCTTCATGTGTCCCTCTTCATTCCGCAGTCTTTTGGGCATCTGACAAAGACAAACGACAGTGGTTCAGAAATGAGCAGCAGCCCGGCGCACAAACAGGTTGAAAGAGGAGGAGGGAGAGACGGAGAGAAAGCATTGCAATCAAGACTAGTTCCTTTGTTTTCTGTTTGGCTGTGTCCTCTCGCGTGACGCTTTGAAATTGATCTCGGGACACACCAGACCTGAATCCATGGATAACGTTCCACTTGAAATGAAACATCAATAAAAGCTGTGCTTTATACTTAACCAATCATGTTGACGTATAAGCTCCTGATCCTTTTTATGCGCCGTTTTTGGAATATTCTGTCCTTTATTTTCTCCAACCTTGATCATTCTATTTTATTTTTTATCATTTTTAAACTGAAAGACTCTCT
Source organism: Centropristis striata (assembly GCF_030273125.1). Classification (NCBI taxonomy): domain Eukaryota; kingdom Metazoa; phylum Chordata; class Actinopteri; order Perciformes; family Serranidae; genus Centropristis; species Centropristis striata. The sequence goes on along the minus strand of NC_081517.1, from coordinate 40,715,806 downwards.
TTTCCTTCAGATAGTAAGACGTAAATTTTAAGCAAGACCTATTGCAGTCTGCTTTTTGTGTTATTTCATAAATCCCTTTCCTGCTTCTGTAGCATTCTCATCTCTTTAAGCCTGACTGATCCACTTCCACCATTACTATTTATCACAGAGGAAGCTGGTGCAGCCATAACTCCAGCTCGGACAATAACCTCCACGCCATTGTAATTTGTCCAGACGTGGTCAGAACGACGAAAGCATTACAGCGCGGATAGTTTGTCACGCTCCTTGTCACCCACTCGGCTTTTTCATCTGCAATGGAAAGGATGCGGCCGATAGGGACGATGATCTCTGGGAAACATAGAGCACTATTTACAGCTTTCCAGGAGATTCATCGGCCCAGGGACAGATATGATATCTGGCTGCCTCCGCCACTGTCATATCTATCTGTGGAATCAGAGACTGCAACTTCATCACTTCATCCCCGGGCATCTTCTTGACATCCATCGCCATGTCGACGAATGTACTCTTGGGGATGAAATGAGTCAACCACTCCCTTTTGGAGGTGAAAGGTTACTCTCCAAGCACTCACTCATCATACACCTGAAGACAAGAATTTCATTTTTGATCAGATGGAAGCAGAGAAGCTGATTTTTTTTGTATTAAAATGTCTTTGGATGACGTGTGCTGGGAAAGGTTCTTGACATGGTAATCTGATAGCCATCATGTCTCTCCGTAAGGAAACAAATCAGGTGTCTTGGCCTGTTTGTCATCAACATTCAGTCGTCTCAGCTCAAAACAAGACTGCAAGGAGGAAATGAGAAGCTGTGATCATTTATGTCCCCAACAGTCTGTTTAAACAGACTATTATTCTGTTAAAAATGCAGCTTTCCAATATACAAATCCTATATTATGTGGAGAATTTAATTGCAAACATCTAAACAGCAATTTCTGTGTCAAACACATCAATTTACGCTCTTTCGTCTGTATTTAAGTTGCACAAATCTTGTGACATGACCATAGCTCTGCATGTTGATAAATACAAGAGAATGTTTCACTCGGTTTCTAATTCAATTACTATTTATCTCTCTGTAACCTGAGAAATTATGAAACAACATTCTGTTATGGGGACTGACCTGCTGTGCAGCCGCATGTTTATAAAATCTGTATGAAATTAGTCTTTTCTCTTCCTTCAAATTATGTCTGACACCAGAATTATGGAAAAGTAGAATTAATTAAACTTGGTGGAAGGATGGAGCATGCGCCATGGAAGAACCCATTACATTTTGGAGCGGTTCTCATTCACAGGGCGAATACATGAATTATTTTTTCCACTTTTGTTAACATTGCAAGGTTGCATTTTTGCTGCATTAATATGGTGTCAAATTAGAGTTCTTGACTGTGAAAACTCACATGAAAGCTCCGTCACACTGGAACATGGAACGGGCCTGTCTGCGCTCTCTAGAACTGCAATTCTAGTTAGAACAACGATTTCTACCTTTACTTTGCTCTGTTGAGTCTGTACCTCCTAATCTTAAAAAATGAAACTGTCTTTGTCTAATCTGCACAAAAAACAAAGTAAAAAAACAATGGATGTCGTTACTTTTGAACAACGCCATGCTAGCTGTTTCCCTCTGTTTCCAATCTTAATACAAAGCTAAATTCGCTAGATGTTGGTGATTACTTCCTATTTGCTGTACTAGGAGGGGGCTAAATGACATCAGAACAATGTAAAAATGTCTCTCTGATATATTTTTCTATTATGTTTCTATAGCAGTGTTGAAAACCAAGCAAATCTGACTGCATTGCTGCAATATTTACAAAATCTGGACGGAGCTTTTAGTTCTGATTGTTGCATCTGTGGCAAATGTAGTGCAAACATAGAGGCTCTGTTTTGCCAACATGGAGATCATAAATAGACAATTTTTTCCCTTTCATTTCTTGTTCATTTTAATGCCTGGTACAACTAAAGGTATAATTTCAGATCTGATATCTAGCCATTTTCCATGGTTTTGGAAAATGGCTAGATATCAGCTCTTAAATTAAACTCTTATGAGCTTTATTTGTTATGATTATATTTGCCCAAACAAATGTACCTTTAGTTATACCAGGCATTAAAATGAACAAGAAATTGAAGAAAAAGGGTGGTCTAATATTTTTTTCCATGACTGTATGTGATGATATATATAGTTAAAGTGATATGAAATTATCTATATCACAAAGGAAGATTTTGGCCATATTACCCAGCCCCATGCTATACAGACACGTTACAGAAAAGAAAAGTTACTGTAAATTAAATTGCATTAAATATCTAAAATTAACATATTTCTATCAGAATTTTTTTCACTTTGTGCAAAGTAGTTTGCCTCACGAAATACTTTTCCCCTGATGATGAAAGATTGTTTTGCTTGCTGTTGCGAGTGCTGCACTATCTTTGTGACGGGGTTGGCGACAGGCTAACGGTGTCTGCTGTAGTCATCTTGAGCCCCCGTTAAGGAAGATAGGAGGTTGGCCACTGCATCCCCAGCCGGATCCTCCGAGCCGCTAATCCACATTTAATTGAACTCCAGAGACTTTGAAGTGAGTCTGTGATGCAGGCAGATCTTATTCCTCACAGAGACAGCGAGGGAGAGGCTGTCCTCAGCTGGCTGGCAAAGGCCTCAGCTGGTCCCCTCTGCTGTCCCCTGTCTTTAATGAGCTCCTTTAACTTAACACTAGTCCTAGCTTGCTGGCTCACATTTGAATATTTTTGATTAATAACACAGCCTCTGAACCACGCTGTGACAACCTAAAGCGTCCCATTTACCTTTCTAACAACCCCCCTACCCTGTCAGAAGACACCTTTTGAAGCTAAAAAAGCAGAGGTTGAAACAAAAGTGCAGCTAACAAAGCAGTGCTAAGTAGGTTAGCAGCAAATCTAAATGCTGGATTAGTAGGGTAGAGTACGAATCGCAGGGGCAGGGCCCAGCATCTGCGTCTGTCGGGCTGGGTATCAGCCGTCAGGACAAGTCACTCTGACAGCTACTGTGGTCTCCGTGGGGACAGATTAAGCTCAGCTCATCGAAGCATTTTTAAATCTGGAGCCAGCTCAGATAATATTGTTTGACCCCCCCCTGTGTCAGTTACCTCCATGGAAATACAGAAAATAGTCTAATCAGATGTTTAGCATAAAATAGACTCTTAACCTCTAATCCTTGTCCCATCAAATAATTATTATTTATCAAAACAATATCTATTCGGTTTTTATTGTCATTTTCTCTTCACCCGTGAGTTCTAATATGGATTATCTTTTAGTGAACTAAACAGTCCCTTCACTCCTTCCAGCTGAATGGCGCCCATTCTCTTGCTAAAGGGATCTCTTTTTCATTGAGGTTGATCAATATAAGACATTAATCGTGCTGTTCAGGCCGTCGTGCCATCACTGTGTGAAAAATGAACTAACCGATCCTTCTCTCTGCTCTTCTTCCCTTCCCTTCCCTTCCCTTCCTCTGCTCCACTCTCTTGTGTCTTTCTCTGGTCTTTTTCTTTTTAAAATGTCCTTTTCTTTATGCTGTCTTCATTATCCCCTTCCCCTTCTGTCTCTTTTCCTGTCCTGCCTCTCAGATTCTGGTCTATACAGAAGGTCTTCATGGAAAATGGCTGTTCACAGAGATCCGTGCCGTGTTTTCCAGACGTTACCTACTGCAGAATACTGCTCTGGAAATCTTCATGGCCAACAGAAGTAAGACAGCACCTGATAATTAGCTTTATATGGAACTATTTCACCTTTTTATTGCCTTTATCAATATACAGTACAGGCCAAAAGTTTTAGAACACCCCAATTTTTCCAGTTTTTTTATTGAAATTCAAGCAGTTCAAGTCAAATGAACAGCTTGAAAGGGTACGAAGGTAAGTGGTGAACTGCCAGAGGTAAATAAAAAAAGGTAAGGTTAACCAAAACTGAAAGATAATGTACATTTCAGAATTATACAAGTAGGCCTTTTTCAGGGAAGAAGAAATGGGTTAACAACTTAACTCTATGGAGTCTTGGGCTATTTTGCCCATTTTTGAATTCTTTTCATGTCTTTGTAAGTCATTTTGTGTCTTTTTTTTAGTAATTTTTTTAGTCCTTTAGTCCAACATAAAATGTGATTTTGAATCTTTTTTTTTACTTTCAAAACACTATCATGCTCAATCAAGAATTTTAAATGTTGCAAATGTGCATTCATTTCAAAGTACACTGAGACATTAAACTGCATAATTTTCAAATAAATTCTGGAAAAGTTGGTGTGTTCTAAAACTTTTGACCAGTAGTGTACATGCACATTTCTGGTTCTGAATGGTAGTGTTATGACTTTTATGCCATGTAAAGAATATAAAGATAATCGTTGATATAATATATGCATATTTTTCTGTGCCCGTCCACAGCTGCAGTCATGTTCAACTTCCCAGATGCAGCCACGGTCAAGAAGGTGGTCCACAGTCTTCCTCGTGTTGGCGTTGGCACGAACTTTGGCCTTCCACAGACCAGGTGAGACACACAGATAAACACAGAAATACTGTAATGAATGACTCTTGTTTTGTGGCATTCACATTTTAACACTTACACAACCACTAATACACAAATATTTGTAGAAATTACAGTAAAACACTGTCAAATTGCATCAGAAATAGGGCGTAAAATTAAGAATTTAATATCACCGTAGTAGATGCTTTTAATTACTATTATTTTAATTAATTAATTATTTAATTTTAAATACTAACTGGACTAAAATACAAACTGGAAGCACCAAATGGATTCGAAATAGATCTCCCGAAACCTTGGGGGCCCTCAAAAGGGATTTATCTAATCAAAATTGGAACCTGGTGTATTCACATCATGATCCTAACAAGGCATATGCTGAATTTATCTCGATTTTCTTGCTATTATATGATAAACATTGTCCTCTGCAACGACAGAAAAACTTTAAATATGAAGAGAAGCCGTGGATTACAAAAGGCTTAGACAATGCCTGTAAAAAGAAAAATGTACTGTATAAACAATTTTTAAAAAGTAGAACTAAGGAAGCAGAAATTAAATATAAAAAATACAAAAATAAATTAACGACAATTATGAGATCCAATAAGAAAGATTATTATAATAAACAGCTGGAATTACATAAAAGCAATACGCAAGGGACATGGAAAGTATTAAACAACATAATTAATAAAAGAAAAAATAAGTCTGATTGTCCAAATTACTTTGTTGATAAAAATAATCAACAAAATATAAGTACATCCAAGGACATTGCTAATGGATTCAACGATTATTTCATAAATGTTGGCCATAACTTGGCCAAACATATTGCTGACCCGGTAAATAAAGATGGTGTCAGTGAAAATATTATTGATATCAATCAAAATACTATATTTTTAAACAAAGTGGAAGAAAATGAACTAATTGATATAGTAAATAAATTTAAGAATAAAAAGTCAACTGACTTCAATGATATTGATATGAGTTTGATAAAAAGTATTATTTTATTTATAGCCAAACCACTAACTCATATCTGCAACCAATCACTACAAACAGGCATATTTCCCAATAAAATGAAAACGGCTAAGGTTATTCCCATCTTCAAAACTGGTAATAAGCACGACTTCAGCAATTACCGTCCAATCTCACTGCTTCCTCAGTTCTCCAAAATACTCGAAACACTCTTTTCATGCAGACTGGAAGATTTCATAGAAAAACAACACATTCTGAATGACCAACAATATGGCTTTAGATCTAACCGGTCTACTACAATGGCAGTTATGGAACTTATTGACAAAATTTCCACAAACACTGATAATAAAGAATATACAGTTGGATTATTTATTGATCTAAAGAAGGCTTTTGATACCCTCGATCACACATTATTACTGAACAAGCTTGAAAGATATGGTATTAGAGGGGTAGCAAAAACATGGATTAAAAACTACTTGGACAATCGATATCAATATGTCCAGATTGATAACGAAAGGTCTGAGTTGAGGAGAGTCACCTGCGGGGTCCCTCAAGGCTCCGTACTGGGCCCTAAGCTCTTTATACTGTATATAAATGATATCTGTAATGTTTCTTGTAAATTTAAATGTGTTTTATTTGCGGACGACACTAATTTATTTTGTTCCGGCAAACACTTAGAACATCTTCTGAATACAGTGGAAACTGAACTTAAAAAAATGAAAAGATGGTTTGATGTGAACAAGTTATCTCTGAACATAAGCAAAACTAAATTTATTATTTTTGGAAATCGTTCAATTAATCAAAGAGTGCAAATCACCATTGATAATGTGGAAGTGGAAAGAGTTTATGATAATAAGTTCCTTGGAGTGGTTATTGACCATAAACTGTGCTGGAAGCCACATATCAACCTCTTAAAGAATAAAATATCAAAAACTATGGCAATTCTATATAAATGTAAAAATATCTTAACAACAAACTCATTAAAAATTTTGTATCAATCCCTAATAAAACCATATATAACCTATTGTATAGAAGTGTGGGGACACACATTTAAGTCAATCACCAAACCAATTTTTCTACTTCAAAAAAAAGCAATGAGACTTATAAACAAAGTCAATTATAAGCATCCAACCAATCAATTATTTATTAATTTAAATGAACTCAAATTCAATGAACTGGTGGATTTCAAAACAGCACAGTTTATGTTCAAAATTAACAACAACATGCTGCCTGACTGTATTCAGAAAATGTTCAATCTAAGACAAAGCCATTACAATTTCAGAGGGGTGTGTATATTTACAAAGTTAAAAACTAGAACCAACACCAAATCACGATGCACCACGGTAACAGCTGTTAATTTATGGAACAAATTGGAGAAAGACTTGAAAACTTGCAATACCATTAACTTATTCAAAAAATTACTTAAAAATAGGATGATTAATTTATATAAGTTAGAGTAATGAGTAATAAGCTTCTTTCTTTTCTCTCTTTTGTGACTGCTTATTTCTTTTGTTGATAAATAACAGATTGTACATTTCCAAATTTTACATTTACTTGAGTTGTAACAGGGTAGGCGTAATAAGCTATGCTTCAGCCTACGCCTTTTCGGTCCAAATGTCTATTATCAATTTTCTCTCTCTGTTTACATGTTGTTTACTTTGATCAATGTTTTGTTTTTGTTTTTTCTGGTTTGTTTTGATGACATGTATTGACCGAAATAAACAGATACGAAACGAAACGAAACGAATTACTGTAAATCAATGAATAAAAAAATTAAAATAATGGGACTACTCAGTCTAAATTACATTTAAATTTTAGTAGAAAACCCACTCACTGTATTTTTTATGCTGAAGTTTTGGCAACCACAGCTGCTGGTATTTTACCGTAATTTTTTTTTTGCAGGTCCACACAGAAAGGGGGAAAAGGTGAACGCTTTAGCTCTAGCTAGCTGCTAGGTGGGGCACATGGAGGCCAGCAATAATAACATTCACCCTAAATATAAGTTATCATCACCAAATTTTATTTTGAGACAGAATATTCGGCTTTACCTATAAAAAAAACAACAAAAATAAACCTTATTGCTTTGTTGAAATGCAGCCTGTTTAATGATAAACCCCCTCTCCTGAAAATGGTATGAGCCATTTTTTGTGGTTTTGAAATAAAATTAATTCAGGCAGCTATAGCCATACAACTTGAGAAATGTCTTAATGAAAACTAACTAATGGGTAATGCTGGAGTGAGTTTCCTTGCTATGTCAGTTAAGTAGAATTTGGAGGATTTGATCATTTGACATTTTCAGGGGCCGGGCCATTATCACAGATCAGAATATTAAACTTATTAAAAGACAATAGCGGTTAGAGGGATTAAAATGAGATAAGAAAACATTCATACTGTTCCTTGTGCACCACAAAACCTCCAAACTGATTTTCCTCCCTTGTGCTCCTGCTGTCACACACACACACACACACACACACACACACACACACACACACACACACACACAGGGGTTTGGTGGCTGATTTGTCCGTCCCTCCCCACTCTCTCTCCTCACCGCCCAAACATAATTGGCTTCACACAAACACAGTCCAGTTCATTTATTTATTTCCATCAGTGTGGAGCAAATTGTTGCTTGTAAGCCTGCAGGGCACACCTCCTCCTCCTCCTCCTCCTCCTCCTCCTCCTCCTCCCCCCTCGTGTCCGGCCAGTTCTGAAGCCAAGCCCCAACTCAGCTGCCGGCACGTGTGTTCCTGGTGTAAGGTCCTGTGGAAATCAAGAGAAATGAAAGTCGTGCCTGGACGTCTTACTCTACGATGCCTTTAATGGCATGTTTTGATTATGTGATGCAACCAGCTAAGGTTTCTTGTTTGGCACATTAAATCTTGTAAAGGTGTAATTTTCAAGTCAACTTTATTTTTATAACCCAAATCACAAATTTACCTCAAAAGACTCAACAATTTATACAGCATAATTTATACATCCTCTATCTTTAGACCCTTGATTTGGATACAAAAAAATAGATGAAACCTCATGAAGAGTAAATCTTTTTTCAACTGTTTTGAATTTGAGTTAGTAACTGCAAACATGTTAGATAAGTTAGATTTCAAACTTTTAAAGACATTTTTCAAGAGTTCAAATACAGTTTAAGTAAAAAATGGGCAAGACTGAAGAGTTCAAACCAAATTCAGAGACACTGTAAAGTATAAATCTTTCCATACAGGGCTTTCCTTTCAGTTTTATATTGCATATTGTGAAATCTGAGGTATGACAGTTGTTGTCTGGTGTGATATGTGAATATTTGGGGAGGTAATGTGTGTGAGACAGGAAGAGTTAGGGTCTATGGGAAAAAATGCTCCATGTAGCAATTGTAACAGTGAACACTGAAGGCTATGTCTGAGTACGAAAGTGCAGTAATGAGTCAGTGCGGATGTAGGACACACACACACACACACACAGTTAGGGTGAGAGAATTTGTGTGTGTTTGTGTTTGGCTCATTAATCAAGCTAGTTTGCAGGCCAGGTTACACTTTGCCTCTTTGACCCAAAGACAGCTGTACAGGGCAGCTCAGTGTGCACACACAGCCAGCACAACACAAATTATTTAATGTCCAGAGTGCCACAACAATAATTACACGACCACACTTCATTATCCATTTAATATGGTTGCTCATAATTAGATATAATCCTACTATAATTCTGGTTCTTTAAACATTTGCCAAGATCAAGCACCTTCTGTCTTTTCACCTCTCTGTGAGTTTGCATTTAATTTTGATGATCCACAAAAGATATAAAATGTAATAAAGAAAGCTGCAGAAAATTGTATATTGGTGCACTTTATTGCTTGGTGAGATTACAGAATATAAAAGAAAGTATGAACAGTGTACACTTGTACATAGAGAGACGTATTTTCATCTTTAAGAGGCCTAATGACTATAATCTCACACCCTGACAGTGATTAATTCCATCATTTTCCTTTGTTTTAATTGGATTGGGGGTCATTTGTTTTTGTCCTACTGCATACATCACGCCCTGGGCTCTGTGTGCGCGTGTGTGTGTGTGTGTGTGTGTGTGTGTGCGTGTGTGTGCGTGTGTGTGCACATGCACGCAAATATGTGCATTCAAACCAATTTATTGCATATTTGTCTTCTTAATTAGCAAGACTGTAAGTTCAAAAGATTTTTCATATAATGACATTTGTATTGCAGAAGTCTAATAAGCCTGAGGCTTTTTCTTTTTCCGGTCTGCTAATTTCTGTTCTTGTGATGTGGTGATGGACTTTGTTTCTGATCTACTTCACACTATGACCCTGTTTACTCTTGGTTTTAAAATGCATATTGGGGTGACTGGATCACAAGTGGACAGCGCTAAATACAAGTTTAAACATATTGTTATGGGGCATCCTGGCGGCAGGTTTAAGTCTGACCCAGGACCCTTTGGTGCATGTTTTCCCCACTGTCTATTTCCCAATCAAATTAAAAGCATAAAAATAATCTTTATTATAATAATAATCTTTATTTATAGAGCACTTTTCAGAACACATGTAAGTGCTTTACAAAGACAAGATAAAAACAGACATAAAACAACAGATAAAATGTTAGAATTAATAATGTTAGAATGACAACATCCTGTGAAATTAAAAGACAGTCCAAGGGAAGTAAAAATTCTGGTAAAAGCAGGAAAGGGTCTCCGATAAAAGTCTGTTTTAAGAAGAAACTTAAAAGAGATCAGGTTGTTTCAGAGCCTCGGGACCCTGAATAAGAACATTCTCGCCCCCTTAGTTTTCAGCCAGGCCTCTGGAACAGTCAGGGGACCTCTGCCCAAGGATCTCAAAGTACAGACTGGTGTGTAGGTTTTTAAGAGGAATGCCCAAAAATTATGCCAAAAAAATTCACTCAAACCACTTGCCGAGGCGGTCTGGGATGAATGATCACACATCTGTTGTGGTGTAAACACTGATGTGTCCTCAACAAGGACATGGAAGGAAATGTGTTGGATTCTGCTGACAGCAATATCTCCAGGTGTACACACACAACTTCCAACGTGGCGTAGGTCATTCTGAACACAGAAGTGGGAATTAGAGACACATGATGGACACGGCATGTGACCCAGGTGTCCACTTGTGTTCGGATTATCGAAACACATTTTATAACCAAGTGTAAACACGGTCTATGTGTCACCGGGGCAAAAAACACTGAATGACTCCAAGTGTTTTAATATCTGTTTTTCTCTTTGTAGACGTATCTCTCTGGCCACACCAAAGCAGCTCTTCAAGGCGTCCAACATGACCCAGCGCTGGCAACGCCGCGAGATATCCAACTTTGATTACCTCATCTATCTCAACACCATCTCTGGTGAGGACACCGACGATCACCTGTGTGATATTGTTGCAGAATGTGACACCAACGTGTACACAATAGATAAAATGTACACCAAATTAATTTTGAGCTTGTGTTGTTAGTCCTTGATACCATGATGTGTAAACTCTTTCTCACTTTCTTTTCTTCCACCAGGCCGAACATATAATGACCTAAACCAGTACCCGGTCTTCCCCTGGGTTATCACCAACTACGACTCGGAGGAACTTGACCTCACTCTGCCCAGCAACTTCAGAGACCTGTCCAAGGTGAGACACATCCTCTCCTGCTCCTCCTTTACTCACCTTTTTTTTCTTAATCCCAAGGAGAGGGAGGGCACTTACGAGAGGTGTGCGTGCGTGTGTGTGTGTGTGCGTGCGTGTGTGTGTAATTGCTGTATAATTGCCATTGATCATAGCTTAGTGAACCAGCTCTTTAATCACTGGTGGCTGATTGCTATCTTGACACAGGTGCAGCTCTGTCCTTCTCATTTAATTACTCAAATATGGTTGTTCGGGTCTCAGAAGACAAAAAGTTATTGCTAAATTGAATAGCGCCCACACTAGCATTAGTTAGATGTACACTTTTAAAAGTATTATTTTTTACTATTCATCTACTGTACAGTTGAAGAGCTTAATCCAGGGGTTTTCTCAGTTTTTTGTATTTTCAAATTGAACTAAAATAGAAGAAGCCTTCGTCTGTCTATCCTTTGATTTTCTTAAGCCTCCTCAGAACTATGGGACATATTTATTAGTAGTGCATCATGTACACACTGTATTGATATGGGACCTCTTAACTGTGACACTGGTTCTGGAAATAGCCTCGTCGCAAATAGCTAGCTGTTAGAAAATGACACTTACACTCTCGCTTTGCTACGAGACGGAACTTTATCAAAAGTTCCGTCTCGCTCAAAAGTTTGGGGTCACACAGAAAATGTCTGCGTTGTTTTCCATTAAAAATAAACCGTTTTATTCATGAAATGAGTTACAAAATGAATCGAAAATATAGTAAAGACATTGACAAGGGTAGAAATAATAATTTTAACCTGTACCAACCTCCAACTTTACCTCTAGATACTCAACTAGCCTGAGGAAGGATCATTTTATTGCTTCTCAAATCAGCACAAAACAGTTTTCAGCTGTGCTAACATAATGCTCAGGCGTTTTAATGATCATTAGTGGATTAACACAATGTGCCACTGGAACACAGGAGTGATGGTTGCTGACAAAATACAATAGATATTTCATAAGAACATCAGCCGTTTCCAGCTTTAATAGTCATTTATCACATTTACAATGTATAGACTGTATGTCTGTTATTTTATCTTTAAAAAATGTGCTTTTCTTTAAAAAATAAGGACATTTCTAAATGACCCCAAACTTTTGAGCGGTAGTGTCCATTACAGATAATCCGTAACATTAGTTATTAACGTGTGTTTGTTGGGGCCGCCCTGCCTTGCTGCAGTCAAAGCAGATTTAAACGGCACATTTTCTCTCTTTTTCTAACTCCCATTTCCTAGTTTAGCTATAATTTTCTGTCCATAATTCTAAGTTCATAATTGAATTCTTTCAAGTTTGACCTTCTGTAAAAACCCCAGGAAGTGAAGTAATACTCCCTGGTAGCTCCAGGCATCGAGTGATTGGGCTTAAAACAATGAAGCCTGCCCTGAGATGCTCCCCGATACATAAATATACACACTCACACTGCTTAAAAGATTCTCCCCCATGTCGTAAGTACGCATGCAATTATTTACTTGCATGAACTCCCTATCTTTTCCTCTTCTTCTCCTGCTACTCACCAGCCTCCCCTGGTTGCACTGAACATCAGTTGTGTGTAATGTTGTCCAGAGGTGGGAGGACAGAGGATTAGTTTTAGAGTGAGATGATTGAGCGACTGTCTAGCTGCTGGAACCAAAGTGACTGAATAAATCAGCCATGGCCAAAAAGGCATGTGTTAATGGACAATACATTGGAGGAAATGCACTCGAGGGCATTTGTTCAGGTCCTGAGAGCATCCCGTGCTCCTGCAGCGTGAGGGAGAGGTGGAAGTACTCTAACGAGACACAGGGGTCTTTTTTGGAGGGAGGGAGCTGCTGCAGGTTTGGATGATAGTTTATGTACTATCACTCACTTCCCAAAAAGTTTGGACACTGTAAAATGTAAAAAAACAAGAATGCATCAAATTCAGAGTGTATATGTACAAAAAAATTCAAGTTTTGTAGAGTTTTAATTGAATATCTACGTCAAAAAAGGATTAGCAAATGATTGCCCCCTGTTTTATTTACATATTAGACTATGTCCCAACTTTTATGGAACCAGGATTGTTGAGTTTACAGGTTTATTGAATGCCAAATACTGTGCAGCAGTTCATAATACTACAAGACAGGATTTTACAGGATGAGATTCATCAGTGCAGAAATTATTTTCTCCTTCGTCTTAATGAATTTGCAGTAAACAACAAACAAAGGGAGTATCAGACAATATTCGATTTTCGGCCGACGTATCAGTGCATCTTAAGAAGAAAAGTTTGTACAGTTTTCAATTGAATATATGTTAAAAGGATTAGCAAATAATTGCCCCCTCTTTTATTTTACATTTTAGACAATGTACTAAGTTTTTCGGAACCAGGATTATGGAGTTTACAGGTTTATTGATTGAAGAAATTATTTTCTCCTTCGTCTTGATGAACTTGCAGTAAACAACAAACAAAGGGAGTATCAGACAATGTTCGATTTTCGGCCGATGTATCGGTGCATCTTTAGAAAAGAAAGATTTTTTTAATTTTGATGTGACAAATCCTGATGAGTCTGCATTCAACCTTGGAAAAAAAAGAACATCTTCACAACGCGGTCCAATGCAGTACACTACTCCCTGTGTATTTCCTACACACACATGAGCCATCCACTCACACTTCCATTCTTTCACACCGCCCTGTCATACAGATTCAAACACCCCAACAGTCAACACCTTGTCCCTGAGGTTCTCCACAGTCCTGCTTTCACTTCCGATCTGCTCCTCTGTGTCTCCGTCCTTTGTTTTTATCCCTCCCAGTGTAGCTTTCCGCGCCATATGAAGCTGCATAATTCCTCTGTTTATCTGGCTTCATGTTGCCCAGTAGGCTGAAATGTGACAGTTGTACTTGCCCCACACACACACACACACACACACACACACACACACACACTCATACGGACATACACACAAACATGCAGCCCTCCTTCAGTTTCCTCGCTCCTTTCTGCCTCCCGCTTTGCACTGCCTTGGAGTTTGGACAGCTCAGCCTCTGTACACATTCAAGCCTCGCAGCCCCGGGGACTAAGTGAATGAAGGGGAGATGGGTGAAAGGAGGAGAAACAGAAAGACAATCTGAGAGCAAAAGAAAGAGGAGGAGAGCGTGTAAGAGAAGGAGAACAACATCATTTGCTGTCCTTGCGCCTTTTTTTTTTCCTCCTCGGAGAGCAGAATAGCAGCAGAGAGAGGAGGGGAGGGGAGGGAGCGAGGCCAATCTTTATTACATCTGTTTTATTCATGTTGTTGACACACGTGTGATATCAGTGTATGACCACTGGACCGTGGCAGACTGCAGTGTCTGGAAAAAGGGCAAGCAGCACTGCACAGCCCCCCAAATCAACCCCCACCCCCGATGCTGCACCCGCAATCATTTGTGCTCTGTGTTTCTTTTCTTTGCATCCTAATGGTTTCTGACCTTCACTGTTTTGCTGCTTGTCTGCATCATTCACCACCTTGCTTAGTTTCCTCCTCCTTTGTTTCTTTTTTTCCCGTTTCTCCGTCTATTCGTCTCTCATTCTGTCTCCTTTTTCTCGCCGTCCACATCTCTCTTATCCCCCCCTTATGTCACGTCGGTTGGTTGTCTCATATAGAAACAGGTCATCTGAGAAGCCTCCAGTGACATTGAGAAGCCAAATTGCCATGAACGTGTGTGTGTGTGTCACACACTGTCATCTTCCCCAGCCCAACAGAGGCCACACAGAATTTATGTTCCCTGCTGCCAGAGCCATTCTGACCCCAGGGACTTTCTTATCATAAACTCTAACCTCAACCTGACATCAAACGTCGACCCCCGAGATAACATTGTAGTCACGATAAGCACACACGAGAACTGACTGCAAGTGTTGTAACTCTCCTCTAGCCTTTCATACGCCCCGGTCCTGCACACATTTTCCTACAAAATTGCACTTGTCCTACATATAGACAGCTGCAGGATTATTGTAATTGGTCAACGAGGTCATACGATTCCACTGAAGGCAGCAACATGGTCATTGTTGTTGCTATGCTGCTTTAATGAAGCACAACAAACAATTTAAAGAATTGTCAAGCTCCTCACTGAAGATTAGTTCATCTACATTTACATAGCAACAGAAAAAGTGAGGATTTATTGAGCGTTCCCTGTACCTTTGTGCTATAACCTACTACTCACAGCCACATCAGCTAATGGTGTATTGATTTCACCATACGCGCCCCATATGTTTATCCCCCAGGCACTCCACACCATTTTCACTGTTTAAATAGGACATTATACATAAACACTCCTTTCAAAAGGCTCTTTTGATTTATGACTCAAAGCCCAAGTGATGCTCAAATCGTTGGTAAGCCATTATACTTCATCACCGGTGACCCATTATTGTTTTAAAAGCAAAGTAGCACCGGATAATGTTCTTATAATAGTTCTCAGCAAGATCCTTGATGTTCCATAAGGCAGTGTTTTTTCCTCTGGACATTTTATTTGCTGCTGTTTGCTTATTTGGGAGGCTACCAAGTTTGAGTAAATTTCATGTAGGTTGGCATACAGGAAGCATTATGTATAATCTCAATTATTAGTTCAGTGTTTCTGCGACACACTGGCAGTTTTTGATACACACTTAAATGTAGTGAAGTGACTTCTCTTTACTCCTGTCTCTGCATGGAGGAGGTTTTTGCTACCTGCTCTGTAGTTTTGGGAAATTGTCTCCACCAGATGTAATCCTGGCGGTGTGTGTGTCTGTCTGTGTGTGTGTGTGTGTGGTGTGTGTGGTGTGTGTGTGTAGCTGGCTGTTTGTTCACAGCTTTGCATACTTCTCGGCCCATCAGCCAAATATTTGTTTTTTTATGCACATTTATTACTGTGTCTTCAAGGACCTTTCCTGATCGTGGTGATGTTTTATTTCAAACTATTGCAAATGATCGCTTCAGTTACGTAGCAAAGGCATTTCTGGCCATCAGCTAGGCTAAAAACAAACCTTACATAGTCTGTTGCTTGGCCCATTTTGGCCTTTTTGGTCATCACTCAAAAACAAGCTTAAGCTTAAGCAACCTTAAGGGCTGAAAAATGAAGCCAATGTGGAAGTGCAAAAAACTGCATTTCCATGAATGGCCACTTGAGGTCGGCTCCAAAAGTGAGGCAATCCCCATAGACACCCATGTTAAAATGTCCAACTCTACAGCATAAATAAATACAGGTGTATCTCAATACATTAGAATATGATGGAAAAGTCAATTTCCAGTAGTTCAAGTCAAATAGCCCCAACCTAGTATTAAGTGCATAAAGATGGACATACTTTTCAGAGGCCAACATTTCCATATTAAACATACTTTTTAAAATTGGTCTTTTGTAATATTCAAACTTTTTTGAGACACTGAATTTTAGGTCTTCATTAAATGTAAGCCATAATAAGACATGACATGTTTCATTCTGTGTGTAATGGATCTATATAATGTATTATTTCCACTTTTTGAATTGAATTACTGACATAAATAAACTTCTCTATGATATTCTAATTGATTGAGATGCACCTGTATGTTTACAGCCTGATACAAAATAATGAGTAAATGGGAGCCACCAAACTGAGCTTCATAATGGTTCCTCAGAAACCTATGGGTGATCTACATCCCTGAAGCATGAAGTTTCATTTTTAGCCAGATGATCTGCAGATTAATTCCATGTCTGATATGTTCTGATCTACTACAGTTAGGTGTGATACTCTTCTCTGTAAGGGATCTTGGAGGGACAGTTGTGTAAGATTCAACTCTTCTTTGTTTGGAAGGGAAGATCTGCACTCTACTGATTGCAGCTTTCTAGTTATTTCTTGTGATGGTTTTCCCACAGTATGTTTAAATGGCTCTGTAACACCATCACCATCTCCTCTGTTGATGAAGAACTGATTAGAACTAATCCAAGATTAATTATCTGATGTTTCCCCTTCAAAGTGCCGGCACATCTTTGTTCTGCAGCATTCTCTGTAGTCTAATTAAAACTACGAGATTGGTTCATTTATCTGAGTCCTCATCAGAGCGATATTCTTCGCCACGACATATTAGGCCAATCTGTGGCGGGGCGGCAGCCGGCATTCCATCAGCACGCCGCCCGGCGCTCTGCTGCTCTGATGTACGGCGCCGTCACCGCCGCTCTGTTGCAGCTACTGTAAGCTGAGAGCGCTAGCCCCACAGTAATTTACAGCAGTAAACAATGTCGGGCTCGCGCAAACCAACAGCCCCCACACGCACTCACACACAATTCTCCCTCTCGCTCTGTCACTGTGGCACTTTCAGTCTTTTTTTATTTTATATGCCTCCTCTCCCTTTTCTTTTTTTAATGAGCCGACTGTTATTAGGGCTATAAATCAGACCAATGGGCCTGATGTATAATTCACCGTGTGTACTCACCCACCCCCCAGTGGCCCTGAGGAAGCCCACAGTGTATCACTGTCAACACAGAGCTGCGCTGTGTGGTGGCACGAGGCATTTCGCTGTGTAAATCCACACACATTTAGGACAAAAATTACAAAATATATGCACGCACCGAACTAAAAAAAAAGCACCCAATTCTGCATAAATCCTGCGTGCATCACTAGCACTACACACGAATACATGAACACAAGCATGCTCCATTACACCCACACAAAACAGTAGCCATAGCACAGATCAATATCAATGCTGGCCCTGGATGAGTCTTGCTGTGACAGGCACCCTATGATATGAAAGAGATCCAATTGATCCACGCCCTACTAGGCCCTCATCCTCAAAAGGCCATCATTCCATTACCATTGATCGGCTGTGTGCGTGTGTGTGTGTGTGTGTGAGAGAGAGAAAGAGATGAAGGGGGGTTTGAGGGGATGAGGTACAGCCAGCAGAAGACTAATAAAAATTGAACCAGCCTGAAAGTGATTTCTATAAATGAGTATTTAAATAATAGCCAAGCAGCACAGGGTTATTGGTTTTGTAGAGCAATGGAAAATTAATGCAACTTAACCATTTTTCTACACTACAAATAGGGCCAGTGACCAGTGTATTAGTTACAGATTAATAAAAGTAGAAATTAAAGGAACCCGCAGCCTTGCTATTGATATTCCTAGTAGGCACTCTTTCATTGGAGCGCATTAGTTTTCTTTGACAGACTACAGCTGCAGGGGCTCTGTTTCACAGCCTCTAAAAAGCACTCTGTGGGAAAGGATTGATCTCTGTCTGAAGGGAAACATCATCTAATATTCATTTGAAATTGCACAAAGGTTACCAGCTTCATTTGCCTTGCAACTGCTATGCTGCAGAGAATGTATTCACAGTAAAATTCAGTAATCCTTTCTTGCTTTCCCATTGCAGTCATGCCCATATTTTTGCCATTTCTCGTCTTTATTTTTGACTTTTTAATACCTGAAAATATGTTTTATGTTTTGATTTCTCCATAGCCCATTGGTGCTCTGAACCCCAAGAGGGCAGCATTCTTTTCAGACCGATACGAGTCCTGGGAGGACGATCAGGTGCCCAAGTTCCACTATGGCACCCACTATTCCACTGCCAGCTTCACCATGATGTGGCTACTGCGTCTCGTAAGTGCAATGTATATAAAAAGACACATGGTTTTAAAATAACCCTGCAATAAAAATATGCTGCAACTTTCTTAGTTGTTGCTTTTATTACAGCGTGATAAAAGTAATAAAAAATAATGATATGCAATCAAAAAATTATATGGATGCACTCCAGGATACTCCTTTTCAACATATAGATAACGCAGCTCATACACAATAAACAGGCCCCACTTCCACTCTCTGAAAGTATAGTTATGCATAGTAATACGCATATCCAAGTTATTTGTCAAACTATTTTAATGGATTTCTAAATTTACATTCATCGTTTCCCTTTGGAGTTTCATATTATTGTTCATTCATTCTTAATCAGGCAGCTACTTCCTGGAAACAAATATATTTAAATAAAACTGAGCGTACTGAATGTATGCTAAATATTGCATCACATGCATATTGTTCCTCATTTATTGCTGCATATAATTTACGATGCGATATGTTGTTGCCATATAAGAATAAAACAACAACAAAGACAACGCAATTAAATGTCTGCCATGAAAAAAAAAGTCCCTCAAGTACAAATATTTAAATATTTGAGAAATAACACATCCTATATGTGATTTATTTTTGAAGAGTATATGCAGTGTACCTTGTGCACCGAAATGCACTCTCTCTCAGTACCTTTTGTTGAATGGATGCCATCAATCTTTCCATACTGCACTCTAGGGAGAGGGAGGTTACTAAGTTTCTCCAACGTGCAGTTTTCTCCTGTTATTGTCCCAGTAGCTCACTGTCTCAGTGACTCCCAGCGGACTTGCCTCATTGATCCCTGCGCATCATTAGCGGGCTTACTCTAAATCCACTTTACCAGAAACCCCTCACTTTTAGCTCTCACTTAAAGATCAAACTTAAACATCAGACAGTAACTGAAAACTGTTTTTAGAAATTTTATAACGTGGTTAATCCTGTTGTGTTGTTTTCACTGTGTGATGAGACACAATGAGGTTAACCTCTTACACTTCTAAAACAAATGAGGCGTACGTCATTTCAGAGCTTAATTAGCTATCTACAGTATTAGTTTGTAGCTGTGGCCCTGCATATTGTGTCCATGTCACTTGGGGGCTATTGCATCAGAGAGACAGCTATTGATCCGTCCTAACAAGATTATACATGATTAGAAATGCATCAGTAGCAGCAGTGCATTGGCTTTAGTAGCTCACTGGGATTATTGTATTTTCATTTGTTCATTTTTGGATTCCAGTTTCTTTCAGGGAGTGTATCAAGAGTAGATTTTGGTTCAAATCAGGTGACGCAGTGCTGTGTTGGACTGCAAGCAACACAGACTTTTACTGCATGTGTTATTGCACAACAAGGGGCTTTTTTTGGACAGCAACAGAAATCAAAGCACAGATTTAAAGCATTTTTTTTGTTGTAATCAACAGGAACCCTTCACCACGTTTTTCCTAAACTTTCAAGGAGGGAAGTTTGACCACGCTGACCGCACCTTCTCCTCGGTGTCCCGAGCCTGGAGGAACAGCCAGAGAGACACATCTGATGTTAAGGTACTGTACACACTCTGTTGTACACACTGATGCATGCACACACGGGATATGGTGAAAATACGTTTTGTGGTTGGCTTGTACAAAGGTTAGAAGTTAGAAGAGATAAAGGCCCTGAGCACTCCAGGAGAATAAATCCCCATCCAGCATCCTTACAGACAAAGAAGAAAAGGTTTCAAAAGAGTAATGTCCAGTCACTACCAATCATTGTCCCTATGCAATGAAAGCTTCCTGGTCTTCTGATCAAAGCGTTAGACTAATCCTCATCTGTCCCAGCCGTCTGTCTCAGATTCAGCCAGCTATAACCTGGACTTGAATCCCAGCCTATTGGGCCCCCAAAACTCTGCAGAGCTGCTGGATCTGCCCTGCAACAGCACAGGTCATTCTCATACTGAAGGCCTTCGAACCCCCAGTGCACAATTTAACTGCACTCCTAAAACATTTACGACTACAGTCAGACATTCTCTGTCAAAGCTGGGTTTTGCTTGGTCTCCTGGCACTGGGTCACTGGATGGGGGAACAGCGGTGGTGTTGGGGGTTTTGACGCTTGATTGCGTTTACCACCCCCCCTCCTCACATCCCACCGATAAAACATATGGATTGTGTTACTACGTAGCTGGCCAATGCTTGATTGCGAAAGCCCAACAAGAGCCCTCGTTTGCTCTCTCAGTCTAGACCTGTCAATGTGGATCTAACTGTGAGAGCTCAAGCTCACATCAAAATACAGGGGAAATCTGGACCACATCACTTTGTTTCCATGTTCAGTTTGAATTTTTAGCATATTTTGAATGAGAGTTAGTCGACTTTATCCACTTGGACGCACACATTCATGTTCCAGGCAAAAGAGGAATTAGGGACGAGATGTATCAATTTAGTATGCTAAGTACACCATTTAGCTTTAGCATTTGAGCCATTGATAGCAGCCCTCTGTCCCTGCCAGAGGGCAAAAAGCCCCAGTGTTTTCATACCCCACTGGTAAAGAAGGGGTGATAATAGGTTACAACACCCAGATTCAATGTGTCTCTAGCCTGGGTGACGCTAGAATGACCTCCAGTCCCCAATCCCCTGACCCCTAGCCTCAGCCCAAAGGCATCAGAGGGGGGGAGAGGAGAGTGGAGGGGTTAAGAGGTAGCAACAGTGGAAGTGTAGCAGAGGAGCCCAGGGGCCAGAGCCCCTTCCAGTGACCCATGACAGGACAGGATTGGGGATCAGAGGGGCTGGCCTCTGACCAGGCCGGAGCAAAGGGGCCACTGCACATAATGGCCCATGCAAGGCAGGCTGGAGTGTTGGGGAGCGAAGCCCTCAAGGTTTTGTTGGAGTGTGTGTGTGCATGCATCCTGCCACCCCCGGCTCAAATTTACAGCAGGCTGCAGCCAGTGAACCTGGGTGAGCTGGAGGCCTCGTTAAGAGCCTGACCTTTAGATTCAGGTCAGGTTTTGTGGAGTGAAGAGATTTCAGAAGTGAGGAAGTGCTGTGTTGTTTTAAACCTGTGTGTTTGCTTGCTCATTTGATTGGATGTTTGCACCCCACTGATGAAAGGTCGATGTATTGTGCAACTCATCCAAAAAAATAAAAAAAAGGTGCATGTTGTTACTTGAGTATATATTTGTTTGTATTTTTTAGATATCATGTTGCATGTGACAGGCTCGTGAAAATGTGTTTTAAAAAATGATTAAGGCTGCCACTCTGGCTGGAGTGTTTGCATGCGGCCATGCTGTCATCGTTACTGCTCGCCTCAAACTGGAGCATGTCAGCTTGGTGTTGTTGGAGTCTGTTCATCTCTGATGTCACACTGTCAACATGTTCGTATCATCTCCAGAGCACTTGTAGTCACACCAGCTTTGTTCACAGGCAGTAGGACCACTATCAAATCCTTGAAACAGTTTGTCAGTTTGTCTATGATTGGATACAAACACAAACTACTAATCATTCCATGAAGTACAGCAAGATACTAGTGGAAAGTAACTCAGTACATTTACTCAGATACTGTGCACCTAAGTACATTTTTGAACTACTTGTTCTTTACTTGAGTCGTTCCATTTAATGCGTAAACTTCTACTCGTCTACATTTCTACTCCACTGTTTGACAGCTGTAGTTAAAAAAACTTTTAAAAATTATTATAATAATAAAATAATACATTTAATTTGCTGTATAATGCTTTTCATAGTACCCCCAATAAAATAAAGTAATAATAAAAAAAAATGTACACAAAACTATAAACAATAAACTAAAAATCGATATAAGATGAAGATTTTACACAATGGAAAAACACATTTTTAACTTGTTATGTTGCGGGTCAAATTGACCTATTTCAAAGTTTAAAAGTCTAAAATAAGTAGTTAAAAGTATTTTTTCATTAAAAGAAAAAAAAGATATATATATATAACAGTAAAAGTATAAAAGTTTTAATGTGCATTTTTTATGAAAAAAGAGTGAATTATCCTCATTGAACCATGATCAATGAGAGGTAAAGAACACCATTGCACTTAATATTGATTGAAATGGTTAGTAATGGAGTTATTAACAAAATATAAACAATTTTTATAGGGATTTTTTAGTTTTGACACTTTTGGATAATTAAACAAGCCCCGGGTTATTGCTGTTCCCAAAAAAAACAAACAAAGCAATGAACATAACAGGAGGGTTAAAGACTAAACCTACAATTTTCATCCTTCTTGACTCAAGTTTTCATATGGTTTCATTTCAATAAATGTTAAAATATGATCAAAATCAAAGGTTAACCAAAATGTTCAAAAGAATCTCTTTTTTCTCACCCATTAATCATTTCTAAATAATTTATTTGGTATCCCTGTACAGTAAACAAAGCAGTAACATGATGCGTACACACTAATTCTTCAGTAATACAAATCAAATGTTGTCATATTGATAATATATCAGAGGGGTCAGAAAATTACTTTTCCTTTTAATACTTTTACTTGTAATGAAGTATTTTTCCTTTGATGTGTTGGGGGCGAGATATAAGATTTTTATTAAACTGAAAACTATGATTGCTATTGTATTTTGTCTATGCACAAACCTCTAAATGCAGTGAGGAATATCAATTTTATTATCAACAATTTAAAAACAAATATACATCTCACGCTCTACTTTTTCTTTATATTAACATGAAGCAGCAGAACTGAGACACATCCTGGTCCATCCTTTATAATAATAATAATAATCCTTTATAATCAGTGAGACATACTCCCAACACTAACATCACAGTTCAGGACTGGAGGGCAGTATGGATTTATCTACAAGTTTTTAAGCTCAAACTCAATCTTAATGTTTACACTCATTGTGGCAAGTTCTGCTTTGTTAAGACTGACGAATGGCTAAACATATTGGGTTTCATCTCATGTCATAACTATATTTCTCTTCACTATCTGCCAGATTGAAAATACTTTGTGTTGTTTGGGACAGCCAAATAAAATCATCATAGTTAGGAAGGAATTTGGCTGACGGCGTCTTTTTCTCTTGTTGTGGAGGAGGGAGGAGGGGGGATAACCTTTTTCTGCTGCTTGGATACAGACAAAGCAAACGAGTCGAGCACTGAGTAGTGAAAAACCACAACTGAGTGCAGACTCGGAGGTTTTTGACATCTTCCATAGTGGCCAAAGCACAAATGCGGGCAGCAGACAGGCAGTCAGAAATGTAATTACCATGAATAATTGTACAATTTGGAAAACTCCACTGTGCAACTGTTGTAACAGAAACACACAAAGCAATCTTAACATTATTTCAGAGCCGGTTTATACAGGGATTGCCCTTCTGTTTTTCTTTAACTTATATTTTCTTCCTGCTTCAGCTCTTCGTAATACTCCTAGACATATTCAGATCACACCTTTCCAAATCTGACTCCTTTACTCAGAAACATCCTTCAGTCAGCATTACCATCCTACCCAGAACTGAGCCCGGTTCAGCTATTTAGGGAAACTCTTACACACCGTATGTCATTTCTGCCACTAGTGTTCTTTCAATCAAAACAATAACAAAAGACAGACTTTGATGACATCATGAAGTAGCGTGGGATCATGGGAGTTGTTGTCTTCATTGTTAAACAACCACCGCTGGAGATGAAAATGTGTCTGACGTGACTCAGGTAGAAATAATGTTCACAGATGAGTCAGTACTTTAAAGTTTTATTCTTATGTTTACTCATGTTTATTTCCATTAAGTCATTTCATTATATGAAAACAGCCACAAGTAAGGTCAGCTAACATAACGTTAACTTGCTAATTTAAAAATAGATGAGCGGACCACCCAAAAAGCCACTGTAGCTAATCTCGGGATAGCCCAGTGCGGTTATCCTCCGTCAAAACAATCGCACTAAAAATAACTTTATGTGCGTGTTAGAGGACTTTGTGATGTTATAATGTCACCGTACACACTAGCTTGGTGGCTGGCATGACCCTCTTGTCATATAGTAGTAGCACATAGAGGTATTTTGGATCAATATTAAAATATCCTATTGATAAATTAGGATTCTATTGGATTACTGTGTTGCAATTAATGATAAATGATGCTGTCTTGTTAAAAAAATAAGGTTATATTACTGTGAGTATAATTCTGTTATGTTGCATGATTTACAATTACTTTCTGACATATTCTGGTGTTTACACAGAAGTCAGATCAACAAGGGGAGGTAAAGGGGATAGGACGCTAATGACCGATCATTATCTTGAATAAAGTGACAGACTTTTTTGGGTTTGAACATTGTATGAAACATTTGAGATAGTGTAAACTCAACAAAATATGATTCAACCCTGAAAAACCTTGGGACAAGGTAATTGTTAGAAAAACAAAATGCAAGAATTTGCAAATTCTTTGCGACCTACATTCTATTAAATACACTAAAAAGACAAGATATCTTTTTTTTTTGCTGTTTTAAAAAACATATACAGTAATCCTGAATTTATTGCATTCTGTTTTAATTTACACTTTACACAATTTTTTGTTGGGTTGTTCAACACGGGTCTAAGATTAAGATTAAGATTTCCTTTATAAGTCCCACAATGGGAACATTTCAAGTGTTACAGCAGCAATTGCAAAAACAGCAGTATAAACTAGAAATATAAGCAAAAGATCAAGTAAAAAATATAATAAGGAATAACAATTTACAATATATACAAGTAGAAATATAAAAATTATTAACAATTAAAATAAAAACCTCAGGAACATTTTATACAATGTAGACAGAGTCAGTAGTTGGGTATGGATCATATGGTCTGCTCATCTTTAGACCTTTTAATGCTACATATAATGCCTTTAAATGGTAACACTTTTGCTATAATCGCTTTGTGATTGTTGTAATAAACCAGTGTGTAAGTTTAACCCTTTATCAGGCAAAGAACTATATTTGGTAACTTCAGGTAATATTTCAAGAAAAAAAGTTGCAGATTTAAGAGATTTAAAGTGGCAAATCTGCACAAAAAAATTGCAGATTTACGAGAAAAAAGTGGAAAAAACAACAACTTTTTTTTCACAGATTCACCACTTTAAATCTCATAAATCTGCGCATTTTTTTCTCGTAGATTTGCCACTTTAATCTCGTAAACTTTTTTCTCAATATTATTTTTGTATGGTTTTTTTTTACACATTCTGGCAGTATGTAATATCCTCCAATATTCTCTAGGGTCCTATTAAGGGTTAAATGTGTCTCTGTCCTGTATTCATGCAGGAGCTGATCCCGGAGTTCTTCTACCTCCCTGAGATGTTTGTCAACGCCAACAGTTACACTCTGGGAGTGATGGAGGACAAAACTGTGGTCTCTGATGTGGAGCTGCCGCCTTGGGCCAAGACCCCGGAGGAGTTTGTACGCATCAATCGCCTGGTAAGAAACATAAACAAACACACAAACAAACTGATTGTAATCGTCACGATGGACGTTATTGTTCATTTGAAGTCACTTTTCTTCACACATCACGTAACTCCAACTGACCAACTGAAGTCTCGCCAGAGTTTCCTGCCCCTCCCACTTTAGCTGGAAATGCTAATTGAAAGAGACAGTGTTATTTCCTGATCGTCTCACAGTTCTTCCTGTTACCTGAGCCTCCCACTCCTCCGACATGC
Organism: Centropristis striata; assembly: GCF_030273125.1. Taxonomy (NCBI): domain Eukaryota; kingdom Metazoa; phylum Chordata; class Actinopteri; order Perciformes; family Serranidae; genus Centropristis; species Centropristis striata. Next base: position 40,689,588 of record NC_081517.1, on the reverse strand, counting down.
CCCAGCTCTCAGATTGCCGTGTTGGCAAAGTGATCCAACATCACCTCACCTCCTCTCCCTATCCACCTCGCCATCTCTCTTTCTGCTCCCGCTCCGTCCGCGCACATCTGGTGCACCTTCATGTGTGTATGTCTGGCTGCGGCTGTGTTTGTGTGCGGGGAAATGTTGCCGTATCCTGTTTCTGATCTCCCCTTCACCCGCCCGCTCGCCCCAGAACAGAAATATTTAGTGTATGTGCATGTCGGATGTTGTCAGACTTGCTGTCATATTTTCATTGTGGATGTTCTCTCATCTTCCATGTACACACACAGGCACAGACACACATTAAGCTGTAAAACAAGGATCAGATTACCTTGCTCTGCTCTAGAAGGTCAAAAACAACCAGATAGATTTATTATATCTGTTTTGTGTTGCTGGAGCAGTTTGTCATTGCCTTCAACTTACAGAAACTTGTTGACTTTGTACAAAAGTTTTACTGATACTCAAACGAAACACTGTCCTTGTATATGATAATGAGTTTTCTGGATAACTAAGCTAAAAATAAAGAAATAATATATACACTACCGGTCAAAAGTTTTGGAACACCCCAATTTTTCCATTTTTTATTGAAATTCAAGCCGTTCAAGTCAAATGAACAGCTTGAAAGGGTACGAAGGTAAGTGGTGAACTGCCAGAGGTAAAAAAAAAAAAAAAAAGGTTAACCAAAACTGAAAGATAATGTACATTTCAGAATTATGCAAGTAGGCCTTTTTCAGGGAACAAGAAATGGGTTAACAACTTAACTCTATGGAGTCTTGGGCTATTTTGTCCATTTTTGAATTCTTTTCATGTCTTTTAAGTCATTTTGTGTCTTTTTTTGGTCATTTTGTGTCTTTTTTTAGTCCTTTAGTTCAACATAAAATGTGATTTTTAATCTTTTTTTTTATTTTCTAAACACTATCATGCTCAATAAAGAATTTTAAATGTTGCAAATGTGCATTAATTTCAGAGTAGACTGAGACATTAAACTGCATAATTTTCTATTAAATTCTGGAAAAGTTGGTGTGTTCTAAAACTTTTGACCAGTAGTGTACATTACATAGGTTATAATGCAAATAATTCAGCCTGTATCTTTGTTGCTCTCAAAGTTGTCAGTCTGCTCCCATTTGGATTCTTTCTCCCCTCTCAGTAAAATGTTTGTTTGGGTTAAATTTAGCTCGGGGAGCGATGTGTGCCCACAGTAGTAATGGGTGCTGATGAGGCTGGGTGTGCTCTGTGACCTGTGTAGTCTTGCGGTGGTGTGTGTTAACCAGCCTGCTGATATGACCAGGCCCCTATCATTAATCACACACTTCTCCCTCTTGGGCTGTCAGCATGGTCGAGGCCAAGGTGGATGTATCGGGGGAGAAGCTAGTGGTGGCGGTCTGCTGTTTTCCAGAGTTGAACTTAATTTGGGCTGAAGAAGAAGAAATGTAACTTGATGCGTTTTTCATCAAAAACTTGGAGAAATGACTGTATAAGGCATTGTTCTCGCTTTAGATCCGGTAGTAGCAAAAAGCATAGTTAACTTATAGTTAACTTATAGTAGATGAGCAATAAAGTATATTTTAATATCAATAAGCAAACAAAATAAGATTAATAAAGGCATGGCAAAGACATAATGAGTGGGTCATGGGTGTTTGTAATGCCATTATTAACACTTATATAAGCTTATAAACACACAATAATGTTAATAAGCATCTTGTAAGGACTTACAAGGGCCTTATTACTTGTTAATTAATGGTTATTACAAGGACCTTAATATAAAGCGTAGTCTTAGTCTTGCAAGCACACAAACACACACTCAAATTGAGCGTTACCAAAAAAAGTTGCTAAATTGTTTAATTTATTCTGAAAAAAATCCAAACTGACTTGTATATACCCTCTGATATATGAAGATCTGCTGCTTTTCTCAGTGTTCCAAATGAATTTATTATTATTTAACATCCTTTCTGTTACTGTAGGGGCTGAAGGTTTACAGTTATTTCAATTTATATGACAAAAATTAGAAAATATTGCACAGTTTCAGTACTGCAGCTTGAAAAAAACGAGTGCATTGGTGTTGATTGTAAGGGCTGGTAGTTTTTTTTGGCAATGTAATTGAAGTCAGAGTGAAGCATACATGTTAACAGTTGGACTTTTAAAACATGTATTAAATAATAAAAAATCTAGCTATTTGTACTTGGATGTCAAAAATGGAAAAATGGAAAAAAATTTACTGAGAAGTCTGGAAATTTAAGTATTAAAGTATGGAATCTGGAAATGGAAAATGCATAGGAACCCTGTAATTGACAGATTAATTACTCCTGTTATTAATCGTTAATTGCAGCTCAGTCACGTTTTTATTGTTTCTACCATCTTACTTTGCAGTAGGCGTAAGTTTCCATCTTTAATAATGCTCTCCTGAGTAAATATTGTTTAATATACAGAAGGAGAACACCTTTAAAATATTCGTAATTTGGATAATATTATTATATACACTAAAAATCAATCACAACAGTAACAGTGGAATAACCAACTTGTTAGCATCTGTGTGTTAATGTGCTTTGTGCTGCTGAAAGCACAAAGCGGCTTTTTATAACCAGTTTAAGTGCGGCAGTCTCATCTACCTCTGCTCCCTCCATTTCTTCTGCTCCTTTCCTTTGTGCCCAATTTAGCCGTGCAGAGGCAATTTAGACTTATCCAAATGGTCCACGCTCATGCACAGCTACCTGCTAGTTACTGCTTTCAGGCTGATAAAATTTCAGTCTGCGGTTTCTTTATGTACTGAGTGCAAATTGAGATATTGATCCAGCGTGAAGGCGAGCCCAGCAGGCAGGTGTAGGTGCACGGAAACATAACAAGCTCAGTTAAAAAGGAAGCTTTGTGGGGTTTCATGAGAGGGCTGTGAATATCTGCTTTGTAACACTGCTGATCCATTAACCTCAGGTAGTATAAGGTAGTAAAATTGTTCTGTGATGTTAGATTGATCTAGAAGATGTTGACTTCACATGTCAGCGGTTGTCAAACATTGATATATTTTTCAAATCAAATCAAATCAAACTTTATTTATATAGCGCTTTTCATACATAAAAATGCAAAAGAAATAAGAAAAAAAGAATAAAAACACATAAGTATACATACACAAACATGCACACACACACACGCATTTAGTCATGCAAGCACACAAACACACACTCAGACTCACACACAGCACATTTTAATGTAGTGTTATTTTGTCATGCAAAAAGCAGCATTTGGATTATGTCTTATGGAGTTTTACGGTATATTGTCAGTGTTTGGATTACATTTTTTCTTTAAAAAACCTAGTCGTACTTTACTACAAAACCTATTCAGACAGACGAGTACAGGAGGGTGGACAGGCAGAATAAAAGAAAAAACGGGCAGAGGACGAGGTAGAGGGAGGGATGTGTGGGAGGACAGGTCTCTGGTCATGACAGATAGCTGGCATTAGAGGGTGTCAGCTGGCAACTGTGGTACTGTTGGGAGAGAGATGAGCGTGGTGGAGAAGAGAGACGAAGACTGAAGGAGTTAATGGGCTGTTTGGCTCTCTTTAGCTTGTCTGCTGCTAATGGCCTCACAACACAAGGATAGACAGCAGGAGAGAACACGCAAACACACGCAAATGCACACCGGCTTACAAATACACACATGCCTGCTGTCTACACTCTGGTTATGAGCCCTAGATGATTAACAGCTAATTAGGGCCCAATCTGGAAAGGCCATTAAAAGCCTCTCACAGTAAAGGATTGTGCTGCTGTGCAAAACGGCAGCTTGTTTTTGTTGTTGTGAGTGAGAGTTGCACGGTTGGTCTTCAAAAAAAAGAAGAAAAATCCAGGAGAAGATATAAATATTACATCAAACTGCAGCCTGGTTTATATTGCTCTGGTGTTGGACGTGTCATAGTTCATCACTGATGTTTAGAGAAAAGTGTGTTGCTTGGCAACAGATTAACTGCAAGTGTGTGCCTACACAGATTGTTGTTTAACCTCTGGTTTACGCAACTCTGAAGGCTCAAAGGCTCCAGTTCATTTGAAAAACAAGGCTTTGACGTGTTTAGGAATGGTTGGATTCTCGTCAGACTGAATGGAGACGAACCACCTCAGCGCCTTAAGTCAAAGCATGCACCTTCGCTGCGCCGAAGTGCCTACAGTAAACGCTCGCTTGTAAAGGCACACTCCCTTTTTCTTGACCCATCACAACCCCACACACACACACACACACACACACATCCACGCGGAGACACCGGGTCTTGAGGAGGCATGCCACAGAGATCAGGGGCTGCTTGTTGTTTTTACCAGGAGGTCGACGGAGAGGTTAAGAACTTGATCCCTCCTCCAGCAGATAACTACATGTCTCTGGTCACTGTCAGCCTCTCTGACATTCCACTATATATGACCACATCTCACTTCTCAGCTCTGCTAACCATTAGTGCCATAGCAGGTGATCGTGTGTATATGCTTGTGTGTGTATTCATGTGTGCATCAATGCTACCTGTGCTGTCGTGTGGCCGGCTTCGCTGGAGCTGCTGACCACAAACTGTTAAAGTGGACAACTCCTACTGTGGATAGTCCACTGTTAGCACACTCACTGACTTCACATTTAAGAGGCTGTAACTTTAACACATGAACACATTAAAGCCCCTAAAATTACATTGTTTAAACTGTAAAGCTCCATGTTGGCTATCTACACTTCAACATATCTAACAGTATATTTTTTTTAATATATATACCAAGAATTACATATTTGTAATCGGAAAATTATAGTTCTCATATGGACATGGACCCAAATGAACATGGGTCAAAAATGACCCTCTTTCATTTCTCATGTTAGTTCATGCTGGCTGTGTGTTTCTTTGCTCTATCTTTTTAAATCAATTTATTTTATGATTGAATAGTTCAAGTATTATTTAAATATATTTTTTATTACAATAGATCATTATATCCATTTTTCCTTTCATACTCTATGAAGAAAAATATTTTTTGTATTATTACATCAAACTTACACACGTGGATCAAAACTGACCAATTCATCCAAATTTGATTTAGAATTAAATGACCTAATACTATAATAATAATAATATATATATAATTTGTACTGTACTTATACTGAATACTTGGACTAATAAGTGATAAAATACATTTATTTCAAAGATGTATAATAGAAACACGCAGCCATACATGAAATAACATTGAAAATGGATACGGGTCATTTTTGACCCATGCAACTAGAAGCGTAGTGATACAAAAAGGGTTTTTATTAAAAAAATAAGAAATGAAAACAACATGAAATTTATTTATTGCAAAGACATAGAAAATAAAAACTCAGTCGGGTCACTTTAGACCAGGGGTGTCAAACTGATCCAGGAAAGGGCCAAGTGGCTGCAGGTTTTTGTTCCAACCAAGCAGGAGCACACGACTCCACCCATCTAATCACCTGGGCTGTCTTCACTCGTTTGATTTGTCTGGATGGAACAAAAACCTGCAGCCACTTGGCCCTTTCCTGGATCAGTTTGACACATGTGGTCTAAAGCACATGTGTCAAACTGATCCAGGAAAGGGCCAAGTGGCTGCAGGTTTTTGTTCCAACCTAGCAAGAGCACACCTGATACGACAAATCTAATGAGTGAAGACAGCCCAGGTGATTAGATGGGTGGAGTCGTGTGCTCCTGCTTGGTTGGAACAAAAACCTGCAGCCACTTGGCCCTTTCCTGGATCAGTTTGACACCCCTGCTTTAGACCCATGTTGTGCATCAAAGGGTTAATAAACTTGCTATTAGTGTCATGGCGGTTCCATTCTTAACGGATCTTATGCATTTTTTTCCAAGTGAACAACTATCTTTCTATGCCTAACACTGGTTTGTCCAATCTTAACTGACAACAAAGGCCACTTCTCTTTTTTTGTGAGAGGCGGGGTGCAATCACCATCCAACCCATTTGAACTCTACAGGGCCCATTTGCTGCTCTGTACTTCACATGTTTGGTTCCCTTCAGTCATCTGCCCTCTTGCAGTGCTGCTGACAGACCTGCAAACCACACACATGGGAGAGACGGGCTGCACATTACTTTCGGCCTTTTTCGCCTTATAAAGCATCGGCTCACTCAAAGCCGTGACAGAGACATCAGTTAAACTGCCCTCACAGAACGAGAGAGAGACTTTACTCTTGTTGAATGGGCAAAGCCAACTGAGTGATGGGTCAGAAGTTGATACTGAGAGGGTTGACCACGGGTCACCACCGCATGTGGTAAACTCTCTGTAAGTACCCAACACATCTCTGCTCTACGGCTGTTAGACACCAAAGTAACTTGTAATCAATTTAACCATCATCATGTTTAATTAGAGCAGTGGTTCTCAACCTTTTTGAGTCGCGACCCCCAATTAAACATGAACATAATCTCACGCGCATAGTTCAGATCACCCAAAAAACAAACAAAATTACAACAAAAAGACACTAAATGACCAAAAAAGGAAACAAAATGACCAAAAAATACACAAAAAGACACAAAATGACGCAGAAAAGAAACAAAATGACCAAAAAAGACACAAAATGACAAAAAAAGACACAAGATGACCAAAAAAAGACAAAATCACTAAAAAAAGACACAAAATGACCAAAAAAGGAAACAAAATGACCAAAAAAGACACAAATTGACCACAAAATGATCAAAAAAGACACAAAATGACCAAGAAAAGACACAAAATGACCCAAAAAAAGACACAAAATGACAAAAAAAAACCCGCAATGACCAAAAAAAGACATGAAATGAATGAAATGAACTTTAACACAGTGGACCCCCAATTGGGGTCCCGATCCCAAGGTTGAGAATAGCTGAATTAGAGAATAGTCTTTGTGCTTCATTTGTGTAAATACCCTTTAATGATGGAACAAAAAAGCTGTGCCGTTATTACTGCAGGAGCCATATATTGCTTTATAGATTTATTATTTTGTGTTTAATTAGTTTTGTCTCGTTGCCATGGTTTCGGGTCACGTGAGCACTGTCGTTGACAGCTGACAGGTTATATCAAAGTCTGCTTCACCTGCAAGAGAGAGAGAGAGAGAGAGAGAGAGGCGAGTCAAAGTAGCCGGAATTTTTGTTGACCGCTATTTGTTATCACCTTTGTTCATGATCTGCTTTGATACACGTTCACCATTAAGTGTACACATTCAACATCATACGTGCGTGTAAAGCCGCTGATTATAATTAAAACGCATAAAACTTCTCTGGACTCCTTGGAGCAGCAGCACATCATAAAACACACAGGGCCTATTCTCTGCCTTTCAAGCTACTTTTAAGGAACAGGAAAGCCGCAATAATTACAGAATTGGTGCTATGCCCTTAGCAACATGATCAGAATCTGTTATGGGGACATAGTGTGTGTGGTTTTCTATATGCCTGGAATAACAAAGGTGTAACATGTTGCTTTCTTTGAGGACATATTGGAGTTCTAGATTCCCCTGAACTACAATCTTTATCTGAGTTGTGGCTGCATCTCATTTCAAACACATTTCTTTAAACAAAGACTTGGCAATCAGCCAGTAACCTTTGTGACTAATTCAGAACTCCATTACTCAGGAGTTATAAAGCCATTTAAGTGATTAACGGGATAATGTTACGAGATGAAGCCCTCCCTGGTCCACTGCCTGGCACCTCCACAGATTATTAAGTCATTGTTTGCCCAATGCAGCTTTAGACAGAATCAGTAGGATTTATCCATTGCAGATCTTTATTTGCATTTTTTTCAGCACTGTGTCTGCCATTTTCAGTTTCCTCCTGGATGCTTTCTAATGATCTGGCACCTCGATTCCAAGTTTTTATAGTCCAGCCATCAAGCCTACATGCTGGTGCTAGTAGCTACAAACCAGTTACCCAAAGGCTGAAGTCATGTTAGTCCTGAACAGAGCAAAGTGAAATGAATGTTTAATATACCTTTATATTGTGTGCAGTCGGTCACATATTATGGGGAATCTGCTGCATTGCTTTACAGCACAAATGAAATAAATTGCTATTGTTTTTTTAATGATAATAACAATAATAATAATAACTTTATTTATATAGCGCCTTTTAAAAACATCACTTTACAAAGTGCTTTGACAGAGAGCCGTTAATTACACAGAGAATGATGGCATAAGGCAGGAACATTCACAAGACATTCTCAGATACACAGAAAATAAAGGTAAAAGTAGTAAAAAAAAAAAAAGTAAAAAGGAGTGGTGAGATAGAAAGCATTACATAAAAACAAGTCTACAAAAGTGGGTTTTAAGAAGTGATTTCAAATAAGTTACTGACTTTCTTTGCACCTTTGAAACCTTTTATGTTGCAAATTAAAAAATTGTGCCTTTATAATGGAAGTTCTCTGTGAATCCAGTCCACTAATTTCCCTTTGAACTATGATGGCGAGCCTCACATTTGATCTCCCAGCTGTTAATGTGGTCACTGCTCAGTAATCTTGCCTGCAGAGGTAAACATCTCCCGCTCAGCGCTAACAGACAAATGTCATATTAATATGAGCCAAATCACCTTTTACCCCCCCTCCCCAATCTCCATACACTCCACACTATCAGTGTGTTTGAAAGACCTTTTCTGAAGTTTGTCCGTTTTATATGCTGACAGCTGTTCACACATACAGAAACTATGTCATCATGGTCGACAAGTCCATTAGCTGACCAGTTTATGATCAAGTAAGGGTAGGTGGGGGGGTGTTTTGGTTGCTATTTGCCATCTGATAAGATAATTTACAACACAGAGTATTGTGTCCCTCCTTTTTTTCCCCCACAAGCCAGACATGATAGCTCCCCAGCTGAGACCACCAGCTTCACTAAGTCAAAGATCATGGTTGTTTACATTCACCTCTCATCCGCACCGCTCTCTCTGATCACACAGCCGCTGGGACGCACATAATGCCGTTCCCACCAGCCTCCACGTCTTATCCTCACAGGAACCCCCTGGGAGTTGATGTGTGAGCTGAGGTAAACCACTGCACGGAGCACACACTAACCGCTAAGATATACTTACGCACTCGTGGATGACTGAGTGAGTGAAAATCTTAATGTCGTCTAGCCCGGGACGGCCTCATGTAACAGAACACAGTTTACCATGTTAGCCTAGCGCTAATCTATTCCCCTGGTGTCTCCTCTGAAAGCCTTGTTGTTGGATGGGAAGGAGCACGTGGGGTGGACGGGGGTTATCTGGCTAATGTCAGCCAGCGCTCACTGTAGAGGTATTGTCATGCATAAGGACAGACATGTTTACTGTGTGCTCAGTGCTTTACGAGCTGTCCCCCCCCTTCTTCTTCTCTCCCCTTGTCCTTCTCCCCCTCCTCTTTTTTCGGCCTCCTCTTCAATGACGTAATGTAGGAGGCCGATGAGAGCCTGAGAAATGGGATGATCTACTGCTGCTGACATACTCACTCACTAATGTTGTCCTTCTCCCTTTTCCTGCACTCCTCCACTCGCTCATTTTTACTTCTGCCAAAGTCTACTGAGATGCTTTTTTTTTTTTGCAGTATTAGTCTGTTTTCACACTCCTTCACTTTGTCTTTGCCTCTCAAACTCCTTCACGTCTGTGTCGTCATCTTCGCTGGATTAAAAACACTTTTCTCTGCCCTCTGCCCCGTCCTAAGCTAATGTGTTCAGTCAGCATTATCATGAACAATTATTTTATAGATACAGTACTGTGCAAAAGTCTTAGGCATACAGTACAGGCCAAAAGTTTGGACACACCTTCTCATTCAATGCGTTTTCTTTATTTTCATGACTATTTACATTGTAGATTCTCACTGAAGGCATCAAAACTATGAATGAACACATATGGAATTATGTACTTAACAAAAAAGTGTGAAATAACTGAAAACATGTCTTATATTTTAGATTCCTCAAAGTAACCACCCTTTGCTTACTAGAATATAAGTTGTTTTCAGTAACCAAGTAATATGTTTTCAGTCATTTCACACTTTTTTGTTAAGTACATAATTCCACATGTGTTCATTAATAGTTTTGATGAATCTACAATGTAAATAGTCATGAAAATAAAAGAAAACGCATTGAATGAGAAGGTGTGTCCAAACTTTTGGCCTGTACTGTATGTGAAAAAATGTCTAGAAGAATTGATACTAGTTTGAGGCAAAGGGTGGTCATATCAAATATTGACTTGATTTAGATTTTTTTTTTGTTCATTCACTTTGCATTTTCTTTCATTGATTAAAATAAACTATTAACATTTCTATTTTTGAAAGCATTCTTATTTTACAGCATTTTTTCACACCTGGCTAAGACTTATAATACTGCATAATACTGTATATGTATATATATTTAAAACAGCCACTCAAGCCCAAAAAATGTATAACCTTCTATGACATGCTGCAGCAAGGAGATAAGAGCTTGGTGACAGTAGAAATCAGAGGTGGGACCAAGTTGTTGTTTTGCAAATCAAATGTAAATCCCAAGTCTGTGCACTCACTTCCCAAATCAAGACTGACAAGTGCCTAGTCAAGTCCCAAGCCCTCAACTTTGAGTTTCAAGTCCTAAACAGTTTATTTTCAAGTCAAAAGGCTCGAGCACATGTCATAAGTCAAGCTGAGTCTAAAGTCATCAAACTTAGAAACTTAAATTTTTTAAAAATAATAAAAGTTGAGCAGGAAAAACATCCTAAGAAGTGCACAGTCTATATTTGTGTACGACGATGTTTGTGATTAGTGATATTATTAGGGGTGCAACTTTAAAACAGTTTTAAACTATTTATTAAAAATTAGTTTTACTTATTTGAATTGTGACAATTTAGAAATATATGAAATGTAAGTGAAAAATGCCAAAGTCATAATATAGATATAGAATACATCAAATGTCTTGTTTTTGAGGATCAGTCAAAACCCCCAAAATGCACTGTAAGTTAGGACCAATATTATATAATTATTGTGCTTATTTAATTGGGGATGCATTAGTCTTTAACCCATTGAAGCCCGGAAAGCGGATACGTCGTTTTGTAGTATTTGTATAAGCTCTCAAATACTTTTTGAATGTAATTTCTATCTGCTACAGAGGCTGAAAAATCTATTATTTAGTTGAAGCGTTGACACTTCTGTTGAATTTCCAGAAAAACTTCAGGTTTTAGGGGCTTATTTTAAAATCGCCCAGAGGTTTTACAGGCAGTTTTAGGCGTCAATGGGTTAACTGGTTTAACAGACATAGTTCCTTTTGTTTCGTACATACACACGCAGAGTAACATGCACTAACAAGCAGCACCACTACACTATAACCTCTCCTTTAAGGGTAACTACGCTCTGATCAGTTGAGTCATTCATCCTCATCATCTCCACTCTCCGTCGAGAGGCCTCTACACCTTCAGACAGACGGAGAGAGCGTCCAGTCTCTAGCAGACTCTATAATCATCTGAGACAACAATGCTCCTCTCAACAGCTATCCAAATATTCCCTCATTCTGCACGCTCACTGGCCCTGTTTAATCAGCTCTGACTGTTGACTTAGCTTTTGCTCACTTCATCCTATTGTGGACGTGTCTTATACGCTGGTGATGTATTTGCTAGCTTGTTAGCCTCTCTGTATGGAGGCGGACAGATGGTTGGGTTCTCTGCAGGTGCTTGTTAGCCGTTGTTGAGATTAGAGTAGACAGTTGTGAGGTAGCCGTGTTCTTGTTTTCTCTTTGATTCTTCACTAGTGGATATATTCTCATCAAAGTATTCTTATTTTATCATTTCTAAACTCCCTACAACCACTTTTTGATATACTTCTAGTCGAGCTGCATCGTATTGTTTGTCATCATCAAGCATTAACTAGAAAAAGAAGACAAACCACAGCGTTAGTGCCTTCTGAGTCTGAGTCAGCACCATTTGCTTCATCCATTTACTTCTCAATCAGTATTGTTTACTCCATTGTCTGTGCTGTAAATTGGACCACTTTCGCAGTCTACACTACGCCATTTGTATGACTAAGACCAAATCCACCGTGACATGTTTGTTTTGGGGAGATACTTTCCCAATCACTGCTCATTCTGCTTCTTTTCACCCCATAACATGATATTCTTGCTTTTCAAGTGGGTGAGGGATAATAAGAGAGACGGGAGGAGTGAGTGGGAGAGAGTTAGGGTTAGAGTTTCAGGTTCCACTTGCCAGCGAGTGCCTCCGTTGACCCGTAGCCAGAACTCTCACAGTTGTGACCTATCTAATTAGTAGAGCAGGAAGGAGGGGGGAACTTAAGTAACACACTCAACCCATCTGGGGTTCTTTTGGTCTGTGTGAATATGGGAATAAAGGAAATGGTTTGTTAGCTGTGCGGCTGCTCCAAGGCTCTCATTTCTTACGTCACCCGTAGCTTTTTTTCTCTTTCCTCTTCCATGTTGGGGGGCCCCCTCTCCCCTGGCTGGCAACAGGCTTCCTCTGCCTGCTTCAAAATGACAATCGGCTTCTCATTTACAGCGAGCTAATAAGCCCTTTAATCAGAGTGCTTGTCAACCTCAGGGCAAGGCAACTCCAGAGGAGTTGATCCAAAGGATCAGATGACTGGAAGAGTGCAGGAGAGAGAGAAAAAAGAGGGAGTAGCACTTGAGAATAAGTAGAAGGGAAAATAAAAGCGGGCTGTTGAACTTGGAGGAAGAAAAGAGAATCGAAACAAGAGACAATAAACATGTATTCATGTAAGGAGAGGACTAGCTTCCTTGTTTGTTGACACAGAAACACACAGATTTGATGAGATTAATCAATTTGATTTATTTAATAAATGCACAACAGGAATAAGGCATGGGATGAAAAGAAAATTTGCTATTCACAATAATCATCAAAATGCCTAAAACATACTGTACAGAAAATATGAAGAAGATGGATTTTCTGCAAAATAAAACCAATTCTGCTTGATTTGAACTGATACTTATTGCTGTGGCGTCATTAATTTATGGTTGGAGGAAAAAACTCATGTAAACTGTAAACTGTAAACTTGTTGGAGATTGCAACATAAGAATCGCTGGATAGGAAGAGGATGACCGCACTGCACAGAACTAAAATTATAATGTCATGCCAATTTACAATAAATCAGGAAATCACCATAGGATTGTAGGTTAGCAAGCTAGACAGCTTTTTCAAATCAATGGTGAAGATATTCACGATTATCCAGAAAAATGAAAATTCACCACGATCAACTTATTGTGAGTGTTTTTTTTATCTCTATCCACAGTAAAATCGTATATTGTCCCATTTTGTTATAGAAATACAAAAGTTATTATAAGATACAACTTAATTAATCCCATAGGGAATTCTTCTGCCAGTGATTGCACCAAAATAATATGGAGTATAATAAATGTAAAGTGTATAATGAATGATAACACCTGTGCCCAATAGAATAAAATTAAAAAATGTAATAAACTTAAAGAGAAAAAGTTCTTTATTTAACAAATTCTGTGGTCTAGCAGTTAAATTTTTCACATGTGAAAATGCATGATGTTTCACTGTCACACATGCTGAATCTGGTTTTCAGGATGTTTTGATCAGCTTGTTCTTAAACAGTCGTTTCAGTATATACAGACCTGACAAGTGTTTGCTTTATTCATCCGTAATCGATACAAAAGAAAACAGTTCTCCGCTGACAACACTGCATACAACATGTGCATTCGATTACACATACACACACACACACACACACACACACACACACACACACACACACACACAGGCACATGTGTGTGTACACTTGCATCACGGTTGGCATGCAAATGAGTGGATTGATTTGTTAAGTGACATTTTAACATCCTTACAGACAGCTCTCCATAAGTCCTTAAAAGGGTTTTTTAGGGCCAATGAGGGAAGGAGGAGAGCATTCAGTGTCACCTCGTTAAAGCTGAAGTGAAATCCAGCTCAATCCAGACCATAAAGCTCACCGCAAACCACGGCGAGGCACAGAAACTTCACTGATAGGCCCGGCCATGCAACTCCTGCAGACCTGTAGCGGCGACAGACACTTTTACTTTTGAGGAAAAAAATGGCTAAAAGGAGTCCAAAGTGGAGTAAAAAGAAAAAGGGGATCAAAATAAATCGCACCCACTTGAAAGCAGAGAAAGCATTCCAAGGTGAGGCTGTGTCGAGTAGCCGCTGAGTCGAGATCAGACGTTCGGTTTTTCTCCTCGGGACTCCTGAGTAATCCGGGTTTAATGTCCACCAGCTGGTTAATTGCAATCATTTGGTGTCTCCGGTCTGATGTCTGAAATGAGGATAGCCTGTCTCTAAGTCCTCGGTCTAGAATAGATCTCCCTCTGAAGAGTAACATATTGATGGACACATAGTCAAACTGTCATTCTTTTAGTGTTTTTGTGGGTTTTTTTTAAGGCTTTAAATTCACACTCCAGCTACAGATGTTGAAGAAATAAAAGAATTAAAGTAATCTGAGACTTCCACTTAGAAAAGGCATGCTAATTATCATAGTCCTGCAGTTTGGCAGGCAGGCAAAATAAGCATTCGGTTCAAGGAGAGAAATTAGAGATATCTGTTTGAATACTTGCTTTGTTCAGTAGGGGAAAAAACTGATTAGGATAAATGATTACTTTGTCCTACATAGGAGAATATTCCAAATTATTGGACACAAGTCACAGCACAAAACAAAGGGGACCCTGCTACGCTTCAAAGGTGTACTTTGTCAAATCCTTAACAATAGAAATGTGGGATTCCAGTGACTTCTACCCCCTATCAGCATTTACATAAAGGCATGCTAAATTATTCATTAATTATCAGAGAGTCCCCTGTGGACGGAGATGACACACACACTTGCTGCTAATTGGCCCATCAATAATCCTGCCTGGTTCTCCTGAAGTGGCACCAGATCCCACCTCAGGAATCTGCTATCTGCCCCAACCTTCTGCCGCACTATACCCACAGTGTGCCGCTGCAGAAGGAGACGTTTCCACACCTGCTCACCTGCAACATAGTTTATGGGTTATCTGTGCACGGCTTTACTTTCTGCTTGTCCATCAAGTCACACAAATTTGCAAACTTCTAGATATCCAAACCAATCCAATCCCCTTTATTTATATAGCACCATTTTAGCAAACACAAGGTTTCCAAAGTGCTGCACAAACAATAAATACATAACACAATACAAAGAGATGTAGTAAACAATACATCAGTCAATAGATCATCAATAGATCAGTCAATCATCAATAGATCAGTAAGATGCAATAAGATAAAATAAATTAAAAATGGGATATAGATATATAATTTGATGTCAGTGTTGATTTTACCACAATACTGTTAAGTCTAAAAAAATCTAAATTGCTAGTGCATTTTCCAAATATAGTACTACTATAGTATCTTGGGGTAATAAAAAGGATAAGGGAGGATCTTCTATATTTTGTTCCTTCTGAAAATGGAAATCTTCAGTGACAACTATATAAGTTTGTTTTTACAACAAAAGGTGAAATTATTTCCTAAAGCATCTGGGCAATGTATTGTTGTTTAGCAAATGATAATAAAAGAACAGTAAATAGTGTTTATTGTAAACTGTTTTCAGCCACTTGGTGATTTTGTTAAATAAACTACAAAGCCCATGTACGGGGTAATAAAGGAAAATGTTACCCAGCTCAAATGTGTGACTTACTAATGGTTTATTTAGTGGACAAAAATAGAGGTCTATGAAAGCACAGAGGAATAAGCCACATTAGGCTACTTGTTTGTAGGATAAATTTGTTGATGGTTTTAATGTTTTCATGGTATTTTGTGACAGTATGAAGAATGTAGAATATAACCAGATTAATTCTTTAATACTGCGTGACCGCACTCGAAATAAACAAATAAACTCACAAAATATAAAATAATATTTTTTTCCCCTTATGAAACAGAAAAGTACAACCATACACCTTCTGAATTCAAGTTTTTCTTTTTAACCGAACTGAGACGAGCTTAATCGGCTTCTTAATTAATCATAAAACACAGTTAATTGAATCGCGATAGAAACAAAATAAAACTCACCAGAAATGTCTTGGTAATTGGCAGCTCTGATTTGGTCAAAATAAACCATTAATTCACCAAATCCAATAACCAAAAGCTGATAAATTCACCCACTCGCTAGAGCTACAAATGTAAAATCACAAGTCTAGTCAAAGGGTCAGAATATAGCTCTCGTTTTACTAAACATCCCAACCTGATTGTTGTCTGTGTGTTGAGATTAAAGTGTGCACTTTTTGAACGAGCTTTGAAGAACCACGATCAAGGCAGTTTAATGCATCCCCACAGGCAGAGGCTGATATTCTTTGAATCTCTGAGATCCACTGAGGTTAATTTCCTGCACCTCGACTCCACTCACAGTGCTGCTGAGCCTTTTTATTACACAGACAAACAAATACATAGCACACACATTCATACACATCAGCACACTCTTCTGCCTCTCTTCTCTCCAAATGGTACATGCAAGTGATTTCCATAAAGGCGGGCCTCCGGAGAGGGAGCTGCAATAACATGGTTTCTCTTTGTTTCCCCATGCTGATTGACAGTAGATTGCAGTGCACATTAAATGCCCATCAGGCCCAGCTTTAGTTTTAGAAACAGGGGAGCAGGGCCCGTCAAAGGTCAATCCTAGCGTATAATTAACTGATCTCTCTCTCACACACACAGTCAGACACACACAAATTGAACCTCACTCTGACTGCTATCAAAGTGAGTTTGAATAAAAAGGGTTTCACCAGCTTATAATGTAACATTAATAAAAAGGATTGCCTTTAAACACACTTTAAACTGAATATTCTGATGCCAGAGGGACAGTTAGACATGGAGGCCGTTCTGTTTTATCTTCATACTGACTGTAAGCTTAGTTTTGTTTTCACATTACCCCATAGTTCAGCCGTTAAAGGAAGATGTTGTCAGTCAAAGGGGAAAAGAAAAGACAGATTAACATATATATAACCTATATTACCTATTTTAAAACATGTCTGGAGGGGAACTTTAACGGTTCTAGAAATACACAATAAAAGCTAAATCAAATGTACATCAATGCCAAGGAGCTGAAGTGCAGCAACCATTATAAATCAAATATATTTAAAAACATATGTAAAATGGTATTCATGACAAACATATTACATACAAACATACAGCCATACAAACCCTAAATTGCTTTAAAAAAGACACAAAATTATTTAAAAAAAGACAAAACAATTATTTAAAAAAGACACAAAATTACAAAAAAAGACACAAAATTGCCAAAAAAATAAACAGAATTACCAAAAAAGACCCTGCTGTAAACTATCTCAGATGTATTCCTTTAACATATTGGTTATTAAAATATTTTATTTTGAACACAAAAAGAAAAGATTATCATACAAACACACAGAGAGAGAAAAGACAAGAAAGGAAAAGTCACAGTTTGAAACAATAAAAGCCTAATACAAAAGCAATAATAAAACACTGCCTTAATCAGTTTACGTGTACGAAAATGATTGGGAAGAAGTGATGTACACAAAATGTAACATGAATTAATATTAGAATTGAGACTCTGGGCAGCTATGGTCACAAATCAATGTTTTCTAATGCTCCCACATGTGATGAGCGTATAATAGTAATAATAAAGACACATCTCATACTGATGTGTAATACTCTAGTTATTAGGTTTGTATCTCTCTACATATTAAACATGAAAATCTTTTTTCACCTTTGTCTGCCTTTTTTTTCAGGAACCACTATTATAGTTCCTATCATTTATTATCCACATAGTGCTCGTATTGTTAAGCTTTCATCAGTTCAGATCATAGAATTTGTGAAGGTATCAAAGTTGCAGTAAAAACGTCGTCATAGCTAAACCTCTCCCTGTCTCGTCTTTATACCCGGGCTTCCCTCCCTGATTGAAAGTTGTAATTAAGAGAGTGGGGAGGAATTAGATGCAGAATGAGCTGTCAGAAAGTCACATTTAAGTGAGGGATGTGTTGCTCTCTGCAGTAAAAATTTAAATGATATAAATTGCCATTTAAGTGTAGCACAGGCTAATGTTTTGTCACAAATTAATGTGACACAAGGCAGCAATGACAATCAAGGGCTGCCTCATTCTAATTTGGTCGTGTTTAGAGGGCTTTTGTGAGACGACAGCTTTACACAAATTAACACAATTGCCTGTTTTTATGAGGAAACCATAAATGTTTTTTCCCTCCTTTGCCGGCTAATGAGGAGAGAAAACGGCTTGTACCTCAGCATTACGGCGGTGCGGAGACGTCTGCAGAGGAGCAACACGGTGCTCTTATCCGCCCACAAGCTGCAGAGAAAAGAACAAAGACAGAGGCTGAAATGGCTCCCTAATGAACTACAAGAGTTCTGTAATGTTTTGATGTTCCCATATGATCAGATATGGATTTACTCTGCTTTTTGCTCATTACAGAAATCATTGGCAGATTCTGTCACAGGAACAATTAGAGATGGTATTCTGCTTTCTCTGAGGATTTCATCTTTGAGGGGCATTAGTGATAACTGCTGCTCAGTAATGGGATGAGGAACATGTTTGAAGGAGAAGCATTTGGTCGTAGCATGGTGTGTAAACGTTGTGCATCTGTTGACATTTACAATGCTCACAATCCTCCGTCCTCTCCTTCATTTACAGGCCCTGGAGAGCGAGTTTGTGTCCTGCCAGCTCCACCAGTGGATCGATCTGATCTTTGGCTACAAGCAGCAGGGACCTGAAGCCACCAGAGCCCTCAATGTTTTCTATTATCTGACCTACGAGGGCACAGTCAACCTCAGCTCCATCAACGACCCCATGCTCAGAGAGGTGAGGCTGTTACATGATACAGAACATGCATACACACATTTTTATACACATTTACTATATGTACTACACGGCTGATTTAACTCCCTTGGCGGATCATGCTGAGTAAGGGGGAAACAGCATATTACAGTAAGTACACTTGAGCGTTGGCACTCTCAAATGGATGCTTAATCTAACGTTATTATAAAAGCATCTGTCCATTCAGGGCATCTGTATTTCAGGGATGTTTTTGATGCCATTAGCCATGTTAAATTGGTTGTAGAATGGCCTGGGAGAGCCAAGCTAACAATCTACTGGCAGGTATTGCTGAGCAAAGCCTTTCCCCTGTGTGATAGCTCTGAAAGCTCTCCACCAAGTGTTCCACTTTAACGCCTTAAAGCCTCCTCCTTGGCTTTCATTCATTATTCATCCTCCTCACTTTGAACCGCTGCGCACACACACACAAGCTACCCCGGCCTGCCGGAAAGCAACCGCACAAAGCACAGTGCTGAAAAGAAAAACACAGCTAGCTTCGCCCACAGCCAAACATCGGCCTGACAACTTCACCAATCTGCTGCAGAAGGCAGCCAGCCAGCGGCGGGCCAATTGACCCTGCCCCCATAAACCTTTTTGATGTCTAAGTTGTGTTGCCAAAAAATTGTAGTACAGTCAAAGGGTTTTGTACACGACTTCTCCTAAAGGATAATTCCAGTTTATTACAGACTGTTTTGTTTTTTCCCAGTTTTGGGGATTACTTCAATTGGCTATGAACAGTTCACTTACCAAAGTTATTGTGCAACTGAAAGTGGCTAACCTGGGGATTTATTTAAAACCTCTCTGGCTGTCTGGCTGTTGGTGTTTCTTGCTCTACCAATAGGAACAATGTACAACACAATAAATGAGAGCTGAGGTCAAATAATAAACCAGATTTATCTTTTAAATCCTTTTTTAGGTTTATACTCGCATATAAGGTTTCTACTCACATGTTTATATGCTTGAATGTTCAAAAAACACTTTTTCTCATACTGTCTGTACCTATTCCTCTGTCTGAATGCTCCATTGCACCACCAATGCAATCTCTTTAAAACCCCCTTTCAAAAAAAAGCATGTGTGTCTTAGGCTACGTTTACACGAGGACGGTCTGAACAGAAGACGCAAAAGTGGCGTCGCGTCTTCACTTTTTATTCCTCGTTTAGACGAGCATTTTCAGGAGGAAATCTGCGTGCATACAGTGACGCAAAAGTGTGTGAAATTCGATTGTATGCATGCCAGGCGGCATCACTTAAAGCGATAAGAGCATCTTTGGGCATGCAGAAGTTTTCACGCCACACATTTTCATCAGCTACTCCTTCCACAAAGTTCTCCACCATCACTAGATCTCCCAGGTCTCGTTCACAGCCGTCTGGCTCGCCTCCGACGAATTGCTGCATCCAAAATGTGATAGAGGTTTTTACAGATCCTTCTCTGTTCACTAATACTATCTGTACATATCCTGTACATTTGGTGGAAAGACTCCTGTAAGTTCATTAGACCTGCCAGAGCAGCTTGAAGGTCCGACGCATGGAAATAATCCCACATGTTTGTTTATTTTCCTGTACTGGAGCATGTATGTGACGTAAACACATACGTGACGTGAGCAGATCTGAGCAGAGTTTTGCTTCTTGGCAGTGTAGACGGACACGCTACGGCGGAGCGTATTTAACCTTTCCACTTTGGAAGGTGGTTTCAGATTTTTGCGTCTTTAAGCCCCAAAACGCCGTCACCGTCTAAACGAAAGGCACTTCCGATAAAATATTTTGTTGTTTTTACCCGCGAGCGTCCTCGTGTAAACGGGGCCTTAGTCTTTCGCATCCATGCTCTCTCTCTATACGTAGCATAGTTGTGACATTGCAACCTCACCCAAGATGTCAAAAACTCATCCAAAGACACAGTTTCTGAAAATGGGCTGTGTGCATTTGTCCATTTATTTAGCATTTTGATGCTTTCACAGTATTTATACAGCACCTTCACCAGCTTTATAATAAAAGAAAGTCATGAGAATCTATTTTTTTACAATATGGGACCTTAAAGCCCAGGTCCTCCTAGCATTGAGTTCTAAATGGAAATGAGTCTCGCCTCCACTGTTCTGCTGCCCTTCATGCTCAGTGACTGGAGCATCACGGACACAAGGGGTAGATCATTGATTTATCACCTCATTCACCCTAATTCCCATCCAGATGTGCTTCGGCCTTTAGCTACACACACACACACACACACACTCATGCAGATTCATTACCAGGGTGCACCGGCCGTTTTCACACTCAGCCCATTACCTATTCTTCTGGTTAACACACAACCACAAAATTGGATCACCAGTAGGCCACTATTTCTGCCAAGCTGTTCCAGTGACAATGGGATGGATAAATCCTCACACATGCAGGACGCCATCAGAGGCAGGTGCATGTGATGTGAGTGATATTAGAATAGCACCACCCGCCTCCCTGCTTATGACTGCAGGAATGCAGATTTAGGATATGGATATGTGGTTTTTATTTCACTGTAGTTTTAGTGCTAGATATAGCATTTTAATGCCAATAAATAATTAAAAAATGTGGTTTGGATATTAGTTTACCTACAATAAATACACAAGAAAGGTGCAAAGAAGAGTGGTGCCCCCATTTGTATTTAAATGCATACTATGCAGGAATTGTCCCAAACTGGGCTCCTCCTCCTCTGCCGCTCCAGGAACGTGAACACCAACCCCAGATTTACTCTGATTTTGGAACTAGGTTTGTCTGCTCGTATCACCTCGCTATATTTCCTTTTTTTTTTTTGTAATAGCTTCATGCTAAAAAGGCCAATGCCCAGAAATGTCCAAAACACGGAAATGGGTGGAAAAAACACCACCACACACTTCTTTTGGGTCATAAATGATGATTGAGAGGGATTTCTTTTGTATACATCCCTTTTTTCAGGAATGTCCTGCATAGTATAGCTTTAAAGTGTTTTATATTGCGTGCACTGGGTTACATTTAATGGAACAAGATTTTTTTTCCTTGCAAACTAAGCTGTTGGTGACATATTTTGTGGCAGGGGCCATCAACTTTTATGGAAAACATAGGGTGTTGTTTGTTAACATCAAATGTCCTAACTTATCACAGTTAAATTGAAAACAAAATTCATGTTTAAAGTATGACATATGCCATAGTTAAACAACAACATTTACCAACTCAGCAAATATATGTGTAAAAGCAATAAAGCAGCAAAGAGTGTTCCACTTCTAGAGGTGAAAAAAGAGAGTTTGTTGTTTTCTCCTCACACTCCCCCTCTGATGCTGTGAGTCCAATCTGCTGGCTTTCACCTTTTGCAAACACCCTCAGTCTGAGCGCTTTAATTAGTTAAATAAACCAAAGCAGTGTTACCCCTGTGAGCTAAGCCAAGGCTCTCCTTCAACCATGTTTGTACGGAAGGAAGCAAGCCCTGTCTGCGCAGAAGGTGGAAATAGAGTTTCAGGCCTGGGCCTCGTCAGGGCCGGGCGCTGGGGGTGGCTGAGGGCTACAGGAGCTTTGAGACTGAGGGCTTTGGGTCTGAAAATGTCCCCAGAGTCTGCCATTACTGAGTGACAACTGTTTCAGCCTGAGCTGTGGTCTGGACCAGGCTAGGCTGCACTGGGACAGGCCTCGGGGCTGTTCATTGTCAGGGGGATGGGTCACAGACGCGTGTGTGTTTGTGGCTGCATGTTTGGGTCGGAAAAGGTCGTAGATTGGGAGAGTTCTGTATTCCTGCCACGCTGTTTGGCAGCCGCTAACTCCCACCCGCCCTGACTCAACCTCACACACACACACTTTGTATAGATCGTACCTTGATATGTTTGTACATACACATGTGTGTGTATGCATGCATCCATTGGTATGTGTATACCTTTGTATATTTATGTGTGCTCATCAGCATAAATGCACACGGTTGTGTGTTTATGTGTACATTTTTGTTCTGGGAGAGAGTTTGGAATATCTCAGCACAGATTAGGGAATGTTGTAGAGACCACTGCTGTGTTTTTCAAAACCATGATTACTTCCTGTCCTGCCTCCGCCGCAAGTCAAAACTTTACCCCCCTTCTCTCTAAGAGAACTGCTGTGTGTGTGTACAGATGCATTAATGTGTATGCGTGCACGCTCTGGTGCATGGCATGCATGCACATCTGTGTTGCCTCTCAGTGTATAAAGAGAAACACACCCTGCGTTGCCTTCTCATCGTTGCACAGGGCTTCCCCTCTTTCACATGTGATTATGGAAAATCCCACAGCCTCTCACACCAGCGACAAAACACAGAGCCCTGTCTGAATTGTACAGCGTTTGCGTAATTCGGCAGAAGACGGGAAATAAACCCACGCGAGTGAACCTGCTTTGACACTCAGCCAAAGTCACTCAACAAACACAAGGCTCTGCTGGTTTATTTTCTTTAGACGATAGGCCCTTCACTGTATTTAATATTATTTCTTCATATTCTATGGACATCTAAAGACTGAGTACCCTTGCTACACTGCTTGTCAACAACACAAGGCCATTGTAGTTTTTATCCTATTCAAAGTGTCATCGTCGTCAGGTCGATTTGCATAAAAGCAGCATGTTTTACATGGAGATCCATCTTGTCAAGTGGCTGAGTAAATCAAATGGCAGGTTGGGACATCTGAGCCGAGGGCGTCACAGCCATTTAAATGTATAGAATATAGAAAACCTTCATCAGACACAGGCCAGTGCCCCCAAAAGAGATTGGCCTTGTGGATGGCCCCTCATATAATCACCTGAGCATCGCATTGGCATATATGGATAGGACGTGCTGACCTAGACTCGGCCACTTTCCAACGTTCCACTGCCTCATAAATGTCAGAGCTGAACTTAATGAAGATAGGTTGAGTGGCTTTGAGGAGTGTCTTCCTCACATTAGCTTAAGCAAAATGCTGCGCTCCATAGGCAGAGGAGAGGGGAGGCACTTTGACCTTGAATGATGCAGTGATGTCCTCTCGCTAACAGACGAACTGTGAATGAGATGGAAAATGTTAAGCTTCTCTGTCATGATGTGTAATGAGGTCATGTCTAAAGGTGATCTTTGATATCACTGAATAAAGAGAGGGCTTTTATTTATTTTTTAAATGCATCGGTAACGCTTTATAATAAGGTCCTTAATAACCATTAATAACAAGTAATAAGGCATTGTTCTCGCTTTAGATCCGGTAGTTGCAAAAAGCATAGTTAACTTATAGTTAACTTATAATAGATGAGCAATAAAGTATATTTTAGTATCAATAAGCAAACAAAATAAGATTAATAAAGGCATGGCAAAGACATAATGGGTGGGTCATGGGTGATTGTAATGCTATTATGAACAATTATAAGATACTCATGAGGCTTTTATTAATGTTCTTAAGCATTTGCAAACTGTTAACAAGTTTCTTATTAGTGCTTATAAATCTCTTATAGCCTGCTATTAACTGTATTATAATGTCATTATTAACACGTATATAAGCTTATAAACACACAATAATGTTAATAAGCATCTTGTAAGGACTTACAAGGGCCTACTTGCTAATTAATGGTTATTAAAAGGACCTTAATATAAAGCGTTACTAATGCATCTTCCACAGCAGCTGTAGGGTGCTTTTCACACCCTGTCCGTCTTAAATGGGACTCTGGTTTGTTTTCCTCATTGGTATGATTTGGTTGGGTTGGTTGAACACCATAATCATACTCGGGTGCAGATAAAAACAACCACACCAAGTCTCTTTAAGGAGGTGGAGTCTGGTTCCAAACGAACTCTGGAGCAGTCTGTTTTTGGTGCAGATGTGATCTGGGCTCCAGTAGCCAGGTGTTTCTTTGTCTTATGGGATGTGGCAGAGCATGCAAACTGTAGCATATAGTCAACAGATAGTCAGAGAAACATCTTTGCAAAGTGTGCAGCATTATAGTATTGTCAGGGTGTTTCCTTTGAAGAGCCTTCTGCTGGTATGGTTTCTCCTGCTATATTGTCCAGATCATTTCCATGGTTATGAACAAATGCCAACTCTGCTCCATGTGAAATTTCACAATAGTGTTTGTCTCACAGAAATATGCACTAATCCACAACACAGGACCAACTTCCTGTAGTTCTTGCTTGCTCCACGGACACATCTGACCAACAGGGTGAGAATATGTTCTCACATAATTTATAGTGATGCATTTTAGTTTGCTTGGATTTTTCTCTTTGTGAAAAGAAACCAAACCATGAGGAAACGCTCCAAGTTTACAAACTCATCAACTGATTCCCACCAGCGCTAACAAACTAAATGTGCGAAAACACATTTAATTTACCCACAATGCTGGATCGTGGAAACATCTCTGTCAGAACTACTGTAGTATCTTCACACACACACACACACACACACACACACACACACACACACACACACACACACACACACAAACACACACACGTGTTTAGTTCAAATGCAGTTCTTGCTTGAACACAGAACCACAGACACTCAGGCTAACAGCTCTCTTCTTAAAGTTTCCAATCTGTTGACACGGCACCAAACCACTCTGATGCTCTTGTGTTTTTGCTTGTGAGACATGCACATAAAGTCATGTTTTTGAATGTATTATTGATATGAATGCATTAAATGTACACATTAATGCGTTCATATCATTACTGTAAATGTTTGATATGTTGAGAATATGTTTTTCTTCTGTATATTGTTATATATATTGTTCCTGTGGACCCCAGGAAGACTAGCTGGTTACTAAAGTACCAGCTAATGGGGATCCTTAATAAATAAACAAATAAACATTAGAAAGTGCTTATCATGCAACATAAAAGCCAATGGTAAATATGTATGATGAGGATGATTATGATATGACTGTTATTGTTCCAAAAAAGACAGAAAGATTATTAACTGTTAACAAAGGGAAAGTCAGAAGAAGTTCAAAATTAGCAAAGTGTAGAAAGTGTGCATATAGTTATCAATCAATCAATCAATCAAACTTTATTTATATAGCGCTTTTCATACATATAAATGCAACTCGAACATTGAACATGAAGAAGGTGTTCTTGTTTTTATGTGGCCGGCAGGAGCAGCTTCACATTTCCTTAAGTTATGGAACAATAGATAATTGACCGTAAAGTATTGGTGTCCCAACTGTATTTAGAAATATTTCTGTGCATGATTTTTAACAGTAAAGAATCAGATGAAAGCTTGTAATAGACAGCAGAGATCGCTCCGTCTCTTCGCCTCTCTCTGGTCTCTGGTTAGTTTCAGACAATGGGTATGAGCAGACTAACTTCCCAACCTTTTTCTCATGGAAATACCATATGCAGGCCTCAACCATGAGCTCATTCTCACAGGCCTCGCCAAGTCAGGCTCAAACACACACAAGCTGTCACTCCCACACAGCCAGTCATAGTGCACACCAACATACTGACGGGTCTGTCATAATTTTGTGTTGGCCATTTTCTCTCTGCCTGTCCCTTTTATAAACCATCTCTCAGACTGTTTAATGTTGTTATACAAAATCCCCCTGACACTTATACTTTATTTTGTACGTTTCAGAGTTTTTTTGTTTGGTTTGATATTATGGCAAGCGCCTGCAAATGCAACAGTTTTCTTCTGTGAATTTCTGGTTCCTGAAATAGGAGAATTTGCTCCTTTTCTGATGTTCTAAACGTAATACCATTGGGGTTTGGAGTGTGTAATGGCTATTATGCACCATTATTCAACATTTACAATAATAACAATTGAACAAGGTAATTAACAGATTAATCAATAATACAAATAATTATACATTTTGATTCTATCTGATAATAGTATGATATTGTAGAGTGTTGACACACTTTTGTGGGTGTGTTCCATCCCGTGCTGGTTGTCCTGACAGTGAGCTGTGTGATGATGTCCAGAGGCTGCTCGGCCGGCGTCTGCTCTGACATTTATGGTCCTATACCTCTTCATTAACACCACCTAACCAGCCTACAAGCCCGCCTGTCCAGCCCTCCTCTGATTCTGTGTGTGGTTGCGGAGGATAAATTGGTCTGTGTGTGTGTAAATGTGTGTGTAAGTGTGTGTGTGTTTGTGTGTGTGTGTTAAAAAGAGAGAGAGACAGAGAGAGAGTGTGTGTCAGACAGCAGGAAAGTATGTTTATATGTATTACATGTGTGCTTAAACACAAGTCAATGCATTTTCCCGCACATTGCAGTGGCCTTTGAATTCATCTCTTTGGGGTTATTTTGTTTAGACTTAGCTTTTGAGTTTTATGATATAATATGATGTATGATACTATTTGAGCTTGGGTGATGTGACTATATAAACTGTGAGATGGAGGAGGTAGTCAACAGACGGCTCGTTTTTGTTTTTTGTCTGTTTACACGATTTTTGCTAAGGTGTAAGATAATATTAATACACTATACTGACTAAAATTTTAATTAGTTTACAAGCAGTTTTTGTTATGATGGTTTTCAAACTCGTATGTGGTGTGTTCCTTATACTATGACAGTTCTCTTTATATTAGATTAAAAAATCACAATATAATGCCTTGCTTTGAGTATTATAATATCAAATCAAATCAAACTTTATTCATATAGCGCTTTTCATACATAAAAATGCAACACAAAGTGCTTTACGAAAAATTAGAATAAAAACAGAAAATAAAAATGACAAAACCCACCCCTCCCTCCCCCACATACACATCTGTAAGTATACATACACAAACATGCACACACACAGATTTAGTCATGCACGAACACAAACACACACTCAGACTCACACACAGCACATATTGATTGACAGTGTAGAGACATGGCAAGGCACCGAGGATCCAGATGAGGAAAAACATTGTTAAATATTGAATCTAAATATTGCTATTGCTAAATATTGAATCATAACCTCTGTATCATGATATGTATCATATTACCAGGTTCTTGCCAGCGCTAATGGTTACATCAAAGTCATGTAGTACATTTGTTTTTCAGGAATGTAATTCTCTTTTTTTGCCCCAAAACACACATCACCATGTGGTTATTTTATCTTTTGGGGAAATGAATTCAGCCCAGTAGGATCTGCAATATGTTCTTTTAACAAAGACCTTATTTTTGCATTATGCAACCTCATTGTCCTATTAAATTCTAGAGTAAAACAATGCAAGACTAACTCCTGTATCTGTTTTGTTTCCATCCTTTTCTTTCTCTTTGCCATTCCTTTCTTCCTCTCTTTCTTTCTTTTTTCTTCCCTCAGGCTGTGGAGTCTCAAATCAGGAGTTTTGGACAGACACCCTGCCAGTTGCTCATCGAACCACACCCACCCAGAAGCTCTGCCATGCAAGTGGTGAGTGATGCACACATACTAACAGATAATGGACAATAAAATATGTGTCTGAAGCTAAGTGTGCTCCAGTATTAACCACTGTGCTGCTGGTTTGATGCTGTCTCTAACTTCTGCTGAGCACTCTGCTTTGCTTCACAAAACTCTTCTTTTTTTAATTTTTGACTCACTCTTTTCAATCTCCATTCCCCTCCTGTCTTCTCTTTATCCATCTATAACTGTGGGAAAATAAAGTCTCGGGTCTGAAAGCATCTCCTCTCTCATCATTAGAGAGGTGTGTGTGAGAGGGAAAGATCACAAGCGTTTGTGTGCGTGTGTGTTTAGGAAGAGGTATGCAGGGGAAAGGCACAGCTTTGAGCTGGAAACCTGGGTCTGAGCCAGATTTTCTACCTGAGCTGGAAGCAGAGCAGATCAGCAAAAAGGAGGGCAAGGAACAGCAGCAGTAAAGTGGCGGCTTTTTAAGGGCCAAGGAGTGCAGTCAGCGTGCCTGTCTGTGATGGACCAAGGCCCCATGAGTCCCTATTAGTGTGGTGTCCCTGTGGCGCTGACAGCTGGCTGTAGACCACCACCCTGCGCACACATGCAGTCCCAGACACAAACTCAAGGCTAAGGCTTTGAATCCTGCCCCAGTCATGCGCAAATTCCTCTGAAATGTTTTTATTTTCACTACAGCAACATAGTTTTTAAACATAATATTCAGACGCCATTATTCAAACACGTTTCTAACCCTCCCTGCCCTCCGCGTTCCCTCAGAACGCGATGTTCTCTTTGCTTTTACATGTTCACGCTCTTTACTTTCTCTCCATCCTCTCTCATGTGAGTGTGTTGTCAGAGTGTCGGCATCTGCCCATGCTGGTGGTAATGATACTGTCAGTGCGTCTGGTTAGCTGTCAGACACACCGGATTTACTCAGGTCTGTTCCCGATGTTAACACTGATGTTCTTCTTCTTTACACGCAAGGAGGAAAATGGCTCTGAGCCGGAGCTGCTTAGTACAAACACTTTGTATGAGCTCCTGTCTGAGCAGGGACACTGTCTGATACCTACAGACATTGTAGTCTGCCTCTACTGTACACTGGTGGAAGCATTTGAATATTTTACTGAACCCTACTCTTATGTCGGGGGTCAAATTACAATAATTAAAGAATAAAAGTATTTAAAAAAATCTAAAATGTAAAATAACATTTTTAGAAAATCATTGTAAAAAACCATTGTAAATTATATGCAGGTTTTTCCATTGTACATTTAAAAAAAAGTTTTAACATGCATTTTTTTGGTGAAAAAAGGGTGATTACCCTCATTGAAACATGATCTTTGAGAGGTAAAGTACACCATTGCACTACATATTGATTGAAATGGTAAGTAATGGAATTATTAATGAAATATAAACAATGTTTATTGGGATTTTTTAAATTTAATTTTAATTTTGCATAATTAAACATGCCCCGGGTTATTGTGGTTCCTGAAAACACGAACGTAACAGGAGGGTTTAGTAAAAGTAGCAAAACCACAGTATCGTAAAAAAAAAAAAAAGTCCTGCATTTAAAATCTATAGTTAGGTAAAAGAACAAAAAAATTTAGCATAAAAAGTACTTTAAGTAAAGGTCCACCAACTTCAGAATCATATCTCTACTATTATTGGATTATAATTATTGATTCAACATTTGTAATGTTGCAGCTAGTAAAGGTGGAGCTCATTTCTATACCTTTTGGCTATCTAGACCAGTGGTGGAAAAAGTATTGAGATACCTTACTTCAGTAAAAGCCACACTGTGAAATTACTCCACTACAAGTAAAAGTCCTGCATTTAAAACTTACTTAAGTAAAAGTACTTATCAACATCAAAATGTACTTAAAGTAGCAAAAATATTCATTATGTTGAATGGACCCAAACAGATTGTTTTATTTATTACAAATTTATTATAGGATTATTATTACTCATGCATTTATGTAAAAATCTCGACCTGAAAAGTAAGTGGAGCTGTCAGCTAAATGTAGTGGAGTAAAAAGTCCAATATTTGCCTCAAGATGTAGTGAAGTAGAAGTATAAAGTTACATGAAATGGAAATACTCAAGTAAAGTACAAGTACCTTAAAATTGTACTTAAGTACAGTACATGAGTAAATGTACTTCGTTACATTCCACCACTGATCTAGACCTGTACTAAAATCATGTCGATGAGTTGATTTGTATTGGATGTTAATGATTTGAATCTCCAAAGTAACTAAAGCTGTCAGAAATATTCCTTCCACAATGTAGCGAAGTAGAAAGTAGCATTAAATGAAAAAATAATATTTCATCTTTAAAATATTGATAATGCTGAAAGATTCTTTCCATTCCCAATTTTCCAGCATGACAGTTTCAAAAAGGATCTCTTGCCTTTTACCTAACTTGTTTTCTAGCCTGTACTACTTAAATGCTGCTCGCTGCTGTCCTGCTCAAGCTTCCTAACTTTCTCTCTGTCCTTCTTTTTCCTCCCTCTCCCTCTGTTTTCTCCTCGCTAACACCGGCCGCCGCTTCTTCTCTTGTCCTTTCTGTTTTGCTCTCTGTCTGCCCGCTCCATGTCTCTGCAATTTTCCCCCGCATCCCCCGTTGTCCGTCCTGGGGCCCTGAACAGTATCTTCTCCTGCAGACCCCGATGATGTTCACGGAGCAAATGCAGCAGGATGTCATCATGGTGCTGAAGTTCCCATCCAACTCTCCCGTGACCCACGTAGCGGCCAACACCCAGCCAGGTCTCACATCACCTGCCATCATCACGGTGACCGCCAACCGACTCTTTGCCGTCAATAAGTGGCACGGCTTAACAGGTGAGAGATCCGTGTCCATGCACTTATCAAAAGGGTGCATTTAGTTCATTATATTTTCTGCAACTAATAATAATAATACATTTTATTTCTAATGCACTTTTTATCAGCAGATCTCAAAGTGCTTAACAAGTAAAATAATTTTAAAAACAACTCAATAGAGGTAGGTTAAAAAGTCGGTTTCAAGTTTGTCATTTGTAGGCCTTTCTGAATAAAAACGTTTTCAGGCCTGTCTTGAAAGAGTCTAGGCTCTGAGTGGACCTCAGCTGGGTGGGGAGGCTGTTCCACAGGCGTGGTGCGGCCGAGCAGAAGGCTCGGTCTCCCATGGTGGAGAGTCTGGTACTGGGGACTTGGAGGAGCAGGGTGTTTGTCGATCTGAGGGTGCGGGTGGTAGACTGTAGGGGGATGAGTTCTTTGAGGTAAGTAGGTGCATGGCCATGGATGCATTTATGGGTGAGAAGCAGAATTTTGTAGTTGATCCGGGATGAGACAGGGAGCCAGTGAAGTGATTGAAGGATGGGGGTGATGTGCTCGTGTTTACGGGCTCTCATCAGGACCCTGGCAGCACTGTTTTGGATATATTGAAGCTTCTGGATGGTTTTGCCAGGTATCCCGATGAAGAGCCCGTTACAGTAGTCTAGTCTTGACGAAATGAAAGCGTGGACCAGTTGTTCTGCTGCTGGGAGGGGTAGAGTGGGACAGAGTCTTGAAATGTTGCGGAGATGATAGAATGAGATTTTGCAGACATGTTTTATGTGGTCGTTGAAGGTCAACTATGATTCTGGGGGTATTTTAGGCAGGTAAATACAATCTTTTCCTCCCACAGAATCATTTTTGCATTTCCTCGGTTCACCTCTCTTCTCCATACTCGCTGTCTAATTTTCCCCCCGAGTCAAAAATTGACCCGTCTCGTCTCTGTACGATGGACGTTGATTTGAGAGACAGTTGACTGTGTCGAACTGGATAGCAGTATCAAATGTGACACATGCAGCAGCCAGCATTAGGTCTCACGTCCACCTCCATACATCAGCCTCTCACTTCACAAAACCTTATTTACTCAACATCCATCCTGCCCCTGGAAGAAACATTAAATTTGATATCTCTGAATTTACGAGGATGAAGACTGATTGGTTTCAGCAGAATACAACCTCATCCATGCGCACCACAGACCAGACTGATTAACCTAATTGGTTTAGTGAGCTGGTATAATAAACAAGATGTGCGCTGTTCAGAAGTAGTTTATTAATTGGGTGGATTTACTGGAGTCTTCATGTTGCAGATAAAAGAAAAAAATGGCAAGACGTGCACATTGTTAATTCTTTTCAACATGATAAATGCAACAATAAACATGAAGAATGTTTGGAGCAACATTTTGCTGCAGACATTATTCTCACTTTCTGCTTTGCCTTTAGAAGCAGCTATGGACAATCAGATGCACAAAGTTAATCAACACCTGATAAAATGTATGCTTTCAATCAGATTATCAGAATTTAGATTTAACTCCTCTGTTTTATATTTTTGTTAATTCATTTTATTGATTTTTGGAGTGTTGATCTGACAAATTTAGCATTTTTTTCCAGTATTTTTTGACATTCTAGAGACTAAAAAGTGAATAAGTTCACCAATAAAATAATCAGATTCTTACATAATGTGTATAATGGTTAGTTGCAGTCCTACTCAGAGGAGTCACAGAGATTTAAACCGCATGCAAAATATTTGCCACTCTGACAATTTGCTATTTTCCTAATTGTCAGCTCTGGGAAATTGTGACTTTTTTTTTCTAATGTTTTCAGACATAGTACAGTCTGAACATTTAAGTACTTAATCTCAAAAAATGAAACTGAAGACCTCAGCTAGAGCCATGCCTTATTTTGCAATGTTAACGAAAGTGAAAAACCGTCCTACACCCTTCCACCAAGTTTCATGTAAATCATGCCAGTATTTTCTCCGTAACCCTGCTGACAAACAAACAAACAAACAAACATAACCTCCTTGGCAGACATAATAATCACAACTTGCATCTCTACATCAAAGTGTGAGCCGCAGTTATGCCAAAAAGCAAAGAAGTTATGAATTTATGTTCTGCTTTTACAGTTGAATAAACAGAAGTCTGGTAATACCACATTTTCAATCAGTTTACTAAAATATGACAGCTGCTCAGCTGAAGTGACTTGGTTTTGCAGCATGTAGTAAGCATAAAGAGTCATATTCTCTGCTGCCTTGGTAGCTTGACATAATTCATGTGTAATTTGCGGGAGAACTCTTGGTCCAGCAGGTGACACTGTGGCTTTATGGTTATAATTTTCAGTGTGTAATAATGAAGTGAAAGCCAGCATCTACTTCACAAGGCCACATGATTACAATATTAATCCAATCTGTCTTCTTCTCTGTCAGGTCATCAGAGCTCAACGGTGCAGGACCAGCAGTACCAACTTCCTGTGGAAATTGACCCTCTGATAGGTATGCTGTCATTTATGCCTGTAAAAGAGTCCACACACATGCGTATTCTTTGCACAGTGTGAGCTTATATATGCATGAAATTATTCTTTTTTTTTCCTGTGCGGATTTGTGTATGAATCCTGCTGGCATCTTTGTGACTCATGGCAGTCTGCAGCGCTGCGTCCCTGGACAGTAGATTAGAGTTGTTTCTCAGCCTCTGCCCCAGTTCACTCCTCATGATATAGGCCCTGCTCTCACACTAAACCATTTGCATGCAAATTGGAATGCAATGAGCTGTGGCCTAGGCCGGCATTTCATCATCAACTCCCCCTCTTTCTCCCCTCTCCATCGTCCCCTTCCCTCCTCCCTCCCTTTCTGCATCCTCCTTGGTTTAATTTGAGCGGAGGGAAAGGACGCGTGTCAATGGAAATGAATATGAATGTGGTAATAATGTGTGATTGAGAATGCACGGCGGACGGCTGTCAGGACAATATGGGCGCCTCTCATCCTTCACGACTTGTTGATGAGCAGGAGAAGAGTGCCGAGCCACAGTGATGTATGTGATGCACTGGTGGAGCAGGGAGAGACGAGCCACTTCTATCTGCTCCCGCCTCTCGCCTCCGTCGCTTTGCTGCAGCCTCACACAATCTCACGCACATCTGCAAAGGCTGGGGGGGGGGGCTGTTCTTTCTCTGTGAATGTTGTGGTCAGTTGGAGTCTCACCGGACCATTTCTACACATTTTTTTCTTGACAACTGAAAATAACCAGGGTTTAGTCTCACATATTCATCTCTATCTGCATGCACAGTAAATCTCTCCTTCACTGCTGCTCCGTAAAGGCAGAATAAAAGATATTTTTTCTGTGCATCGGTATTTATACTGCATGTTTTTACGAGATAGTAGTGTGTGTGTTATTTGTCACTGGAAGCACACTTTTCAGGCTAATTTTATCCCATAAATCTTTAATATTTTTCTTTGTCTCTTTCCTTTTCACATTGTGTCCTCATTTCTAACTCTAAAGGGTAAACAATGCACTAAATATTCTATCTTTCTGTTTGTGTGTGTGTGTTTTGGGGGAGGTAGAGAGAATTTCTGCGCTTGTCAGTAATATATTTACACTGTTTGCATTCCAGGAGGAGTCTGAGCTAAACACAGTAAATTGAGGATGAGCGTTGAGCCGACTGTGGCTTTGGGAAATGTTAAAAATGGGTTGAAATATTGCTCTTAGCGGGTATGCTGGACTTTCTCACTTTCCGTGTGAGACAATCTTCTCGGACACCTGTTCTCCAGCGCTTTTGACCTCACCAAATAAGAAATACTTCACAATGGACATATCTCTTTGGGAAAGAAAAAAGATACCACTTACGGAAGAGAGAATGTCGATAAATTTGCGTTCTAACCAGCCGTTGGCTGAATTACACAACCGAGATGAGTTTGCAGTGTGTGTTCTGACTGCTCGCTCTGTCATTACTCTTCGACTCTCACGGAAAATGTGAAGTCCTGTAAACTTAACATCCAGAGTGTTTTATGTATTCCCTCACAAATCTTCTTTGCACCGAAGTGGAGGTGTGTTGGAGTGCGGGCTGTGTGGAAATAGCTGATATATATAAACAGTAAACTCTGTCAGATCATAGATTTAATATTTCTGTGAACATCTGTACATTTCCAATGTGTAACGTTTTCATTTGCTCATTTTATCTTCCATTCCTCTCTTCTTTTCTCCAGCCAGTAACGTTGGCAATCATCGTCGTCAGATCTCAGACCTGCTCGATCAAAGCATCCAGATCAGCTCGCAGTATTTCGTCATCACAGCCGACAACCGCTTCATCCTTCTGTGTGGCTTCTGGGACAAGAGCTTCCGGGTTTACTCCACCGATTCAGGTAATGTATAATCATGGTACACTTCACATCATCAGAATCACAAAACGCTGCTCTGTTTCTTTAGGGACCACTTGTATTTAAAAATATGCCACATTATACGTTGCATCCCAGCAATTTCGAGCCATGCATGCGCTAGCCTCTAACTAGATTTACAAGATATAAATGTGTTACTTCATATTTAACTCTGTCAACATAAGGCAACCATTTTGCAAACCATATATCCCTGTGTAATTTGGGTAAACCATATTTGGAGTATTACCAAGCACATGTTCTCTGCCACTAAAGCATGAGAATTAACGTCAGTGCTTTTATGTCTCACTCTCAGCAGAAAAAAACCCTAAATGCAGTTGATGAATGCTTGTAATTTAAGTACAGCTTTTACTTTTTCAGCTAGGAAAGTGCAATTTAACTTTATGGATGGTATAGAACACATTTGCCCAAAAATGTCATGAACCTCATGAACCTTCTCTACTAGGGTGTATATTTGTAAAATGTAATTATTGCACTAAAATCTCAGTCTAAATGCTTCATTCCATTCATTTGTACAAACCAGAGGCTGAACTCTTAGTCATTAAGACACCTCCAGACGTTTTCCTCTTTTTACCCTCAAGCCAAAATGTCCACTCAGAACATAAGACATCTCATAAGCAAATACTGCCATCAAATTTAATGATCACATTCATGCTATTAAAGGAATAAACCTCTTAATGTTAATAAACCCCATGGCCTTTCCTCTAGCACCATCCTCAGGACAAACTTTTCATTTGTATCTCCACTAGTAAAGCTCTAACAAATCATCATCAGTATGTTTTTGATTTTGTCCAACACTTTTTTCTTGTATTGTGGAGTGCAATGAACACTGCAGCCTCTACCAGCTGCTGTTGGAATTTAAATTCTCAGTACAGTAAACAATACAGTATACTATGCCACAGATGGTGTGCTTTAGTGTACTGTGCTGCATTTTATTGCAGCTGTACAAGTGGAAATATTATGCAATTAAACAATGACATGCCACAGTAGGATCCTCTGTATTTTTGCCAGTTGACGTCATGTTAACTGCTAATAGTTTATTGTAGCCTAATATATTTACAGTCAGTTAAGCTGCATCATATTTAAACTTCTGAAATTGAACTCTAGTTGTTCATGTTCTTCTGATCGATACTGTTAACCTGTTTTTTGCATTGTAGATATTGTACATATTTTGGATTTGCACTTTATTGTTGTCTTTTTATATTTGCAGTCTTTTCATTCTTCCTACTAGTATTGCAACTTCTGCACAACAGCTTCCCTCGGGATAAATCATTTTATTCACGTTTTATCTCATCTGTCGTTGTGGTTTGTTGTAGCATATAATCTATAGTTCTTTAGTGCAGTTAAGTTACTTTTTTTTAATAGTGTAGTAACTGTAAATGATGGGGGGAAAAGTGCTTACCTCAGTATAAGCCATGTATTTTTGAAATGTTTATATCAATATTCACCTAATTTGAAAATACTGTACAGTCTTTAACAGAGGCATTGTACCGTATATGCCTCAATACCATTGAGTTTATACATATGCTCGCATACACACATGCGATGCAGACATTGTCGTGCACGCACACACACGCACTATGAGGGGTATTTTATGCCAGCACACTATACTTAAACGCCTAGAATGCGCCGCCTGTGCCAGCATAAAGTCTGATTAATAGGCGTGCTTACAGACACGCGTATTGCGAGTACACCAGATGACATGGGTGACGGGTGAAAAGTGCCACGAGCGAACGTAGTGGACGCCTGTGTGTGTGTGTAACGCGTGTACGTTAACAGTGTGTTACTCTGTGTAACAGTTCAGCTGTTACACAGAGTCTCAGCTTCATATGGTATTGTTTATAAGAAAGCACAACTTACAGATGAACTCCAAGCCCCCACAGAGCTGTCAGGATATTTCTATTATTTTCAGGCCAGTTTTTATTTTCTTGTTAACGAAATCTCTCTCTCTCTCTCTCTCTCTCTCTCTCTCTCTCTCTCTCTCTCTCTCTCTCTCTCTCTAGGTTTGAATGATATCGAATTGATATTTAATGATAGCAAGGGTGAAAGGGATAATTAAAATAATTTCAGCTACTTAAAAATAGTAGGCTAATAGTGCAACGCTCACAGCCAGTTCCCAGCTTCGCGCGCGGACACACAGTTCATTACGCACCAGCTGTAATTAGGTAGGTTTACCTGCCTGCAGAAGCCGTAATCGCTGTCACCCCTGAATATTAAGTAGCCATGCGGACCTATCTAATGAATATTCAGTAGCCATGTGGACAGCAGTCCGTTCACAATATGATTCCATCGGACCTTATATCTACACTGTTTAACCCAATTCGGCACTTATGCACAGTCCCATTATGTTTTACAGACATTCGTAGTTAACTAATGAGGTAAAACATTTTGTTTAAGCTGCATTTTGCTGACTTTCACTCCTAAAACAGGCTAATTAAGCCTCCGGTTTTGGCCGGAAAAACGTTAAGTTTATCTGGTAAGTACGAGATAGTCTTTCTCTTCATCTATAAGTTGTGCTTTCTTATAAACAATACCATATGAAGCTGAGACTCTGTGTAACAGCTGAACTGTTATAGGCTTACACGCGTTACACACACACACAGGCGTCCACTACGTTCGCTCGTGGCACTTTTCACCCGTCACCCATGTTATCTGGTGTACTCGCAATACGCGTATCTGTACGCCTATGTAGAATTGTACTTAACAGTCACGCGGGTCTTCATGTCACGTATTTGAGGCGTAGTTCACCCGTCACGCAGCCGTCACGTAGGCGTATGTGCAACAACGCGTGTACAGCGTCTGCGTGACGCCTGCGTGACGCCTGTCTGTCCATTGAAAGTGAATGGAATTTACACGCGCACGTTAGACGTTTGATGTCATCGCATAGGCGCTGTACACGCGTTTTAGTATAGTGTGCTGGCATAAAATGCCCCTCATACACGCACACGCACACGCACACACACACACACACACACACACACACATTCTTGTACTTCTATCTTTGTGAGGGCCCTCATTGGAACAGTGAATTCCCTTGCAAGGTTATAGTAGTTTTGGATTTTTCATCAGTTTTTCATCAATTTAACTTAATTTCGTTGTGAATTTTTGTTTTCAAATCCAGTTAGTTTTAATGAGTTTTTAGAGTGATTTTGCTAGTTTTAGTTTAGTTTTTTCTAAAAAAAAATGCTTTAGTTTTAGATTTGTTTTAATTTTTAGTAATGGGGTATTTGTTGGGTGGGAGATTAAAGAGGTCACAGTAAATTTTGTCTTTATTTCCTTTGCCTTATCCATCTTCATTATGTATGAAAAATGTTGATGAAGATGAAAACTACGGACATTTTTACTATAATTTTAGTTAGTTTTGTAACCACACAATAGAGTTTCAGTTAATTATCATTATCATGTAACCTTTAACCCTTAAAACAAAGTCTGAAATCTGAAAAAAAGCCTTTAAAGGAGTGAGGACCGGCCGAAATGTCCTCACTTTGCAACAATATCCTCACTCTGTTGGTTAAAAACATGTTCCGGTCCTCACTATGTAGGAAGTACAAGAACGCGCACACACACACACACACACACACACACACACACACACACACACACACACACACACACATGCACACACACACACACACACAGATACACTCACACAGACGCCATCAGGTCAGGGGTCCTAAATGAAACTGTCTGGAGCTTCATCTCTGCACCCCGCTCCTCAACTCTTCTCCCAATACCCCATTCAGAATCCTACACACATCTATGCAACAGACTCCGATTCAATTTCTATAGGCCAGGGCCTCCCTGTCTTTAATCGGGGAGGGAGGGAAGGAGAGATGGGAGCACAGAGATAGCTCTATTGTGTGACTGCCACCGGGGTGTGTGACTGGAACGTGAACACAGTTTAATCGCACACGCTCAACAGCTGCCACCAAGGGTCCCTAAAGCCCCCAGGTTAAAGAACTGAGGGATTTTATCAATTACAAGACTTGATTGGAACACGTGCACAAAACACATAGCCTCGTACGCCTGCGTGCACACACATCCAATTTAATTTGTCTGTGTGCATGCAAGTGTGTGTGTCTGTGAGCAGCACAAGAGCGTGTTCAGCATGAGCTGCATGGTAGCCATTATTGCTGCAGCCATCATTACTTATTTTCAGTGTTTATAAAGATGTCAAACATTTTCCATCTTTGATGTCTCTGTTCTTTTTTGAAAGTTTAGTCAGTGACCCGCCAGCTTCATAACAACCCTCATGTTTGCAGTGAGATACAGCTTAATTATCCGATGGACAGTGATTTTGACACTCGGGCAGAAATGTCATGTGCTGCAAACTATCCACTGTTTGACTGCAGAGGTCACACTATGAGGAGCGTAATGAGTATTAGACAGCTAGACAGTGGAGCTGTGGTCTGGAAATCTGACAGCAATTAGCCTCTTTATATATACACATGGAGCGCTCTGCATGAGCACAGGCACACACTCACACACACAGAGAGTTGGAACAAATATTTATTCTTGTCTGGGAATTAGAAGATGTCTGATCTTGTGTGGGTCTTGTAGAGCTACTAGCCAAGCAGACAGATGATCAACAAACACACAGCAGGGAGCTCCAAAGAACTAGCAATAAATTCTTACTCAGTTTTTGTTCTTAAACGAACAATATGTAATATATGTAAAATCACTGAATAAAGCAGTTTCGTGTTAAAATGAGCATTTTTCCAAAGCTGTTTTGCAGACAGCTGCCACTAACATACTTCAGGAAGTTTTATTTGGGAGCTGAATTAACCGCAGAGGTCTCCTCCTCTCCAAAACAAATAGATGAGGTGATTAAACTGGGCCAAAATACTGGATATGCAAATTCATATTAAAAATCTGTGTTTTTCTAATGCTGTTCGGCGTCTCAGAAAGGCTGCAAGCCAATCCGTTGCTAACGTTTGCTTAACTTGTTTTTCTGATAACTTGAGATCCAGATGAAGCGTAAAATTTGGCTTAAAACTGGATAAAGTTTATTTTGAAAGCTTCTGGCCAGACAGCCATTGCCTGGTTGTAACATTCTTGCTCTTCAAAGGTATAACATGCAACTTTTTTGAATTAAAATGTCTAAAAATCATTGTTTAGTTGCAAGCTTACATTATCCCGAATATTTTAAAAAATTTGCAAACCCAGAGAAATCTGCAATTTTTGTGGTTTCTCCATATTGTGTGATGCTTTCTTTCAAATGTTGAAAATGTTTCTTATTGGAAAATAAGTTGATTTTGTTTAGCAGTTTTGAAAATGTTTTTGATAATTTAATACCCAAGTTTACAGATGAATGAGTTCTGATTCTTGTGTATATTTGTTTACTTTTGTAGGCAAACTGACTCAGATAGTGTTTGGGCATCGTGACGTGGTGACGTGTCTGGCTCGCTCCGAGTCGTACATCGGAGGAGACTGCTACGTCCTGTCAGGCTCCAGAGATGCCACCCTGCTGCTGTGGTACTGGAACGGGAAGCACAACAGCATTGGAGAGAGCCCAGGCAGTAAGTACACAGGCAAAGCAGCCCGATATGTGAGCACACACACACACACACACACACACACACACACACACACATACACACACATGGGTATTCTCTGAGTCTCTCTCTCCCAGACAGTTGTGACTGTGTGATTTACGGCCTCCCTCTGTAAAGTAACAACTAGTTTCGTCTGACCAGGCCAGGCCTCCCGCATACAGATTGGATTTCGCAGCACTGTTGCAGCAGGAACAGCTTTCGATAATGTGTTTGAGATTGTGTGCAAGTTTCTGTGAGACCAGATATTGTGTGTCTGTGTGTGTCTGTGTGACTGTGTGTGTGTGTGTGTGTGTGTGAGAGAGAGAGAGAGAGAGAGAATCTGTCTTTAATATGAGTGAAAGTGAGGGCCACTTAGAGACGTTAAATGTGATGTTGGGGGTCGTCGGCCAGCACATGAAAGTTCACCACCATCCGAGGGCCACGGGGTCACACCAGTCGATAAAAGTGAAAAATGTCATGGGCCTCTCTTACGTTACCATAACATATGGCATTAGCCATGATCAAAGCGTTGCACACACATTGCTCAGCCCTTAGCCTGCTCGGTGCTAATTTGGTCAGCTTAGATTGGCGTACATGTTGTTAAGTGATCCATTACAAATGGGCTGAAATTTATGACAAATTGTGATTTGGTTAATAAGCCACATTGGTTTTTGATTCAGTAGACAGCGTAGATGGTTGTTTGTCACTTACCTCATGTGCACTGATGTGGGATGTTGGAATAAGGGGAAATATTTTCTAACTCCCACAAGTTTCTTCAGAGGTTTTCAAACTTTATATAAAGAAAGGATACATGATTCTACGTTCGTTCATTCTCTGCTCTTAATTTATGTCATGTTTTTCTCTTTTTGATCTCTTTATTTTACTCAGCAGAGAACATAACAAGTCACACAGCGTTTCAAAAAGAAGGGACACTCTCCAGCAATGGATATGCAATGAAAATGTTATTGCATTGGCTGATATTTAACACTGGCCTTAATTTAATCCTTCTCAAAAGAAGAATGAGAATTAGCATGTCCTTATGAGAGAACAATGCATGTAGTGAAGTTACATGAAAAACTAGATTACTTGGCACGAATAATCTGCTCTTTTTAGTATATTTTTGTCTTATTTGTGCAGAACTTTGCATTATGCACTTGAGCATTAATTGGCTAGTAAACAGTACAGGAAACAGTAATGGCTCCGCTAAAATAAGACAATCTAACATTTTATAAAAATCTGATTTTTACAGTTCGGCCCTCTGCAGTTCGAAATTGTTTTGATTCTTCATCGTTGGTTAAAAACTTTATAAAGAAAAAAGAAAGGTTAAATGACTCGTTGAGTTGAAAAACAACCTTTTTTTCACTCAACAAAGATCATAACAAGTATAACAACATGACAAAATGTATGAGCACTTAACAACGATGGATATGCGGTGTAGATTTCATTTTACTAGCTGACGTTTCAGCAAAACTGACTTCTTTAGGGGCTTATTTTAATCATCCTCAAATTTAGAATTTCAGTTTCTTTATGGAGGAACAATGCATGTTGCGAGTTGGATTAACTAACACATCATGATATCTGTACTGTACTACTGTAATGTCTTAAATATAACAATTTAACAGCATATCTTTAGAGGAATCAACTATATTTTGAATGATTTGTGGAATTATTACATTCCTAAAGTGATTCTGCATGTACTGTGTAATGCATGTGCTGTACATGTACATAAGTGTGTGTATGTGTGTGTGTCTGTGTGTCAGTGTAACCTCAGTCAGCTCAGTACAGTTACCACGCTGTAGCTAGAGGAGCAGACAAAGCAGTCGTCATCCCAGCCCCTTACCACCACAATGTGATGCTCCATTGCCCCAGACCGCAGGAGACTCTCCCAGACATGAAGCTTTCCTACACACACACACACACACACACACACACACGCATAGAGTACAGTAGACTTTCTCTTTATTTCTCTTCCAAAAACGAAACACTTTAAAGCTAAAGTCTCCACATACACTCGAATGGGAGCACGCACACACACACACTGTTTTGTGCATAATGTCCCGTGAACATCCCACACACTTCATAAGCTTGACACAAATGCCTCTGGATGGCTGATATGCACATGTACACATTGACCTATGAACACTTGGTTCCTGCTGAAGGCACATGTTGTTGTCGCCACAGCAGCAGAGAGATTTCACAGACACCAGCGACATCTGCTGGTCACAGAGGAAAAAACAGTTCAATGACACTTCTATTTAGTCATCATAAATTATTCTGTATTTTAGTTGTTTTAAATGAATCAAGATCAGAACGTTCTTTATCTGTTAAATCAGCACTGATGTGCACGTATGTACATTGATGTTATCTATAATTATCATAAACATAGACATGAAAACATGCATGTTTAGGTGTGTTTGTGGTTTAATAACATTTAGTTGAGAGTGGATTTTGTATCAAATCTGCCAACCGGATCTGAAACCCTCATTTTTTCCCTTACTGGATTTTTTAATGTTTAGCTTTTGAGCAACAAAACTAAATCACTGCTTCCAACCTGGAGGCTTAAAAATACAGTTGACCTATAACCTTAATTTCTGGGAAGAACACGCTACTAAAATTCATTTTAAGTACATTTGGATTAGTATTTAAGAATAAAACAAATCTCATCCTGCTTTAGAAAAATTCAGCAGTTAAAACAACCAAAGAGTTGATAGAACAATGGTCAAGTATCAGGAAGAAGAAAACACTGAATTGCATTGAATTGAAATGCATTTAATATAATGTGAAATATCCATAAAATATGTAACTTAGTTGGGAATTGTCAGTTTGATCAGTTAGAAAAGCCTCCCCTAAATGAAAACAATTACTGAACATTAAATGACTAAAACTCTAATTTTGATATTCAAATTCATTATTTTGTAATATTTAATATTTTTACAGCTCTGTTACACATTTGCTTCTTTGAATGGATACCTGAAAAGCTTTGTTTGTATGTTTTTGCCATTAAAAAAAGAGGAAGAAATGAGAAATCTGGCTATTTTACCGACTTTAAATAGGATCCAAAGTGAAGCTGACTTTTGGATCTCATTCTTTACACACACACTCACACACACACACACACACACACACGTACACACACCTTGTCCACACACCTTGTCCACACATGTCTAGATAGCTGATACCCTCCTCAATGTCCCTGGTTCAGTCATATACAGGTATAAGATTGTAATCAGATGTGGCTCTAATTCAAACCAACTGGCAGGTAGAGGCTGAAAAGGTTAACTGATACACCAATATATCAGCTTTATTGATCTTCTCCGAGGTGAATCCAACATCATGCTTTAATCCACAGGCTTGTAGGTCATAAGTCGGCTTTTAGTGACGTCGAGGATGTTATCCAGTTAACTAAATGAAATGTAGATGTTTGGGCTGACGGCTGGGTGTGACCAAAGTTTAGACGGCTGGTGCGAATTTGTAAAGTCGACAGAAGAGCCAGACTCAGAGCATTATTACAACGACCGGGATTAAAAAAGAGAGATTATTTGGTATATTTGTACAAAGTCTTTTGTTGTTTATTTGTATTTTTTTAATCATAAATTATACAGTTTCTGCTGTTTTTCTGATTCCATTCGAAAGTATATAATAGGGGTCTGACGAGATCTCGCGAGATTAAACTCGACGATATTTCTCGTCGCTTTAAAAATCAGTCTTGCGAGTTCCAGCTGCAGGCACCGAGCCGGCTAACAGTTATTTACTTCCATAGCAGTATAGTGTTCACTTAGCGATCTCTGTTTGTTTACAAGCACTGGCCACTCTGTTCACAGTAAGCAAGGCCGCTTTAATGCACGGGCTTACCTGGGCTGAAGCCCAGGGGCCTCCCAAGTTAAGGGGCCTCCCATGATGAGCTGAAAAGGTCACATTGTTTTGTAACTTGTCAGGTTTTCTGTCAATCACTCTAATCGCACGTTACGTCACGCAATGTAACG
Source organism: Centropristis striata (assembly GCF_030273125.1). Classification (NCBI taxonomy): domain Eukaryota; kingdom Metazoa; phylum Chordata; class Actinopteri; order Perciformes; family Serranidae; genus Centropristis; species Centropristis striata. The sequence continues at coordinate 40,644,867 of NC_081517.1, read as the reverse complement.
TAACTTACGTGGCTGCTGATTGATCTAAATAAGGGGTGACCCACGTGCCCCCATAGCCTATGGCGGGTGGGCTTACCTATCAGAATGTCTATAGTTAGTTCTGGGGCGTGTCCCTCTATGACTGTCAATCAAAGATTGAGTGGAAAAGTTAAGCACCGGAGGTAGGTCGCTGTCCCACACCGGAGGGAGCGGAGGAAGATGTGCAGGTGGATGTAGCGGGAGAGGAGCAGGGCACCGCCCGCAGCAGTGGAGGGGAGGAGGAGGAGGAGGAGGAGGAGGAGGAGGAGGAGGAGGAGGAGGGGGGAGCACACGAGCCCCAGAGAGAGGACCAGGCTGCAAACCAGTCAGGGGGAGACCGAGACGAGTCAGATGACCCGTACAACAGTGACCCGGGCCGCTGGGGAAACAACAATGACCCAAAAGTGCGCGCTTTTAGGGCGAAAATGGGACCGGAGTCCTGCCAAAATAAAGACGCTAACGTGTCAGCATCGGAACGCCAGTATAAACAGCAAAAGATTTTTCTCAAAAATGCATTTTAAACGCAAACTGAGTAACGGAGAGTGTGTGCCCAGAGAATGGCTCTGTTACTCACCATCAGCAGGTACTGCGTTTTATAGCTTGTGCAGGTTTTAAACTGTTGTGGTTGTCAGTGGTGGAAAAAGTATTCAGATCCGTTACTTAAGTAAAAGTACTAATACCACACTGTGAAATTACTCCACTACAGTAAAAGTTCTGCATCCAAATCTTACTGAAGTAAAAGTAGAAAAGTATCAGCATCAAAATCTACTTAAAGTATGAAAAGTAAAAGTACTCGGGTTATGCAGAATGGACCCACTATGATTGTTTTATATATTCTAAATATATTATTACATTATTTGTATTGGTGATTTAAAGTATGCAGTGTTTTAATTTTGTAAAGATTGGGCTCACTTAATTACTTAATATACTGTTAAAATATTTAATTAAGAAAACGTCTAATCACTTTACATTGATCATATATATTATGTTAAATCTTGACCTGAAAAGTAACTAAAGCTGGCAGCTTTATCCTAGAGTAAAAAGTACAATATTTGCCTAAAAATGTAGTGGAGTAGAAGTAAAAAGTTACATAAAATGGAAATACTCAAGTAAAGTACAAATACCTAAAAATTGTACTTAAGTACAGTACTTCAGTAAATGTACTTAGTTACATTCCACCACTGGTGGTTGTGCATTGTTTTTGAAATGCATATTTGCTTAGATGTTTGTCTAGATTATACTGCAAATCTTCTATTAATGTTGCTCAGTTTAATCTTTTTGGTACCTGGCATTAGGCCATGGTGCTGAATGTGTTTGTGTGTCTTTGTAGGTGCATGTGATTGTTCACAGGGCTCACTGAGGCCAGAGAAGAGGCTCCTACTTTGATCTGTTGCTTTTCTTATGCTTATGCTGTTGTCAATGTTTGTGCAGACAGGTGATGGATGGTGATATTTTTCATAATATTGTTTAAAATCATCCTACATTTTGGTTTTATTATCACCATAAGTTGCTGTGTGTGGTTGTTAAATAAAGTGTCTTGTGTTTATTCTCAAGTGGGCTCAGTGATATGTTAATAACAATATTATTGTGTTTTCTGACTCAAAGAGGGAAAACTCACTGTTGTATGTCTCGAAAGAAACTAATGCATTTTGTGGTGTAGATTACCTAGATATCACACTTTTTTTAAAATGAGACTCTATAAATCGAGGGGATGGGGGGCCTACAAATCTCTCAGCCCCGGGGCCTAACATTAGGTTAAGGTGGCCCTGACAGTAAGCTATGACGGTTAATTAAAGATCGCTATGTTTATGATAATTAGCCATGCTGCTTTGTTTTGATCAGCTGCTGATGTTGTTCAGTTAGCGACGGCGACAGTTGCCTCTCCGTGTTTAATCTGTCGTGTAAGTGATCACGGATCACTGTCGAAACTGTCGCTAAGCGATTAGCATACTTCACTTCTGGATTCTCATTAATCCCTCTGGGGGATTTTATTTTTTATTTATCTTATTTTAACTTTTATGAATTTTAGTTTTTTATTTTCAAGTTGTGGAAGAAGAAGTTTATTAAAAGCTCATGCTTACATCATGCATGTAAGAAGTTATAATAAAACATTGCAAAATGCATGTGCAACTCGGTTGAATAAAAGTCTGTTGGTCAAGTCATATATTTTGTCATTGTAGTTTTCTTAAAATCTCATCTCGTTCTCGTGAACAATATCGTGTCTCGTCTAGTCTCGTGAGCTGGTATAACCAGTAACCTAGTATATAAACTAAAGTAGTTTGTGTTTATTTGTTTATCATTTTTATTATCATGCATGCATAAGGTAAGGTAAAGTAAAACTTTAATATCCCAGAGGGGCAATTATATATAAGTATTCTAGTTTTATATTTTGTATTTATCTGTATACTTTATTTATCTGACATCCAGAGTACAATCACTGTGAGCCAATGCAACGAAATTTCGTTCAATGTGCATATTCTTATGTATAACTGAATGACCATAAAGTCTGTCTTAGTCTGATTTACAGACACTATTATAACAAAAAAAAGATAGTGAAAAATGCCCGTCTTTACATGCCTGGAGTTGAGCTTGTCCTCTAGTTTGCTTTTTTACAAGAGGGTTCATTGAGCAGTATGGCCCGTATACAGTCTTTCTGCTAAATCTAATTAGGCTTTAACAGTAGCTGTGGCTTTTGGGAGAAAACCTATCTGTCTTATTAGTGAACCTGTATTGAGTTTTATGTCATATAATTGAATTAGAGGGAAAAGCTGCTCTGAGAAAGGCCGAGTCAGCAAGAAACTTCGACATTAGCTGTAAGAAATGAATTCTATTGGAAATTATTTTACTTAAATTGCATTCCCCTGCAGCCGTTTGAGGTCGACACAGAAATATTTTTGGGAAAAATTGTATCACAAAGCATTTAAACATGACTCAATTACTGAGTGTCCTCGTTTTGTGCTGAACTTGACCTCTGACAGCAAAGATATGGGGTCATTAAAGTCAGGACCCCCTCCCAGAGACATGAGACCCTAATGAACTCCATACTGCAGGTCAGGGATGCTTCACCTCACTATACACGCACACACACTGCAGCTACATTTATTTACATGCTGTCATCCAAATCTACACTTTTGCATGGTGAGCAGACTATTGGATACAGCAGCTGCCTGCAATTAATGCATCATTTTTTTTTAAAATTTAAAGCAAGATTAAATATAATAATGCATCAAAGTCCATGTGAGTGTGCATGTGCTCGATAGAAAAGACAGACGGAGAAATAAAAGGCGATTTTGTTTTGTCGCTTGCCCTGACAGCTCAAATCAAAACAAAATCACACAAACTTCATGACTTGGACCAGAACTTACTCTCACTCCCCCCTCACTCCCCCCTGGCTCTCTCTCTCCCCCCTCTCTCTGTGTAGTGCAGAAACATCTGGATCCAGTGAAAGCAGTCGGGGGGAGAGGGTTTTAAGGATAGGCAGAGGCGGAGGGTGACAAGTGCTGGAAAGGGAGAGTGAATGTCAGGAGAAATGTGTGTGCAGGAGAACAAACTACAGTAACATCCACATAGAAAAATATGAAGCAAATTTCCTTTGAGCTGTTTGTTTTTATCATTCCATACATTGTTTGTCTATGTTTTTACTTGGTTATTCATGACATCACTGGTTTCATCTTCTAATGTGTATAGTTATTCCATTATTCTGCACTGACTGATTTTGTCTGGTGATTTTTTTGCATTTTACTCCCTCTAGTGACCAAAACGTGGTAACACATTTTTTGTGTGACGCTGTTCTCTGTTTACAAACCTCTTTTGTTTGTGTTATGCCAGCAGCGTTTACCACACCACGGGCCATCTTAACAGGCCATGACTGTGAAGTGACATGTGCAAGTGTGTGTGCGGAGCTGGGCCTCGTCATCAGCGGCTGCAAAGGTGAGATTGTCTGTCTCGTCTTTATCAATATGTCCAAAATAAATGTTAACATTTAATAACAAAAATGTTAAAAACCTATAAAAACCGAATGCATTGATTTGCAACATCTTTTCATCCTGAATTGAGTATAAAGACAATATATCTTATGCGGTTTTGTCCCATCACGTTTGTTTGTGCACCTTAAGCTGCTTTTCTAACTTTTGTTATCATGTTCTTATGTTTGTCCAGAGGGTCCTTGTCTGATCCATTCCATGAATGGGGACCTGCTGCGGACCCTGGAGGGCCCCGAGCGCTGCCTGCGGCCTCGTCTCATCCAGTCCTCCACTGAGGGACACTGCATCATCTACTACGACAAGGGACAGTTCTGTCACTTCACTATCAACGGCAAACTGCTCGGACACATGGAGATGGAAGACAGCATCAAGGTGAAGGGAATTTAATATCTGCGTGAGCACGCATGTGAAAGTGAACTTGCACATGTATGTCTGCAGCACATCAGCGCAGAGAGTTCCTGATTAAAGGCTTTCTTACAGTCTGAGATTTGAGAAAGGTAAAGGTCTGCACGCCTCGGGGCAAACCGCGGCTTCACGTCTCTTTTATTCCCTTTCACACGCACACAGCAGAGGAAACGCTCCTTTTGATCCGCAGCCCTGTTGTCAGGTCAGATTGCGTCGGCGGCGGTGGTAGAGAACATTCCAGAGGAGTGGTCAGCTCTGGATACCAACACCATTAACCACCCTGCAGCGCAAGACGACACATTCCCCATTTCCCACATTTCCTCCCTCGTGGTTAGAGTGACACAAGATAGCGGCTACTGCCTTTGGTTTCCTGACCCTTTGTTTCCGGTTTGGCCTGGGAAATGTAAGCTGGCTCTGACAGACAGCCGCACGCCTGTTTCCTATTAAGAAACTCTCTCGTGCCCAGGCTCCTAACCTGCCAACCAGCCCGCTCCTACACAAAGCCACAACTTGTAGAAGACATGATAAATGAACGCATGCAGACAAATGCTGATTGATTGTATCAACATCTCGGGCAAACTTGCAGGTTGCAGAATACTTTATTGTGTCTTTAAGTGAAAGTAATGATGGTTCAGATGCTTGTAGAGTTTCCCAGAGTTCCTTCTGAAGCAGTGAAGCCCTGACTCAGAAACAGTGTGGGCCACTGCCGGCCTCGTCAGCTCTCCTCTGCTGTTGTAAATTCCAGCCATGTCAGATGGCATTAGGAAAATCCTAACATCTTGGAGAGAGGCTGCAAGAGTCTCAACCCCCCTTAGCTCCACCCTCCCTGCTCTGAACAGTATTTAGTGCACTCATGTACATACCAGAATCAATCTTCTCAGGCCTCGGAGCCTCAGCACAGTATGACTCCAGGATAAATAAGTGTTTGTCCTGGCCTGCAGTATCCACTTAGAAAGAGAGAGTAAGACTGAGAAAGAGAGGGAATGTTTGCACTGTAAATTTATATGGGTCTGGAGTCAGAGGCTAGATGACAGGCTAACAGTCGGCATCCTAGTCTAATAGCAGAATCGAGTGACAGAAGCCATACTGAATGGATTACAGTCTTTTAAGTACTAGTATAACTCAGGCAGTGTTACCATTCCAGCAGCTTTTTCACTGCCCTCGTCCGTGTAACGGGGGGATTAACAGCACCATAAATTCAACTTTTTACCTTCCCCAGCCTCAAAATCCACCCACCGCTCCCTGGAAGAAGTAGGAAATATGGGCATTAAAAGTGCATGTGTGCACGCTGGAGTCATTTTTTAGTCATCCGAGCCTGCAACGCCATCTTAGCTCCCACAGAGCCGTCGGCCATCTTGTTTGGCCGCCTAGTGGCAACGGACTGATTTATAATGTCTGTCTGCAGCCTCCTACCTGGCCAGGCTGACATGTCTGCCAGCTCTCCTGCCTCCTGCTGGGCAGTGAGGTCATGGACTCCATTAGTACATACACAGGTACATTAGTACAGCCCAGTCACTGGTAAATAGCTCTTATATTTCCTCTTTTAACTATTACTGTGTAGTATGTCATCTGTTCATGCTCAGGAACGACGAGCTGTGACTTCTTATTGAACAAAGGAATCAAATTTAAAGCTGCAGGAGTGAATGTTTTTTATACTAACAGAGGATTAAAAGACTGCATGTAAAGGTTCTGCTTTTTCTCATGTCTATCTATGTCTATAAGCTCATTGTTTTGGTTTTGCAGGCCACAACTTTGCTTTTTGAGGGTCTTTTTGTCTTCTCAACCTTGGGCTGGTTGCACAAAACACCTTTGTTTTAGCTCTTCCTTAAAGTCCAAGTTAAAGTCTCTTTACAGTACAGCTGGTCAAACAAACACCCTGAAGTCTTCTACTTAAGATTTCCTCAATATGTTCACTTAACTATATAAGATTTTCTCCTTATCTTGGTATTATACTTAAGGAATCCCTTTTCCTTATCTGACTAATTTACCTAACTTTTGTTCTGCCATTTTATTTACTATTTATATGCCAACTTTGTATGATGATAACAGGTTTCATAGGCACGTCTTCATGGAAACTGTACAACTGTACTACTGTTGAATCTCGAAACGTTTTTCCTTAACTAAGCATACACTGTTTTGATAGCCTGACTGATTTCATTGGCCGAGCAGAAATTAAGCCTTAAGTGTGAACTTTAAGGATAAAACTTTAAGGATAAAAGGAGAAAAAGATTTAATAATGTCACTGCACACTGCTTTCCATGCATCAAATATTAACAACTAGATTACACAGTGAAACATTTAGCTGCTAAAGTGCGACATTTTCCCAGGAGCTGGTTGAAAGGAAAACAGAGCTAAAATGAGATCAGGTGGACATAAATACCCAGTGATAGCTAATGTTGCGTCTGCTGGTTGTGTAAACAGTCTAAAGAACACAATAACAATTATAAAGACTATAATATGTCAGCACTGTGTTTCTGTCTTGTTCTGCTGTCCCCAAGTGGCCAAAATTCCACTCAAATTTAGCATTTCTCAATAAAAGGGAGTCATTTCTATGACAGCTATAATGAATCACAATTTTTCCCATGCACTCGTTTGCACTGTACTTCAGTCTAAGTGCACTGATCATGATTGGCTGAATTGAGCTTTATCTTTATCGATGTTGTCAGATTAACTCTGAATGTTGATACACAAGACAATTACTGTACACACAAAACAGACCCACGCCGCACAAATCATACCAGCACTGCACTCAGTCATGCTCCATTCCCAGCCATCTTGGACCATCATCTAACGTGGCAATTAGGCCGGATTGATTCTGGAGGCCTCCCGCCAGCCTGCAGCATGCGAGTGCATCATTGTTTGTCTGTGCGTCTGTGTGAGCAGCTTCACATGCGAGGAGTCCTGTGCCCATCTTTAAGTGTGTGCGTGCTGGGAATGAGAAACAGAGCTCATTTAATTCACAGTGTGGTAGGAAATTCCCCAAACTCTTTTTTTTATACAAAACATTTGCCTAATTTAGGCTGCACTCTCTCCGCGTCCATCCACTGTGTCTCACTCCTGAAGGGTTATTTATGTTTTCCTTACCAAGTCAAGTTCCCTGAAAATGACTTGTTCCAACTTCAGAACTGAAATTTAAGTTTCATTTTCCCATTTAATGAAAGCCTGATTCAACACACATGCTGCTGATGATTGAAGTGTCTCTCGCTGAGTCACTGCAACGCGGCCGCAGCCGAGAGACGGACGGACTCGGTGTCGTAAAACCACAAACGAGGAAAGCTCTAAATTAGTGTCGTTTGCTGCTTTTAGAACTCATTCTGCCTCGTCATTTCATCGGCTACGGTTACTTGCTGATTGATGCTCCTGACTGTTTCGGTTTCAGCTTCCACTATGCACTGTGCCCGTAATAGACTCCAACACACGGCTTGATTTGTGTACGTCTGATTCCCGGGGGAACCATTCAGCTGTTACAGTTTGCAGGAAAAGCAGATGAGACGAGTAAATCTCCGAGCCTCACTGTGGGGAGCCATCTTTGTTGCCAGTCAGCGTCTGTGTACAGAAAGCCCCGAAGGATGGCGGCGCTGACCCGGGATCTTTTGTCGGGTCACGTGACCTCGCAGTATGAGCTTTTCTTTTGACATGAGAGATAAACTGGTCCCAGATCACCAGTCCTACTCCGAGACTGTTTATGCATGTGGTTGTAGGGTTTTTTTTGGAGCATTGAACTGATGATAAAACAAGTCAGACAATGAAGTCATCTCAAACACTGTACCACATCTGCCCTACTATTCTTACTGATAAAGCTTAAATGAACCTCATTAAAAATGAATAATGAATATGTTCTCTTTCCCTCTTTGCCAGGCCATGTATCTGAGTCGGGATGGCCAGTATCTGCTGACAGGCGGAGATGGAGGTGTAGTTTCTGTCTGGCAAGTCCACGACCTCAAACAGCTGTTCACCTACCCAGGCTGTGACGCAGGAATCCGCTCTATGGCCATGTCACATGACCAAAGGTAATAAACATACACACACAAAGAAAGTATAGCTTTTTATTTATTTTACTGTTTAAAAACCTAAAGATTGTATATCGTACAATGCATTGTGATACAATAAGTTACGTACTCTGATTTTGGACAACATACAATACTATGACTTTTGTTATGATTTTGAACATCATACTATACTACGACTTTTTTTTATTTTTTATTTTTTTACCATTTTTGAACAATATACTATACTATGATTTTTTTTGGGTGATTTTGGACGACTTATTATACCGTGACACTTTTTTGTGATTTTGGATGACATTCTATGCTATTAATTTTTTATTTTATTTTGGGCAACATACTTAGTATGATTTTTTTTTGTGATTTTAGACAACATACTATACTATGACAGTTTTATGATTTTAGACAACATACTATACTATGATAAGAGTATAGGCCTCCCGCCAGCTATCATGCATGATAGCATGATGTTTAAAATCCTAAAAAGTCATAGTATAGTATGATGTTTAAAATCTTAAAAAGTCATAGTATAGTATGATGTTTAAAATCCTAAAAAGTCATAGTATAGTATGATGTTTAAAATCATAAGAGTCATACTATAGTATGATGTTCAAAATCATAAAAAGTCATAGTATAGTATGATGTTTAAAATCATAAAAAGTCATAGTATAGTATGTTTAAAATCATAAAAAAGTCATAGTATAGTATGTTTAAAATCATAAAAAAGTCATAGTATAGTATGTTTAAAACCATAAAGAAGTCATAATATAGTATGTTTAAAATCATAAAAAAGTCATAGTATAGTATGATGTTTAAAATCATAAAAAGTCATAGTATAGTATGTTTAAAATCATAAAAAGTCATAGTATAGTATGTTTAAAATCATAAAAAAGTCATAGTATAGTATGATGTTCAAAATCATAAAAAAGTCATAGTATAGTATGATGTTTAAAATCATAAAAAAAGTCATATAGTATGTTAAAAATCATAAAAAGTCATAGTATAGTTTGATGTTTAAAATCATAAAAAAGTCATAGTATAGTATGTTTAAAAATCATAAAAAAGTCATAGTATAGTATGATGTTTAAAATCATAAAAAAGTCAGTATAGTATAATGTTTAAAATCATAAAAAAGTCATAGTATAGTGTGTTTAAAATCATTAAAAAAGGTCATAGTATAGTATGATGTTTAAAATCATAAAAAGTCATAGTATAGTATGTTTAAAATCATAAAAAGTCATAGTATAGTATGTTTAAAATCATAAAAAGTCATAGTATAGTATGATGTTTAAAATCATAAAAAAAAGTCATAGTATTGTGTGTGATCTAAAATCACAAAAAATGTTGTTCAAAAATGGTATAAAAAAGTCATGGTATAGTAGATTAAATTCCTACTTCGTAGAGCAACAAAACCTCATGATGTTCCCCTCTAAACTCGTCTCAGGTGCATCATCACTGGCATGGCGTCTGGAAGCATCGTGCTCTTCTACAACGACTTCAACAGATGGCACCACGAGTACCAGACGAGGTACTGAGCCCACGACAGCAGCTTTACTTGACTGGCAAAGATCCAAATGGTTGAAAGTGTGAACTCTTATCAAAGGCACTATTCTGTCTATATCCTGATATCCTGAATGTATCTCAATGAAAGAAGAAAAAAAAAACCTGTCCTGTTATAGTAAAAGAATCAAAACTATTTTTAAAAAAGGGCATTGCTATATTTTGTAGATCAGATAGAAAACTTTCATATGAATCACAGGGTGGGGGTTATGTTACTGTACGGTTAAAAACAAATCTATTTTTAGCTGTAAGAGTCTATTTTCATCTCCTCCGAAAAAAAACAAAAGCGGGATTTGTGGGGAGCTAGTGAGAACCTTTTCTCTTGACTTAAAAATCCAAATATTTGTGTACTTTAGGGTGAGTGATTTTTTTGTTCTTCCTGTAGGTGTGTATGTGGGGAATAATTATTAAGCTATCATTCACTTTTAACATGCTTTTTTGGCAACACAACCAGTAGATATGAAACGTTTGAATAAATAATAACTGTATTTGACAGAAGGATAAAAAAAGAGGGAATATACATATATATATATAAGTATCTATATATTCTGTTTAAATGTAGTCCTCCATATTTAAAATCTTCATTCCCTCTGTACATCTGTGCTTGCTAAGAGATTTCTGTGCATGGCTCACTACTCATATAAAACATATCAGTGCAGACCTATCGCAATATCATTTAATACTTCAAAACATTAAAAGATTTTCCCACCCGGTGATATTAAGATGAGCTTTATGTAGAGAAGGCTGTAAGGAAAAACCATGTCAAGGATTTTGCTTTTACATTTCTTTCTCAAATGACTGAAGTAGCAAAGAGTGAATCCCTAGTTCGGATTCTTGAAGTGGGGTTGTTGTATGAGGAACCTATCCAGAAAACATATTTTAGCAACCTAAAAAAATCTGTTTAGTTACATGCTATATTTAAAAATCTTCACCAGCTGAAGCTGGTGTGGTCATCTATGTTCTCTTCAAAGCCACTAGACTCCATTGACAAACAGTCATTTTTACCTCACAGCATACAGAAGTTGTTGATCTACTGCGGCCTCGACCTCTTAGTTTGTTTGTGTAAGTCTGGATTCACCAAAGTCACACAATAACAAACTTACCAATTGAGCCAGTGGTAGACCAATAACTCATGTATTCTGCAAGGTAAAATTACTGTTTTATTCCAAGGAGTTTGGGGGATTTGGAAAGAGCATAGATATATCTATACATAGTTCCTCGTCAAAAAGGGCTGCCTGACAGCAAGGTAAAGTGGTAAAAACATTGTTAATATAGCATACATTTAAACTGATATTAATTTTTTTAAGGTGGCTAGTATATATTTCTTGCCTGCTTCCCCAAACTGAAAGCATACCCACCACCATCTCTGTAGGCAATACACTGACTATGAATAAATTCCACATACAACCCCATTTCAAAATTTCCTAACTGTCCCTTTAATGTTCATGATGAAATGACTGAGTGTATGACATCACTAATCAATCGCATCACATCACATCATAGCCAGTGCCCGAGCCAGCTGAGCATCTTTCAAGTCCTCTTTGAGTCCTGTCTCTCTAACAGCAAAGTGAGATGTGCAATGACAGGAAGGACTTTTTTCTAATTCAGTCTGAGGTTCTTCCTCTTTTTCTTTTATTACAGGATGAGTGATTATGTTAAAATTGAGCACTAAAATGTTATGACATATATTCCTTTGGTCATCACTAAAATAAACGTCCACTTGTATGTTTTGATTTTGGGGGAAACATTCCTTTAAAGTTGCGCTTTGATGTGGTTTGAATCTCCAGTTATATGAGAACTGCTGTTATCTATCAACCAATTTTTTTTTGCAATCATGTTTTGTGTTTTGTGTGCTGAGTTCTGACAATAAAATGGAATTTTATAACTTGAATTTGCCTTTGTATGAGTGCATTTCCCACCACGACTGCACAGCACCCTCTAGTGGTCACCTTTAGGAACTACACAAATATTCACAAACACATTCATTTGAAGTCTTTATTGTTCTTCTGTTGGAAAACAGTAGGACACTAAAAGCAGCCACTCTATGCCTAATAAAAACCATTACTCAGTTTGACACAGATGATAAATCTGTTTTAAAACTGTCTTTTCATACAAATTTCCCTTTTACAAACTGCATATGAAAATCTACCTTCAACTACATATACAGAAGAGGAAGCTAAATGACATTATGTACCAACTTGACTTTGTGTGAGGGTCTTACAGGGAGGCAGGAGGTGTGGGAATAATGGAGTATGCATGCAGCCGGAGGTCCTGAAGAGGTAAAGAGGCCTGTTGAAGCACTGGAGGAGTTTAGCCCTACTAACACCAGCTGGGATTAAACGCTGTGGAGTTTAAAACGGGTACAAAACAAAAACAAAATCACTTGGAACTTATTTTTTAGGATGCACAACTTGGAACCCCGTTTCTAAGCCAAGCTGGTTTTGATAAAGGCATCATTAAGTTACGAGCTGTTAGCTAGTGGTCAGGCACAAACCCGTCACCTCAACAACACATTCATTCATATAAATCCAACAGATCAGAAACCATTGCTTGAGTATTTTAAAGTAGAGTGAAGCATTGTTAGTGGTAATTATATCAACTGTAAGATGAGTTAACAATGTGTCTTTTCTGCGAAGTTGAAGCAGAAAGCAGTTCAGATTAGAAAATCCCAGTTCATTATAAACAAACCTGCAATCTGGTTTCATGTCTGTTGGATCTATTTCTCTTATTTTTATGTACAGCAGTTATTTATGACTGCACACACACAGGCAATAACAAACCTTCAAGTTTCAGGTGGACAGCTAAGGTTGTTCACACTTTGTACAACTACAGTGTTCACATCAAATAAAACACACAGACAGTATGTGGATGAATGTGACAGCAGGTCTGTCAGTTACAGTGGGTTCACAAAATAATCTACCAAACTGAATCAGAAATTACAAAAACAGGCTGAGAAGTCATGTTAAATGTTCAGTTCACCCAAATTAAGAGTTTCTGGGCATGCAAACTTTGGATGTATGCTTTATTTGCTCAGATTTAGAAATATATTTCTGAGATTTCTGCTTATACCCAAACAAATTTTTTTTTTTTGAATGGGTGGGGTTAGGGTTAGTGAGTAATATTTAACTCAACATTCATGTTTTTGTTGTTCAATGAAAGAATTGAGTGTTGAATAAAAAATAAATAATATGCTAAAGTTCGACATACAAATAAATCTATTGAAATGTTTTTTTTAATATTATAAACATTTTTACAAAACAAAATGTTTATATTTGTTTGGATATGATACACTTTGTTTAAATTACCCCCAATTTCCAGTTAATTCCCATACATTTCCGTAATTCCAATAGAAAGTTTCCAATTTGGAATATTTCCAATATTCCCCAGCTTAACTTCCCATGGAAAGTTTCCACCCCTTTGCAACCCTACTCATAACCTCAGCAAAGTAACTCAAAACTGTCTGCAGTTGAACTGTCTGTTTAAATGAATAACAGATTTTCAGATTTTTTGTTTATGTTTGCTTTTTGTTCCTGGTTGAACAGGTAATTTTATATTGCCAGGTTCCTAAATGCATTTTAAGTAAATACTTTAATTCTTTGTTAACCTTTATTTCTATGCATGTTGGTCATTTTAAACCAAAGAGTTACAAGTAGATGACACACTGTTTAACCCTTGTGAATCATGCGTTTAAGGGCTCAAGCCAAAAAGTTGAGAATTTGGACACTTGTGTCAGCTTGAACAGGTCCGATTATCAACTTGAAATGCATGTTTTCAAAGCTGCTGTAGACTCATTATAAGCAACCTGGTACATTATTTTGTCAACCCACTGTATTGTGCATAGTAACACTTAACAGGAATCTATTATTTGACAGTAAGTTTGCAGTTGGATGGCTGTGGTTGGAGAGAATGCTGACCGTGGTTATAGTTGTATCACACTCAAGGTAGCTAGACTAGTAAGTTCAGACAATTGATATGATGTAATACTTGTATTATGGACATACTATCTCTGCTAAAGTAAGAGGAGTTCATAATGGTTTGTGTGTGTAATGACTATTTACAAAAGAGCCACAGGCAGTCATAACGGGATAATAAATAAATAAAAGCATTCACCATAATGTGATACAGTAATGCATGACTTCTAAAGACGAACCACTCAGAACAGTGATGTATTCAGTTCATTCCCTTTCTCCACATCTTCCACTAATAAATACAAACATATATACAATCGACAAACTCTTAGAAAATGCCTCCGTCTCTGAAAATGAGTGGGGAAAGAGTGGACACAGCAGTCACTGGCTCAGTTTACAGCTACTAGAAATGCTCCGGGTGGAGTTTAGCCTCCTTCTCCCGTGTTTACTGACACATACATGTTACAGGAAGGAGTGACGGGGGAGACTGGTTGCAGGATTTCCATTTTAAATCTTCTACATTAGCTCTTCCGCAGAGGGAGAGGGAGGGTCAGGGGTGGTGGATCTGGGGGGTGTAGAGGGAGGAGAGGGAAACAGGGTTGGGTGGATGGGGGAGGGGGAGGGAGGTTCTTGTTTGGTCGGGGAGGAGAACGGGAAGAATATGACAGGTTTGACGGGGGAGACCGGGGAAGGAGAAGCTTGTTTTGTGGGAGAGGAAGATGGGGTCGATGCCTCTTTGGTAGGAGAGGAGGAAGGGACTGGTTTGGTTGGAGATGATGGGGAAGGTGTAGAAGGAGTGAAAAGAGGAGGAGGGCCAGAAGGAGAGAGAGAGGGGGATATTTCAGGAGGGGAGGATACAGGCACGGAGGTGATGGGGAAAGTTTCAGCAGAGGGTGAAGGGGAGAGATGGAGCGAACTCACAGGAGGAGAGAAGTTAACAGCGTCAGTCAGGGAGTGAGAGCATGGAGGGGTGGAGGTGGGCGTGGCATCAGGCACAGCAGTCGCGGCGGTCTTGGGCGCCTTGGGACGAGGTTTGGTGGGTGACGTCACCGCGGCGGGTTTTGGTTCTTTGGCGCGTGATGCCGGTTTGGTTGGAGAAGCTGCTCCGGACTTGGTCGGCGAGGTCGGTTTGACTGGAGGGGCCGAGGGGAGTTTCTTGCTGGCTGCCGCCGCCGACGGAGGAACCGTTTGGGGCCGTGGGCGACGACGGTTGGTGAGCTGGAGAGACTTCTTATCAAGAGCTGTGATCTGACAGAACACACAGGAAGACATTCAGACTGATACTCAGCTCTAATAACACCAATCACGACTGACAGAGATTGTGAGTCAATCTATGTTAAATTCAGGAAACCTCGTAATTAAGGATACACTTAAAGGGATAATTCAGATTTTTTGAAATGCAGTTGTACGAGTTACTTATCCAGTCAGTGTATTACAGACAATAGTTGGCACAGAAGCTAAGCACTGCTGTAGACGGGGCCCACAGATTTTAGCCACCGAAAAAAATGCCCAAAAGACGTCGAACAAAAGCAGTAACTTTATCTTGCAGAACAAGAGTCTCCCACGGTCTCGATTTGTAAGTTTGTTTGTGTTAACTTTAGTGAACCGAAGTCACACAGCAACACAAACAAACTAACCAATTGCAGCAGTAGACCAGCAACTCCTGTGTTCTTTGAGGTAAAATTACGGTTTTTGTCAGTGGACTTTAAAGAGAGCTGCTTCAGCTTCAGTTCCTCCTCTTTTTAACTTAAACAGGGCTGTCTGGCATCAAGGTAAAGCAGTTAAAATACTGTAAATATAGTGTACACTCAAACTATTCTTTTGTTGTTGTTGGGTCTATTTTTAGTTGCCTAAAATCTGTTAAAAATATGTTTTGCTGCTGCTGGAGGTGTGCAGATCGTCATCTACTGCAGGTAACACACTGACGATGGTGAAGGTCCTCATACAACTCCACTTCAGTAAATCTGAACTATATTTTTCATAATCCTTGTTTTCCTATGATAGCCCAGCTCTTGCATTAAGTTTGTATGTTTTCTTTTTTTACCTACAATCATTAACCTCTGACCTAGTCTTGTATCTTTTTAAATATATATATCTTTTTAAATTATATTATATATTTTCTATGAATGAACAACACACACGATGAAACAAGCTAATGGAAAATGGACATAAATAACTGAAAGATGACCAAACAGAAAGACTTCTTGGCACAGCAGACAGGCAAATCAGATCATCACTGCTACTCTAGGTGCAGAGGAAGGGCAAATGAGAAAGTAAACTTTTTTTACTTTTCATTCAACAGATGAGTACATGTTGCTTTTGTTTGGAGAAAAAGCCAATGGTACATTTCTTACATGGGACAGAAAACCAGCAAATGTGTTCCTCATTTGCCCTTGTGCTGGATGTCAGCAGCAGAAGAGACGAGGCGTAGCGTTAAGTGTTAGTACATACCATTGCCTTGGAGCTAATTCAGAGGGACGGTAATGCAGGGAGAGGGGAGAAGCAAAAAGGGACAGAGACTAGTCTTACTCACAGCGTCACAAAACAAAGTCAACACAACAAGCATGACGGCCAGTGGACAGTTGTTGTTCCAGCTCAGTGCTCATCTGGTATTTCAGGTTATTTAAACACAGTTTAGTTCAGACTAAATCACCCTTTGCTTTTGAGAAAACTGAGTTGGAACAAACTTTATAAGTGACTAATTCAGGCAGAAACACATGTCGGTTAGTGCTAAGCTATATTTACATACCATTCAATAGAGCGCAGTGGTAAGGTATGATTTAATGTGTTTTTAATGTTCTTGTTTTAAAAGATAAGACTGGCATTGTTCTATAGTTTTCTTGTAGTCAGCAAAACCCATGGAAAGATGAAAATCAACAATCAATTGACTGTTCGAAAAGCTCCTCCCCCAAACGCTTGTCGTCCAATCATACCTTTGCAGGGGCGGAGCTTCTGCAAATGGTCAATTGTTGACTGCTTAGCCTGACATTATTTGAGCCACAGAGCTCCATTGTTGTCAAAAAAGGTATTAAAAACACATCCATTATCCACACTGTTGCACTGGATGTTCAGTAAACATGAACACTGTAGTTTGTTTGACTAAACTTATACCATCCTGCTTCTGTAAATACAAATATGGTTCAATCCCCAGTTATATATTAATATATGCTTTTTGTATTTGGCGTTCTAATACAACTTTTATGAAACTGAAATGAAATGTGTGATATAATTTACATACTTTTCTCCTTGCATTTAATTTGTTTGTGTTGTTAAATGTTAACCAGGGGTATTTTATTTTCCTACTGTAAGTCCATTTTAGGGTTTGATGGAAATTCAATCTTTTATGGGTTTAAACTCAGAGTAATGTTAGCAAAACACTAGGGATGTTCCTAACAATTAACTAATTAAGTTTCTTATTCAAACTACTCTGAAAGTAGTAAACACTCAGAAAAAAAGTCAAAATTGAGAATACTTTTAACTTTGAGATTAAACATTGGCTAAATAAAAATAGTTGGGTGTATTATAAGAAACAATATAGGTTTTAGTCTTTTCATAGGATTTGTTGACAAGAAAATATCTAATAATGTCAGCCTTGTCCTTTAAAATGTGCAGGGTAATCTTGTATCCAAGGCAATAAAGCCACATTGGTTTGCATCCATCTCTGCAAATGTAAACTAAAGAACATTTCCTAATTTTCTCCACAAGGTGGCACCAGAATACCATTAACGTGGTGCAGGGCTTATAGATTTGTGGACCCACAGAAAGTTGATTTTAAGGAGCTGTTTTGAATGAGAAACAATAAATAATGGCAGAGACGGAGGCAAAGGAAACTGCTCTTGCGTTAGCTTGCATTAGCACTGTAAACATGCTAAGTAACCTCACTGACAATGGGATTAGACAAACACATCCTTCAAAAGACAGACGATTATTTTAACATCCCATAAAGGTTTATGATCAACACATATGGCATGAAATGTGAGAGAAGGAGCAGGAGAATGAAAAGAGCCAGCAGGGGTTAATCCAGGACAGAGTGAATGTTGAGAGCGTTATTGAGGTCCACATCAGCTGGTTATTGAGAGCAGTTACTGCAGCTGGCAGTTGCAGAAGGAGGACAGGGGCCCTGAGAAAGAGGCAGGAAGGAAGGGAAAGGGAGGGGGAGCAGGGAGGGGGGCGGGCGGGTGGGAGTTGTTATAGATGAAGGGAAGTGGGCAAAGGGAAGGGCGATGGCTGCAAAGGAAGAAGAGAAGCAGGAGGAGGGGGGGTATGGAGTGTGTACCCGGCTCTCAGCTCCAGGCGTCCCCTTTGGTCCTGGGTCGGGTGTGAGGGAGGGGTGAGGAGGAGGGAGGAGGAAGAGGATGGAGAGGAGGAGGAGGAGGAGCAGGAGGGGCCGAGACCAGGGCCCGCATTTACACCTCAAACTGTCAAAGGAGATTTAGAACAAGAAATGAGGCTCTTTGCAGCAAAGATCAAATCAAATTGCTAATTCCCCCCGCCCCCCCTCCCCTTTTCCTGCTTTCAGCTCAGACAGACAGACTGGAGAGAGTGGGCTGATGGGTGGTGTGACCTGATGACATGAGGAGTGTACAACAGGAAATGATGCAAGTGAGGCTTGAAAGGGGACAGAAAGGAAGGATGTGACCGCTATAAGAGTGACTTATTCTGCCTCGTCCAAGTTTGCCCATCATTTGATCTCAAAAATCCTGTCTGACATGTTTACAGCAGCATAAGTTCTAATTTAATGTCCTCTTGGACGCTGATTGAGGTCAGATATTCTCGGCCCCATGATTTAGTGGGCGTAAGATTGATATAAAGTGAATTAGAAGGAGCTCAATCTCCTGTATTTGGGTCAGACATTCACCACTGTGCAGTAAATATTTGGAAAAGGGCCTGACATGTTCAAGCTGCTTCAGACACCTTGTCAGTTACTAATAAACCCATCAGGACCTCAATACTGCAGATTAAAGAGGTCACATAGTTAATAACCTCATGAAGCTAAGATTATTCTCTATGAAAGGACTTCAGCAAATCTCAAATTGTGCAAAAATATGTTCATACGTTGGTTTGTGATTGTTGTTGGGTGCTTACCATGATGATGGACACCCCAGCTGTGGTGTTGTTGTGCTTAGGCTCAGTGTTAAAGTGCGTCTTCAGTTTACCTGTGACCTCCATCTTCATATTGTTCTCCATGACCGCGTCGTCCTACATACACACAGACATGCAATGAGGTGGAGTGGTGCAATGGCTTGTCACATGATAAAACTCTTCATGTACACACGCACACAAACGTCCCGCCGCACTTTGAAGTTGTGTACTCACGAACAATAATCATGCAAATACAGAGAAGAAGGGTTCTGAGATACCGTGACCCAAGGGTGGGAAAGGATGTCTTGAGCTGTGTATCGAGCCTCAGCATTAACCTGCAGCATCTTTCCAATCAGCTCCTGCAACAAAAGACGCCACAGTTTGGGACGACATCAAAGCTAAACATCGTCGGTGTCCAAAAGATCATTTCATTGTTTGTCACTTTCTGTTGAAAACACACTCGATATTAGAATTGTGATTAAAAAAAACGTTAATTGCAACAAACATAAGTTTAAAGCAGCAATACTCTCTCTTTTTTTTTGATAACTGTTTTTGATGGCTGATCAAATGGCATGTCATGTGTCACCTGCCCATTGACACAGCAACATTAAAATTAGTTTCGATTCATGTTTCCTGCCACTTGATGTATAATTATCTCTTTTTTGCTCTCGTTTTGGTCTCCTCCAACTCCTGAGGGAAACATCTGGGGATTTATCTGCTAAATGCTCCACTATGTTTACCAGCTTGTTGCTAACTGTCTGCTGCCTACGTTGCACTGAACAGCAGACAGACAGCTTTTAAGAACTTGACTGCTGAAAACAGCTGCTCGCTGCAGCAAAACGACACTAAAAGCAGCGAGACTGAACCAAAAATGGAAAGTTGCAGGCGATAAAATCAAGTGATGAGATGAGAGATGCTTAAAAGCTCCAAGAGTTACAGGAACTTTATAACTATACACTCTAGTCACTCTAGGTATTCCATGTTAATGCACATGTTAACACTGTCAGCTTCTTTATTTCAGCTGGTTATTGTGAGCCATATACTACACAGATGATGAACATGCTTGCACTTACAAAGCCAAAGTCAATCTTTCTTAAAATTACACCTGCACAGCTACAGAACTGCAAGAAACGTCATGCTGTGGTGTCTATAACTGTGCACTTGTCTGCAGTGACAGGGCCAGTGTAATAGTAGTGGGTTTAATTAGCAGTTTGGTCTTGCATGCTGAGCGTGGGCTGTCGCCTTAATACATGACATTAATTTAGAGGGTTGGAGGGGTTTCTGTGTCCTTCGACCGACAGTAGTCATTAGAGTGTGAACCATGTGGATATGGTGTGATATATGGACTTGGTGTGTGTGTGTGTGTGTGTGTGCGTGTGTGTGTGTGTCCAACCTTGGCCGAGTCAGTGATGTTGTCCCAGTAAGGGCTGGGAAAGTCCAGTCGCCCCAGAAGGATCTGGTCGAACAGATCTTCCTGCAGGTTACTCTCACTGCAAACACACAAACACAGTTTGTTTGTTTTTTTTCACAGGCTGTACAGCACTTTGCATAATAATAATAAATAGCCTCACCTGTAACCTACCCTTTAATTATGTGCTTATTATAATAACTGTGAAGTGCTATACGTTTAACATGGATTACATTAAGTTAATCCTTTCCTTAACACAAACACTAATGGTAGTAGAAGGTAATTGACAGCTATGAAAAACAAATTGCCAAATTACGTGACGCAACTCTTTTTAAAAGTATCCATATCTTAATACAGTTTATTGTTTTAAACTGAAAACTATTGTGTTGCTTTGATGCAACACCTGATGCCTTGTATAAATAACGTTGACGTGGTTTGAGCCAGTTTAAACATGAGATTTACTGGATGATATGAAGTGAGGACGAGTACCTCCTGAATGGAGGGAAGCCACACAGGAGGATGTAGGTGATGACACCTGCAGCCCAGATATCCACCTTCAGACCGTAACTGTGCAAGGAGAGGAGAGAAAAAAACATCAGTTTTTTACGGTACAATGAGGAAATTGGCTACAAAATACTCATCTCCAATTTTTCTAATCATTGCCCCCAACCACAAGGTGTATAAACAACAGTAAGATAAAAACCTTTCAACCAATTTGATCTTGAAAAAAGATAATTTCGGTTGTTTTGTTGTTGCTATTCAACATAGTGGTGGGTCAATTTTGACCCTTAAGATAACGGAAGGATTAAGAATTAATTGGGGCTAAATATCTTACAGTAAACCATCTCCATCATCCCAGTGTCACAAACACAGTAGATGGCTGAAATAAAGTACAATGTATTGACATTTTTAAATAACAAGGTTTTTAATCTGCTATAATGATATGAAAGTAAATCTATCACAAAAAACATTTATGCACAAAATGCCAATCTCCATACAGCTGATCACAAATCTTCTCTGGCATAGTATATAGAACAGATGTCACAGATGAGTTAAAACTCGCATGAATTTCTGTAACGAGCAGCTTCCCCTGTAAGAACTAAACATCTAGGCAATTTAACCCTTTATCAGGCAAAGAACTATATTTGGTTACTTCAGGTAATATTTCGAGAAAAAAGTTGCAAATTTACTAGATTTAAGTGGCAAATCTACAAGAAAAATTTTTGCAGATTTACGAGAAAAAAGTGGGAAAAAAGCAACTTTTTTCTCCCAGATTCACCACTTACCCCTTAATAGGGCACTCATTGAAATACTTGCAAATTCCAATTTGCAATTTCAACCCTAGAGAATATTGGAGGATATTGCATACTGCCAGAATGTGTAAAAAAAACAAACATACAAAATAATATTTTGAGAAAAAAGTTTACGAGATTAAAGTGGCAAATCTATGAGAAAAAAATGCGTAGATTTATGAGATTTAAAGTGTTGAATCTGGGAGAAAAAAAGTTGCTTTTTTCCCACTTTCGTAAATCTGCAACTTTTTTCGCGCAGATTTGCCACTTTAAATCTGCAACTTTTTTTCTCATAGATTTGCTACTTTAATCTAGTAAATTTGCAACTTTTTTCTCGAAATATTACCTGAAGTTACCAAATATAGTTCTTTGCCTGAAGGGTTAAGCGAATACAGTATTCTCCCCCCTCAAAAAAATAAAAACCTTACCCAGACTCCGAGATGATTTCTGGGGCCACATATGTAGGAGTCCCACATACAGTATACAATGGTCCTTCCACCACTGTAGCCAGGCCAAAGTCTCCCAGTTTCAATGATTTGGTGCCATCTGGATACTCAAACACCTAAAAGTAAACACAGTTAAAGCCCACAGAGAAGCTGGATTTGTAGGAAATAAACTTGTTTGTGTGTAAATATATACCAGCAGGTTCTCTGGCTTAATGTCTCTGTGGACGATGTTCATGCTGTGCAGGTACTTCAGAGCTCCAGCGAGATTATACACCATGATACTGGCATCCCTCTCCGTGTATTTGGCTGAGGAGGTGATGGCATCGAATAAATCCCCTCCCTGTGCAGACGTCAATAAAAAAGATGTTTACTGTATCAAACAGCACACAGAGAAATGATGACTGTGCATTTATTAACCTCTACTGCACCTTGACGAGCTCCATAACCAGGTAGAGTTCAGAGGAAGTGTCCACCTCCTCTATCAGCATGATGATGTTGGGGTGTTTCACCCTTCGCAGCACCGCCACCTCATTCTCGATGAGGTGCTCCTGGAAACGCACACCAAGACAAGTAATCCAAGTTACTGTATGCTTCAGTACACAGGATCTAAACTGAGACATTATGCTAATAAGAAAACACACTGCATTGGTGATTGAATCTGAATTTGTGTCAAGGAAGTGTGATTCAGTGTGTGTCATTGTCTGTGTGTGAAAGTGTGAAACATAATTTGAGTTTGGTGATGAATAAAACATTACCAGCTTAATCTAACTGTGTGGGATAAGAGGATCACACAGGGGTCGCTTTGTGGTGTGTGTAGGTGTTAATAATGCACATTAAAATGCACGCAAAGAAGACAGAAGGAGGTAGTAAGAGGGGGGGAGAGTAAGACCTTTCCACTGCACTTGGCCTTGTCAATGATCTTCAGTGCGAACTCTTTTCCTGTGGACCTGGACAGAAACAGTGCAATTAGGGCCAACAATAAAAACGGCACTGATACTGCAGCCATGTCTGTAATTCAAATCAAGTGCTCACAAGAGAGCCTCAGTTACAGTGTGCAGGTTATTGGGAAGGTATGTTAGCTGGACGAGACAGGTTTACACAATGAGCAGAGATACATTGCAGATACAGTGCAGGTTCAACAATACATACTGAAGAGCAGTATTTCACTACTGTGTCAGGCTGAAAGTTTGTTTCACCTCCTGTGTTATGATGTCATGATGCACTGATGTGATCTGGAGTACACACCCCTTTCAACTAATTGCCCAATGGGACAGCCTTGTAGAACCTGATAATGTAATAAATTCCCGTTAATGTAATAAAAATCTGCACTTGAGTCCATTGAAAATGTAATAAAACCTGATAATGTAATAACTTCCCAATAATGTAATAAAGTGCATTTCCCAATAATGTAATACACTTTTAACCAATAATGTAATAAGGTATTACATTAATGGGAGGTTATTACATTATCAGGTTAGCCTTCATTTCGCAAGTCCAAGTTCTACAAGCCTTAAGAGCTGCATATCACCAATGCTGGGTCTTGTTGGTTTTCTGAGAATCTACTGCACCTACTGGTACCTTGTTTGCCATGTAGCAATAAAAAATATACTAAAAACCTGGATTAATCTGGTTAGTCACATTGGACTGCTATTATTTTGAACACTACTGTACATTGCTACACCTCTATCCTAAACGTCATGCTGTACTGATAAAGACTTAAAAATAGCGATTGAGACCATAAACTACTTATAAAATGTTTGCTGAGATAATAAATCATGAAGGGTAATTTTCTCATAGACGTCTATACAGTAAGACTTTTGTTTGCAACCAGTAGAGTGACCGCCTGCTGGCCATTAGAAAGAATGCAGGTTTAAGGAAGTTCTGCATTGGCCTCTTCTTTTATATACAGTCTCATTGTTAATGAGTGGAACTATGTTTCTTTTAATCTCTTGCTTACTGCCCTAGGCGTACTGGTCGGTACTTATTGTTATCATAATTGTGTTTGTTTACAAGATACTCTACAGGGAACCTCTAAGTACTCTGCAACAAGGTGCATCAGATTTTGAACACACACACACACACACACACACACACACTTAACAGTCCTCTCATCATCATCATCACCCCCCCGTCTGCCTGAGCAGAGAGTGTTGACTCAGAGATTAAAAGGCTAATGAAGTGAATTCACCGCTGGGTCTAATCCATGGGATATTTCTGTCTTCACAATGCCTGTCTTCAGGATTTATAAACCCTGATGGAGCAGTTATTGCACGTGATGCCCGTCTCATTAAGCTGCATGACACGGCCCCCTGCAGAGTCATCACTGCTGCCAACTGTGCATTAAACATTTGCAGTGAGAATGTTTCACCTACTTCTCCACGCACTCTTTGACCACAGCGAAATTGCCGTCTCCGATGACCTTGCCAATCTTGTATTTTTCCAAGATGGTGGAAGCAGGCAGGTAGCGGTTGCCATTAACTGCGGAGGAGAGATAGAGGTCACAACAGGCAACAGACGAGCCGAGCTGTTTAATAAAACTAAGGGAGCTCTGGCAGAAACTCAACCAGTTCTCAGACTGAATTAAGGGACCGCACGCTGTGCAACAAATAACACACAGGCAACAAGATGCACAGCAATCTCCACTCGTCCTCCTGAGGAAATTAGTGAACTGAGCAGCAATATTATTTTTACACGCAGCCCAAAAAATCATTTAGATAAGTATCTGCTCACACAGCAGTACTGGGATATTCCACTCTTATCCTCCACACGAGGCCAAGTCTTTGCCACTTTTGTTGGGTAAGCTATTTGTGAAACGTGTCCCGATGGGAAAGGATGAGGATCAATTTAATGTGATAGTCAATGTCATCTCTACATGTTAGAGGGTGAGGGAGTCCATGCAATAGTGTCTTCGTTGGCAGATCAGGTGAATGACTCAGACAGAGATGGAGGAGAAGAAGGAGAGGACGTACCCTCTGGACTCAGGCGATTAGTTTGCTCCTGGTGGTTGTTCAACGAGCCATTTACATTTGAGGACGAGATGTGATGTGACGGAGGGATCTGCAGGATGCAAAAATAAAACACAAATAGAGATGAGCGCCTGGCCTAAAACTAAACCCATAGACAAATCACCATGGCAACCTTAGGCTTTAAAAGCAACTGCAAATCTTGCTGCACATGGATGAAACATAGATGGTTTATTGTTGGTGGGTCACTTTGTTTTGGAGCTTTGACCGTGGCATTTTGTTGCATAAAAATGTTTCAGATGGCATGAAAATCCCAATAGTCATTTACAAGCTGCAAAATGCTCAACTATTGTATATTCATCTAACTAAAATGCAAACAGTCAACAAATGTTCATGCAATCAACTTCACACATGGCCGGTATATTATGTACACACTGTGTGGTAAGTAAAAGTACTAATTATACATTATACTCTTATATACTCCTCTACAAGTAAAAGTCCTGCATTAAAAACTTACTGAAGTAAAACTTAAAAGTATCAGCATCAAAATGTACATAAAGTAACAAAGGTAAAAGTTCTCTTTCTGCAGAATGTCCCCACTCAGATCGTTAAATATATTCAGAATAAATTATTTCATGATTTGTATTGATGCGTTTATGTAAGCAGCGTTTTAATTTTGTAATGATGGGGCTCATTTTAACTACTTACTACAATATCATGAGGTTAATTTAGCGGACTAAAAAGTACAACATTTGCCTCTAAAATGTAGTAGAGTAGAAGTATAAAGTCACATCCAATGGAAATACTCGAGTAAAGTACAAGTCCCTCAAAAAGGTTAAGTACAGTATTTAAGTAAATGTACTAAGTCACATTCCACCACTGATTGCTACAGTACATTGAAAAAAACAGATGAGGACAGACTGGAGACTGGAGATGTTACACTGTAGCAAACTTAAACATTTAAAAAATGAGCAGTGTGTATTTTGAGACAAATGCTTTTGTCCCCAGAAAGCTGTTAGCAAATGACACTTATTGCTAGAGCAGCTATTCTCAACCTTGGGGTCGGGACCCCAATTGGGGTCGCGAGATGATTTCTGGGGGTCGCCAAATCATTTTGGTCACTCAATGTCTTTTTTTGGTCATTTTGTGTCTTTTTTGGTCATTTTGTGTCTTTTTTTGGTAATTTTGTTTCCTTTTTTTTGGTCATTTTGTGTCTTTTTTTAGTAATTTTGTGTCTTTTTTTGTCATTTTGTTTCTTTTTTGGGTAATTTTGTGTCTTTTTTGGTCAATTTGTGTCTTTTTTTTGGTAATTTTGTGTCTTTTCTTGGTAATTTTGTGTCTTTTTTGGGTGATCTGAACTGTGTGTGTGAGACTGTGTTCAGTGAGCAGGGTTCGCGGACAACATGCATGTTAAATTGGGGGTCACGACTTAAAAAGGTTGAGAACTACTGTGCTAGAGGATGCAACTATGCCTGGCAGGTGTTATGCTCAGGAGGAGACATAGTGTTGAGTGTGAAGTTTTTAGACGATTAGTTCTTGAGAAAGCTGCAAGCAGCAATACCAGAAGCCAAACAATCATCCCAGCTGGAAACAGCCACATTCTGAACAGGCACTGCACGGGTATCCATAAAAAGCAAATGTTCAACGTTATTTAAAAGTTGAAAAACTACGTATGGAAAATGGCAGCTGTTGTTAACCAGTACAGTAAGGTATTCTAAACCATGCATCTCACAGTACAACCTATACATTCACCTAAACTAAACTTCTCTTTTGAATAGTGAATGAGGTCTATATTAAGCATCGCCCTTCACAGTGTACAAGGTCCCGGAGCTACTGGAATAGATCTCCTCCTCCATTATCCACAGCTCATCACTGCACATAAAACCGTTAAAGCTCCAAATGAATGATTCATTTCTTAAGAGCGTCATTTCTGCAGAGCACAGAAGTGGCAATTTTAACATCTTATGGAGATATTTTTCAAATGTAAGCTATATTTAAAGCATTACAAATAAGGCCAGTGATCTTACAGTTACCTTACTGCACCATAATGCACCTTAGCTTACAGTACATATGTATTATTTAGTCTAAAAGGGTCTAATGGCCCTCTGGACCAAAGTAGAAATGGAACACTTCTCACTTCTCTTTTACTACTGGATACATAAAAAAGCTTTTTTTCTGGAATAAATAACTTCTTTAGGTGGCTTTGGTTTGCTTTAACACTTGCAGAGTGAGCAACTTTGTCACAGACACCCTTGTGCGCCCTCATCTAATTTTTTCGGAAAGTGTTACTCTCCTCTGCCGCTTTGCTAGTGAATTTTAAAGCTGTCAGTAAATCATAAAAATCTAACATCCTGCCAAATGAATGTGGATGGATAAGTCTTTGGCTGGGCTCAGAGAGGAATGCTGGCACTCTGGAGGAGGTGTGCCAGCTGGCTGCGGCAGTTAGAAACTCTGTAGTTTGGGACTAACACGCAGCTTACAGAAGAATCCATCAGATTAGTATATCTAACTCAACCAAAACCACTTCATAGAGCCGCAGAAGGGGGCAACACGGCCTGTACACCGTCCTGGAGGTTATACACGGCTGGCGTTCAGTGACTTAATGATTCGACTTCAGATTTCATCATTTTGTGGTATGTAAGTCGATACAATCCTGTCTTATCCCCCACCTTAAAGTACTGACTTAATTTATGGTCAAGCATGTAATTCCTTATAAGATGCAACCATTTATGAGAATAACTTGATTTCATCTGAGATGGAAGACCTGCACTTCACCAAACAAGTCATTACAGCTAGGGTTTTGACATTTTTTGAGGACAGATGCTGACTGAAGACCAACCATAAGAACTAAGAGGAGACCTGTGGAGTTTGATCACTAGTAGGAACTGATGTTTTGATAAGTGGGTCGTATTGCACAAGCACACAAACACACAGGTGACACAAAACACATATCTGGGCAGAATTTTACTTTACACCGATGAAGAGTTGGCCTTAATGAACAAGGAAAGAAAAAGTCTTTAAGCAAGTAAATGTGGGCAAAAACAAGGTCAGTTCAGTCATTTTGTCAGTTGGCTTCATGTGAACCCAGCTGAGATATTAGAGGAGAATCAGCAGAGGCCCCACCATATGATTTTATCCCCATACTTGAGTCACAACATGATATTATTGCAATTTTAAGCATTTTGGTATGATATGGTGAGTTTTGCGATACAATATATTGTGATTTAACTGTTTAACTGCATTTTGTGTCAAATAAGAGAAAATTCTCAGTCTATTCATCTCACTTTAGTCTTTTTATTTCTCCACAATGAGAGTCAAAGTAACTTAACTGATATCAAACATGTATGGACAACAATTGCAGCATTTTCTCAAACTTTCCTCAACTTTAAGCTTCACTGCTCTGAATTTTTTTGAATGAAACATAAAAAAAGCCAATGTTTGCAGCATTATTTCAACCGAATTTCCCTTCGGGGATGAATAAAGCAATCTCTCTATCTCTCTATCTATCTATCTATCTATCTATCTATCTATCTATCTATCTATCTTCCCGAGATGATATCTGCACATGGTGCCTATAGATTCCTTGGATCTTCTATAGTTTCCTATGATACCAGTTTCTCCAGTATATCGCGATACTATGCTGTATTGATTTTTCCCCCCACCTCTTTAAAATATATTCCAATAAATAAATTGGTAAATAAATAAACAAATACAGTTCTAGTTTGTCTCCAGTCCACAATAGGCATTCATGATGGGCAGTCAGAAAACTGTCTACCCATCAACAGCAGATTTTTCAGATCTGCAGGTATATAATCAAGAAAGGGTGTCCAAACAATTAAGAACAATTCATCCTTGCCCTTTACAGCAGCTTGTAATCTTTCATGAGGGAGGATATCAAAGATCTCCAGTTTCTCCAGATCCAGTTTTTTTAGATACTGTTTATTAAGTGCATCTGAGAGTTGTGAGTGTGTGTTTATGTGCTGTGTGGAAACACGTGGATGTGATATACCGTCTTACCTTAAAACTAGGGTTGGTGCGGGGGCTGGTGGGAGACGGAGTGGACGACTTGGTGGACTTTGGAGTTGAGATCTGGCTGCTTGACACACCGTTTACTATGTGGAGGAAAAACAGGGCAGAGACATGCAAGAGCGGGGGAAAGAGTCATTATTATTGCAAGGTTGTACAATATATACATGGATATTGACAGTGACTCAGCTTGTTTGAAGGTGCCTTACTTTCTGCTTATGGTATTTCTATGTATCATCAACAATGCATGCAGGAGAGCGAGCATATATTAAGAAAATGTGTAGGACATTTTGTTTGTGTTTGTGCCACCTGCAGGCAACTGGTGTTACAACTAGTTTGTTTTTTTTATTCTTTTTGAAAAGCTGCTGGTTTCCTTTGTGTCTTCTTGTGGTTTTACATTATTCCATCTGTTAATCTGCAAAACTACAATTACAAACACCTACCTCCACACAGAAACAAACAGATCTTCTTTTACTTCTCTTGACAATTGTTGAACTGAATGAATATGATTTTAAATTATAGATTGTGATACAGTGTATGCCTCAAATGATTTGGTTCAGTTTGTTGTAAACATCCCAATAATATTTGACTTCCTCTGTACTTTAATTCAACACATATCCACAACATACTTTAGCGTGTAAGACGAGGAGCGCAGGCACACAGCAGGAGGAGAGCTTTTATTGTTTGAGTGATTCATTCTCTCAAGAACAGACTATTTCTGACACATATTGTGTCAAACTTTAACTCAAAGTCTCTTCAACTGCATAAACTGAGCTGAGCTGTGGAAATCATTTCACGCTGCCTACAGGCTGCGTCTTTACACTACTACTGTTACAGAGATTTTGTTTCATTGTACAATCACTTAGAGTTTTTATCTCCTCTCTTAACTTTCCTCTAGGTACTTATCTTATTTCTATGAAGGAGCTTTTGAAGTCTCAAACAAAGCTTTTAATGTTTCGAGAGTACAGTTTAACTTTGGAGCACCTCTGCTGCTACAGATGAGGAGGCATGTGATTTAACTGTTTAGTGAGAGAGAATTTCATTAACAGAGCTGAAGATGGCTCTAATCAGTTCATGGCTTTGAATCAGTGGATTCTGCAGCAGCTGGCTTTCAAATTAGATAGATGTGTATCATACACAGCATCCTGAAGTCTACTCTGGGCCAGAGGAAGGGAGAGAAAGGAAGAAGGAAATTAAGCCCAAAAAATGTTGAAAAATTACATAATGAAGAAAATGAGATCTCTCAGTTTGTGGCTAAAATGTCACTGAAGGCATTTCACCTCAAACCAGAAGGACAGGCAAGACTATAAAAAAACTGGCACTATTTAGACAAAATGGTAATTTAATACCCAACCATAATTAACCCTTTATCAGGCAAAGAACTACATTTGGTAACTTCAGGTAATATTTCGAGTTTCGATATTTCGTAAGTTGCAAATTTACTTGATTAAAGTGGCAAATCTACAAGAAAAAAAGTTGCAGATTTAAGAGATTTAAAGTGGCAAATCTGCGCAAAAAAAGTCGCAGATTTACGAGAAAAAAGTGGGAAAAAGCAACTTTTTTCTCCCAGATTCACCACTTTAAATCTCATAAATCTGCACATTTTTTTCTCGTAGATTTGCCACTTTAATCTCGTAAACTTTTTTCTCAAAATGCTATTTTCGTATATGTTTTTTTTTACACATTCTGGCAAGTAATACCCTCCAATATTCTCTAGGGTTGAAATTTGGAATTTGCAAGTATTTCAATGAGTCCCTATTAAGGGTTAATGGTTGGACCATGAATGAAAAGTGTGGACACTATAACTCACACCACATCTCTTTAATCCTGACCACAGTTGGAGCAGAAATGTAAAGTCTACCCTGAGAACAAGACATTGGACATTTTTCCAACTTGTGGGTGTTAATTCACTGATAGATTTGCTGCCCCCACTGCTTACTTTTTAAACCTAATTAGCTACTTTTTTGTATTACAGATTTGTGGCAGTTTATCATATGAAACCAGATTCAAACACTTTACCTAATCTTGAATGAGATAAATGTACAGTATTAGTGTTAATATTACATTTTATTTACATGTAACTACAAGTAATGGAGTCTTTGATTGATGACAATTTCTTTACAGCAAGTTGTAGATACCGGAGTTGCCAAAAGCTTGAACCTACAACTAGGAGGTTAGGGGAAACGTTTTTCCTACTTGGCTGCTCATAATTATAGTTTGAATGACATCACATGAATAACTTTGAACGGTTAAAAATGTTGTGCCTACATGTTAATGTTTCAAGTTACCATACAATGTCCAAGTTTGCATGCATACATTTAGCCATGTGACATGCCAACATCTAGTACAACACATGTAAGAGTGACATTTAGCATATTAGCAGGCAATGTTAGCATTCATTTCTGATAATGCATTTCATTTAGGCATTCGTTTTAGAGGTTTCCTGTCAAGAAAAACCTTGAGGTAGCTGGAATTTGACCCGTTGGTAGGGCTACTAGAGAAAAGTCTGGTTTGAAGTTGCAGCCAGGAGATGGTTAGCTTAGCTCAGCACAAAGACCTTCTGTCAGTAACAAAATCCTCCTACTAACAACTACAAAGCTTAATTATTTATCATTTGTTCAATCAAAAAAAAAACATTTAAAACAAACCTCTCAATTCGTTACGGAGGATAATGTGCTGGATTAAAAAAATATGTTGCACCTTCTTGCAACATCATTTAATAATCTGGGGTCCCTGTATTTTAGCATCTAGCATTTCCAATCCAGTTTTCAACCCAATTTGATTTACACACCAACAAACCCACTAATGTTTTATTTGCAGCTCTTAAACCACCATTGACATTGATCATTCACATGATAAGAAGAGAACCTTAAAGTTGTGAGAATCTTGTTTAACCAACTTTACTTGATCACCAGAGAAAATTGATATTGCAGGTGTTTGATAAAGCAAAATGTGCCACCATCATGAGCCTCACCTGGAGATTTGATGGGAGACTGGCTGGTGGAGTAGTGCACAGGTTGCCTTGCTGCAGAGTCAGAAGCAAAAACAAAAAATAAATAAAGTAAAAATGATTGAGACATAATCACATTACAACATACACTCAAAGAGTTTGAACTTCCAGGGCTAAACTTGGACTGCAGGCACTTTAAACTGGCAGCCACTCAAATCTCTTCTCTAAACTGACGTAATGGCTTGTAGAACACTAATTACTCAGCAGAATGTGACCATCTCTCAGTGCAGCACACAAATTGCTTAGTCACCCGTCACAGCTGTTGAGGGTTCAGGATGAGGCTGCTAAATAAAAAGGCAACTACTCAGCCTGTCAGCCACAAATGACCTCACAGTGTTACTTTAGCATCAGATAAGAGGGATTTTTCATATATTTTCACACTTTCTTTTTATTGAACATTTTAACAAACATTTTGCATACATCTGGTATACATAAATCAAACCCCTCCAATAATACATCTTCAGATTACACTTGCCATCTTTCATCTTGGATCAGATATAAATTAACTTTACATTTTTATTCACTCCAATAAAATTGTGCAACTGAAATAGTAGTCATCCAATGTCATCCAACAGTTATGACTAATCTAACAGCAATTTGTTCCAGTGTAGCAAAATTTGAGAAATAAAAATATTCATAAAACAAAAAATAAGCAAAAAAACAATAAATCTAATTATAAATAATTATAATAAAAATAAAAATAAAAATAAATAAAAAAAACATAACTTTTCAACTTCTGTAGCTACGAACCAGGGTACTTTTCCTTCTAATGATGGTCATCTCAGATAAAGTCAGATCTAATTGATTTTATGTACTCTACCCAATTTTTCATATTTTTCATATTTTCACACTTACTTTCACAACGTACTTGACCTTTTAGATTGTCTACTTATGAGTTGAATATGCCATCTATGCATGTATAGGTCTTAATTTAGAAGAGAAAAAACAGGCTGTTCCGATGTGTGTGCAGTCATGTGTCTCACCTGCACTAGGGGACTTGCTGCGGCGTGAAGGTCCGGGGCTCTTAGCTGTCCGGTGCGGAGTAGAAGAGCGGCTGTGAGACGACTTGAGCACTCTGCATTCTGGGGGGTAAACACGCTCAGGGTCACCATCGTATAAATTAACCTTCCCCTATAAACAAACTGGTTCCTTCTTCTCGGCCAGAGTTAATGTGGCACGATTATGCCCAACAAGCTGCTGGAGCAGGTATATGACCCTGGAAATGTTATTTATGTTGCATGATTTCATGAATGCTGATCACACTTTATTATGGAGACAGAGGGGCAGCAGAGAAAGTAGCATTTAAATAAAAACAGATTAAAAAGCACAGAGGATGTGGAATACATTTCCACTAAGCTACATCAACATTTTCACACGGATTTTGATTAGAGCAGAGTATAGTTATAATTTTTACAAGTTGAATGCTTTGTTTACTTAATGTTTATTTTTTATCTCCGTTCAATGTGAAGCACTTTCATTTATTTGTTGTAAAGTCCTTTGTGATGCATTTCATGTATAAAAGGTGCCATACCAATAAAGTTTATTATAATTATTGTAAGTGTTTTTTTTAGTTAAGTAAGTTATTGGTACCAACACTACAATTATACTGTTTTAGATTCCCAATTCCTGATTTTTTTCAAACTGTTTAAGAAAAATATACTTGGATGCTGTAACCTTCTATAATTCTGTTTCTTTTTTTAAAGAATCCAAACTTCTCCAGAGTTAATCAAGCAGTCTTGCAAAAACCTCTTCAAATGAATAATAAAACCGAATGAAAATATTAGTAAATAAGACTACATTAAGACTAGAAATACAAAGAACATTTTTATTTTTTTTAGAAATATTCCATTTTGAAATTAGAAAATTAAAAATGTTATTTAAAAGTAATCTCCACAAACACATTTCAGTACAAGAAAGCTTATGGAAAAAATATACACTTTTATTCCTACTTTTTTTTTTGTCTTATCCATTAATGTGCTGATCATTTTATTCCCCTTCTCTGATTTTATTTTATTTTGAAAAGCCCTTTGTAACATTAGGAAAAGCGCTATATAAATAAAGATTATTATGATTATTACTATTATTACTATTATTATTAGGAAAATCCTCCCAAGAACTGCTTAGAAAATGAACATATTGGCCATAAAAAGCCAAACAGCTCTGAGAATTACTTTTACATTAAATTTAATGTAATTACAAAAACATAACACTAAATTACATTTGTTAATGTTTGATAGTACGTATAATGTTGAATTTAAACTGATTTATAGCGGCTCTTGGCAGAAACAAATTAACTCACTCATCCAGTCATTATTGATTTGTTAAAAAATATAAAACAGATTCTCAAATCAAGATTTTGTATGCACCAGTGATGTTTTTACTGCCACAGTTAAGCAGTAACAACAGCTTGTTTTCCTCTGGAATACAGCAATTAGGCTAAAAATGATCTGCGCACCATGAACACATGAAAATACATTCACAAGCTTTGGTTTTTAGAGTGTTTGCTGCATGCCACATCTGATTCTGTGGTGTTGCTTTGTAGCTGTGTGCAGTATGAGAGCAGATGTTGTGAAGCTTGTGGTAAACTTTTCAGGCTTGTGTTAATGAGGGTGGGGGTGGTGAGAGGTGTAATGTAATGACACACACATGAAGAAAAAAAAACACACACCCACAGAAGCACACCCACCCACAGCACTTTTCTAATGTGTTCCCCATGTTATTTATTATCAAACACATATTTCACTGGCTGATTAAAAGGCGCTACACTTCCTTGTATGGTGTAAAACCAAATCGTTTTCCAGGACAACCCCTGAAATGAGAATATTTATCTCCAAATAAAAAGTGCTTTTAGACCATAATAAAATCATTTTTATGCCTTTTTGTATGATCTATTGTGCAGGCCATCTTCTACATCTTTTATTCTTTCCATGTTTCAACAGTAGAGTATGTGCTGGACTCATTTAGCAAAAGGAAGAGCAGCTTCTGTACCTTCAGCAGAGAGTTACAGTGTGCCTTTTTTGTTCCTTCAAAGACCTAATTCTTAAAAGTGGAGCACAGGAGTGTAAGTGGGACGAAAGCGGCAAACTATCTCTGAATATGACCAACGCACCATCATTCATCCTCGGAAACAGTTAACACAGCGTGTGCTAGTAGGATGTGCCTCCCTGTTGTTTGCAAACCTGACCAAACAACCAAAAAAATTGAACAGGACGTCAATACTTTGGACTGTTACTATAATAAACTTGTTTTTCTTCCTGAGGGATTATCCAATGAAGTTCTACATAGCTTTGACAGTGAGTTTATCTGCTGGTGTAAAGAGGTCATATCCTGTCTGTGTGCTTTTGAACTTCGTGTTTTTGTGATACCCAACAGGAGGTGTGCACAGTATACTCAATGTACAGCACATAGAGTACAGAGCATGAATAAAAAATCATTCACAGAAGCACAAAAAAAATGAAATTTCACTCAAACAACAAGAGTGCAGCCTCTTTTCCTTACGTGACAGAAAGAATGTGTGTATGTGCGTGCATGCGCAAATTTGTTGCACTTATTCCTGTGCTGAACACTAGTTATTATAACTGTATGTAAATGCAAAAAGCTCACTTTTCCACTATCAAATGTATAATAATCCAAACAAAATTGGAAAGAGAAACAAATAAAAAAGTCCTGTAATCACACAGAAACCCCTTATGCTGCTGTCAACTTCCTAAAGGAAAAGAGTGCTGCAACACACACACACACACACACACACACGCACACACGGGCACACGCACACACGCACACACACACAGAGGGATGTTTAGTTAGTCTTAGTCAAGCCTACCAGTCATAAAGGCTGTGGAAGCCTTACCACTGTGATCCAACACAAAGTCGTCCTGGGCATATCGGTGCTTCTCCGGGCCACACGCTATAAACACGTCATCGTCCCCGAAGAAGTCCTGCAGGCAGATAATCTGGAGGAAAAAGAGAAGAAGGAAGGAGAGATTTAAAAAAAATGGAGAATATTCATAAGGCTTTCCGCCAAATTTTTTAAGAAGTAAATAGTTACCTTCCTTTTTTATGTGCAGCATGCTTCCCTCAGTCAATCTAAAGAGCTTAAAGTTTATTTTAATGATGTTGTTGGAGCAAAATCTATTAAAAAATCGAAATGGCAGGTTGGTGCCACGCTTTCAAATAGGGGTGGGCGATATGGCCCTAA
This sequence comes from Centropristis striata, assembly GCF_030273125.1. Classification (NCBI taxonomy): domain Eukaryota; kingdom Metazoa; phylum Chordata; class Actinopteri; order Perciformes; family Serranidae; genus Centropristis; species Centropristis striata. Next base: position 40,608,564 of record NC_081517.1, on the reverse strand, counting down.
AAGAACATCACGATATTGCAGGCTATTTTTGCGATAATGATATTCTTGACGATATTAGTAAATACTTAAAAAGATATAGGAAATATGATTTTTTTTTTTAGACTGTATAAATAAATAAAAATCTAAAATGTAGTTTGAAGTGCAAATCTCAACAGTTGCCAAATACAAAAAAGTATTTTGCACTGTAATCATTTTTACAGTAGAGCCATCAAAATAAGGTGAATAACAATCCTTTATACATGTAAAAAGTAGCAATACAGCACAACAATGTGCATATGCACAAATACACATCAACACAATAACCATTACTGAAAAAAGTTTCACATTAGCCTGCTGAATGACAGGAATTGAGTTAGAAAACATGGATATAAACAATAAAAAATGTATCATATTATACATCATATTTGGATGTAAAGCCGCAATCCACACAGTAAGCCATGGGGAAATTTAATTGTAGTGCTCTAAGTCCAGTATTACCATCTTGTAACAATTTTGTACATTCAAGTACAGTAGAACTACCTAAGAATTGAGTAAAGCAATAGCAATAATTTCTTTAATAAGACAAGCATGATAGTTTGTTTGGTGCACCAGTGTTTCTACCATCACATGATAATGCATTAATTTACAAGATTCTACTGGATTTCACTCAATCTACTGTACATATTTTAACTGTAGACAGCTGTGGTTTTTTATGCTTCACTTTGTGCTCAATTAAAGTCTGTGTGAGGCATTGTGTTACAATAAGGCTGTGACTGTGTGGCTCTGTCTGTGTTAGAGCAAACAGCGCAGAGAGACGCAGTGTAACAACAGGACGAGGTCAAAACCCCATGACATCCAGAATACTGCAGAGTCACAGGTAAGCAGTACAGTACAGTTAGCATCCGTGCTGCAGGGTCATTTGTCTTGCGTTTTCAATTCTGTCTCACACTGTGATCGTCATTTTCTCTGCAGCTCAGAGCACTTTTCCTTTAACACCCACCACCCACCCCTGGAGACAGAAACAGGAGTTACTTTTAAACTATAGTGAGATGTGCCCACACACACACACACACACACACAAGATTATCCCTCCATTGCTGTAGGTGGACAAGTAGGAAGACAAAGGAGGCACAGATCCGTTCATTATCCCACCCACCACACACAAGTGCACCCACACACTGCCAGGCATATGCACACACACACACACACACACACACACACGAAACGAGAGTAAGGAGGAGGAGCACGAGATGGCATAAGATTGTGGGCAGATGGATCCTCTCAGGGAGATTGGGGGCTGACACAGTGGGGGAAAGTGTGTGTATGTGTGTGTGTGAGATTGGTATCAGGAGAACTGGTAGTCCGGAAAAGCTAAATGACTACTAAAGAGCACAAACAATCTCCACAGTAAAAAGTAGTACGAGGCAAAGAGAAAAAAAAGACAGAATAGGAGTATGAGTGAGACATCTGATCCCAAAAATAGTAAGGTTGGGGTATTAAAAAAAAAATACAAATAAATGTCTGTACAGTAGGCCTGAGTTAGACATTCATTAATAATAAATAAGACACTTCATGTGACACTTCTGCATGTCCTACATTCAGACGGCATCAATTAAAAATGAAACAGGTATCCATAACATGCTCATAAATAATCAATGACTATTTCATGGCCTTCACATGCTCCCTTTGTCTGATCTTTCCGGCAAACTGAAAACTCTTTAAATGGCAACACATGAGTGAAAGTACAAGAGAAGTGTCCACATGTAACATGTTTCCACACTGACCTGTGGGTTGGACATAGCTGGAGACATGGATGCCATTCTTTAGATGAGCTCTCACTCTGGAACTTGGCAGCTGATCGCCGCACCATACCGTCAGGGCACAGGTGTTCAAATCACCATAGCAACAGCCCACAGGGATAGTCCCACGAATGTGTCAGAAATGAACTGTGGTGCAGTGCAAGCTGTCTTAGTCAGAGACTATTGCATGCAGATATTAGATAATATTTCTGACCTCTGACCTTAATCCCCACACTGCCTTCTCTGGTGTGCAGACATTAGCAATGTTAACACTCTCCTGTATTTTTCCATCCACTCAGCGGGCTGCGCTGCTCTAGAGCACGCTGCTCATTTGTTTGAGGACAATGTGAGACAGCAGCAACAAAGGGGACTGCTGAAGTGAGCACTACGGTCCCCTGGCAGGGAAACCAACGACCCTGCAGTCAGCGGACAGCTTAAAGGAATAGTTCAACATTTTAAGAAATATGCTAATTTCATTTATGGCAGAGATTTAAATGTGAAGTTTTACACCATTTTCACACTGGGCTGTTATATGTCGCACAACAGCCAGTAGCCAGTTAGCTTAGCTTAGCACAAAGACTGTAAACAAGGGCAAACAGCTAGCCTGGCTCTGCCTCCTACCTGCACCTCTAAAGATTATAAATTGTTTTTTTATTGATTGCTTGCTTGATCCAGACAAAACATTTAGTGTAAATAAACAACTTTCTGTTCTACAGGGGGCTATGTGCCAAGATTCTTCAAGCTAACTTCTTAGACTCTATCCTGGTTGACTAGCAAAAAAAAAAAAAAAAAAAAAAAAAAGGTCCAGCAGATAAACCTCTATATCAACTGTAATTTTTATGCTTATTTTTTCATGAATTAAAGAAACACATTTAAAAAAAAGTATAAAACATGTTACTTGGTTACTTTTGTAATTGCTTGCAGGTGGATTTTGTTACTGACAGAGGGTCCACAAAGATGACCATAAACAAGGCTCTGAGTTTACATTTTCCCTTCTGAACCAAACAAACTATGAGACGCACACTGGCTTAATTAGCTCACAATCATCTGAATTCCAATTTAAATCCACTCTAACAGGCCAAGTTATCTTGCTGTTGCTGCAGGACACGTTTGTCCTAGCTGCACCTAGGGCAACAGGCTTAATGTGAAGAAAATTAACTCAAGGCTGGAATATTATAAACCTTTGACGAGAGAGCCCCTGGCTGCATGTTTTAAACTGCATTAATTACAATTCCCTGGTTCAAATGACTGTATATATCCCAATGAAGCAGAAGAATAAATGCTTTGTAGATGATTATTCAGTATTGATTTCTGAATAGGCAACCAGCTAAACAGTGGGGAAAGGCCCACCCCTACTGGGGACCAGTGTCCCCAGTAGGGGGACACTGGTTTTTTAAATGAATTGCCAAATATAAAAAAAAATACTCTTGACTCTTCAGTACAAAATGGAAATAAAAAAAAAATACTGCAAACATTTATTCAAGTACTGTACTTAAGTACAATTTTGAGGTAAGTTTATTAAACTTTAACTTCATACTTCTACTTCACTACATTATGCTGCCAGCTTTAGTTACTTTTCACATCAAAATTTAACATAAAAACGTGATTAACATTCTAATGAATTAAACTACATAAAAGTATGATAATTAAAATGAGCAGTTACCTTGATAGAAAAAAGGTGATTACATAAATGCATCAAAAATAATTATCCAACAATATATATAGAATATATAAAACAATCTAAGTGGGTTCATTCTGCATAACGAGTACTTTTACTTTTGTTTCTTCAAGTACATTTTGGTGCTGCTACTCCTCAGTAAGTTGTGAATGCAATGATTTGACATCACTACGTCAACAAATAGGAATGTTGCCATTATCGCAATATGAATTTTTTAATGGTATAAAAAACATACCGGTATTATTGTGAACGATACAATACGGCACACCCCTAGCAGGGATTCTTTTTGTCCAGCTTGTCTAATGTAGAAACAGTAACCAAGTGGGGCTTGGACTTTGGATCCATCAATCAATTGTCACCAGCTAATCACGAGTCACATTCACCTCGTTGATGAGGTGGTCTTAATAATGTGCCAAGCTCTGAGTCATAATGTTACCACTATTGTGATTTGATACCTCGAGCTGCATGATGCATAACTGACAGTGTAGACGGACTTCTCCCTCCACCACCCAGCCTCCTGCTGTTCTACTTTATTATTGCCAACAGCAGCATCTCTTGTATTTTACCTTTTTGCAGCCTGCATATCACCAAAATGTTTTATTTTTTTATAAAAGTAAAGTATGAAGGTTTTCCTTAAACTTAGCAAAACCTCTGCAGGAGATTATTTGAAGCAAAGAAGTGTATGAATGTCAGACTGCATTGTCCGTGTTTTACTTTGCTCTTGTCAACTACTGCCAGGATAAACAGCCAATGGCAGTCCATCGCCAGCACTGTCCTGCTAGGGCCTGTCTCAGCCAATCAGTGAAGTGGACTATTCGCAGGGCTCTGTATTGGCTGGGTGACGTGTCTTGAGGCTAAACTGAAGTTTGCCCTGTGAGATGCGACAACCCCCCTCCTCTCGTATGTCTGACCTTCTCTTGCTCTCATCATCAGTCTCTGTCCTCTGTCTTGCCTGCTGTACTTTCTGCCCTGCTAAGCTTAGCAACAGAGGGAAATGCAGGGTGCCGACTGTAAGAGTGTGTGCATATGAAAGTATCAAAAGGAATCTGTGAGTTGAGCATGAGCATTCCCTGCCAAAAAAATATTTGGGTTGGAAGAAAATAGTTTTCAAGATATGAATAAAAAAAAGGGCAATAGGTTCCCACACAGTCAAGGTTGCAGATCCCTTAATAACCAAGTGCTTTTATGAATAAAACAAGTGGGTGGTTTTGATATTTAAGGCATGAACACAACCCAAATATCTTTTATCCAATATATTCACAATATATTATTTTTGGCATTACAAAACTGTATTATTTTGGCCTGGCAGGACAATTACAGGTGCAAAAACTACATTTTTAGTTAGTGAAAATTGTCTTCTCTTAAGTAAGGGCTATGCACCAAAAACAAAATGTCACACAACAGCAGGTGGTGGGATTTTAAGGCAATGGAAAAAGGCCATAAATGGCTGAACAAGACACACTACAAATGGCTGACAGGACAATGATCACAGTAATTGTTCAGTATCATCAACCCCATTTACCTCTAAACCCCTCATTGGTGCTCATCACCCTGAACCAAATGAGCAGGAGACAAAGAAGGTGGATTGAGCCCTGAAGGAAAGATTAAAAAAGAAAAGACAAAGATTGAGATCTCTGCCTCTTGCCTGTGGGAAGGTCGGCACACACAACACTCCTTCTGCCACAAAGGAAAAGAACCCTTTCATAGTAAACTAGAAAAGTTTAACTCTCACTGAACATGCAGGTAGCCGGGTACCTATTGGGTTTGCCAGTGTGATGGTTAAGCTAAAGCCAGCCAGGTTATTAACTCAGTTTGAACTCTTACTAACGACAGAGGCGGCTTCCTGAGACGGTTTAATTCCTTTGGATTAGAGCGGTAGATCTCAAAGCACGTGTAACTGCCAAGACAAGGCGGCAGCGGAGGCACAAAAATGAGCAATGAGAAATCTAAGCTCATCATTAACTCGCTTGCTGTGGATTCACTTCATTAGCTGCATTAAACATTAGCTACTAAATACATCACATTTGTGAACAAATTAAATATGCTTTCAGTCTCTAAAACATTCAGCAGCGACCACACAGTTGTAAAAGAACCAACAAACCACTTCTCAGTGAAAAAGAAACATGATAGTAAACAAGTGTGTTTCCTTGGGGCTTTCATAAACAGGATTTTATTAATTCATGAGGGACACTTTATATGGAGATACTGAAGGCAAAAGCACTCAAGAACAAAAGAAATTGGCAGCTTCCCTTCATTTGTAAACCAATTTAGGGAAACTCCAAGGCAGTGCAGTGAACTCTGCTTCACATCTGCCACTGGCTGGTTGGCCTATCGCACATTTCAGAGCTGTCTGGCTCTCTCTTTCCTCCAAGTCATGTTCACACACGGGAAGAGAGACATTACTGTACATAACCTCAGGCTGACTGAATGTACATGAGCACTGAGCCCTTATGAAGAGAGTGGGAGGAAAACCAAAACATGCACGCACAACTTTTAGCCCAAATGAGCCTCAGCAGATTATCCTTCTCATTTAGAGAGTTAAGACGCTCAGAACTGCTGAGGTGCGAAGAGATTTACAAGAGATGCATAAAATGTTGGTTTTTGTTGCCAATTAACATAATACTCTGTCTCCAATTAAAAACCAACTTCACTGCACTTAAAGTGGCTACTAAGCACTAAATGCTCAAAATATAATATTGCAGTTCCAGCAAAAGTCTCCGAAGACCCACTTTTATATATACTATATAATGAGTATCTAATGTTGCTTTGCAAATACATAAAATAAATAAATAAAAATTCCACTAATAAACATGAACACTGGTAAGCCAGGACTTAAAGAATAGACACCGTTTCATGTGCAAATTAAACTCAAAAACCGTGTTTCATGTGCAAAAAAAAAAAAAAAATGCTCTTCTAAGTACATAACTTTAGCTCTTAAATTTATGTACTTAGAAGAGCATTTTTTTTTTTTTTTGCACATGAAACAAGTTTTTTTTTTACTTCTTACTTGATTCCTGTGGTCTATGTCTAGTACCTTCAGGTTGAATGCACCTATTGTAAGTCGCTTTGGACAAAAGCGTCTGCTAAATGACATGTAATGTAATGTAATGTAATGTAACTCCACCATAAAAATTACAAACATGCTTCAGTCGTCAGAAAAGCTTGGACAGACATAAAGCTCATGAAAACACTCATCACATCAATGTGCCAGAACTTGCTAAGGCAATACAGGGTTGCTTGAATGATTAAACTCAAGTACACAAACAATAGTGTGTGGGCTGGGCTGGGGTTTGAATATCATGATGTCACCTCTCCTGTTGGGAGAGTGAAAGGCCTGCTGCAACGCTCGGACAGACAAACAAAACAAGTAGTTGAGATCACACAGCACACAATGATGGCCCCCCCGTCTGTGGCCTCCACGCGTTCTGCACAGCCGACAGCCCCGTGGCCCCCGACACTCCCGCTCTCTGTCGTCTGCCGGCTTTTTGTTTTCCTGTGCGTCAATGCAGGGTATCATGCCAGCACTTGTGAAACATGGGGCAGGCACTTTTGCTTTACGGATACAATGAAGTGTGTTTGTATTGCCCACCAAGACTGGAGGACAAGCATTGATGGTTCTTGTGTGTGTGTGTGTGTGTGTGTGTGTGTGTGAGCCATCTGCTGGGACAAGAGACAAGAGAGAGGGAGAGGGGTTGGTAGGATTTTATCTCCAAAGGCCAGACAGCGACGATGTTTGATTGACTTGCACTGACTCAGTTTTTGACATATTTTAAGCAAAAATCACAAGGTTTTCTCTCAGGGCTGTTTAAGTCTATGTCGTTTCTAAGAAAAGAAACAATGGGTATTGTATATTGTCAAGACAAACAAAATTGTAAAGTCCACAAAGGTGAAGAAATTAATTCAATGATGTGAATGTGAACGCCTCCTCGGAACAATTTGGAAAGCCGGAGAAAATTTTGGTACACATTTCATGGCTTACTTAATCTGTTTTTGTAGCTCTTTTTTGTTATGACAAAATACTGGAAATACAATACATCTTGGTACTATCCTTGTCTTTTACACATTATGAATTAAAGCTAATGAACACACACCTCTTGATGGAGTTCTGTGCTCTCCGAGTGTCACTCTAGTTGTATTTAAAGCAGAAATGCAGGATCAAAATTACATAAATTAGCTGATTACATGTGTCATTATGCTGATAAGGCTATGGTATAGGGATAATACTACTACACCTAGGTATCATTCAATACCTGCAACATCTCAGAACGTACAAACTTCATCAAGAAGTCCAGAATAAACAACCAGTGAACCTATCCAAAGTATTCCTGGTTGGATGGTGTCAGTGCACTGGTGTCAGATGGGGCTGTATGCTAATGACATCACAGAACAATAGGTGGGCTTGCGAATTTCATGGTTGTTGACCTAAATGGCGGCGTTTAATCCAGACTTGGCCCTGAAAACAGCTCATGCCTGACAATCAGACAGAGCCCTTGTGCGACCACGACCCCAGCCACTCAGAGACGGAGACAGTTTGACTAATCTTTAACTGCCAGCAGGTTTCACTACCCTGCAAATGAAAAGATATCATCCCTATCAATATGATAACATGGTGGGCAGAATTCAGACACCTTAATGACCCTTTAACTGTTTGGCACAAGACAGCAGAGCAGCACGTCCCTGCTAACACATGTACTGTTAGACAGGGCTGGTTGAGAGTATCGGGGCCAGCAGGCCATCATCATTAGATGCGTGAAATGAAGCCACGGTGCATCAGTGTCACGCTAACCAACGCCCACCTCCCATCATACTGATGTGTATGTCCCCAAAACCAGCAATACAAGCAGCATGAACTAGCTAGCTGAGAAGACATGTTGGTAATCAAAGAATTCCTCTTACTCCGGGGCTGAATTCATTATAGTAAGTACTCAATGTTCCAAGCAAACATAGAAGTTATTCTCAACACCCATCAAAAAGCTGCTGAGGGGAATTTTCACTAAAGAATGTGGATAAATTTTAACCCAAGAGAAGGGGCAGGATTAAGCTTGTAATGATAGTGAACATCAAAATAAATTAACAAGCTTTTTTATCATGTTGACAGGTTGGTTTATAGGCAGTAATGGTCCATTTCCCCATAACAGCAAATATTGTTGCCGTATTCACCAATAATGGGATATGTTTCTGTGATTATGTGTGATTAAAGAAAACTGGAACTAATATTATGAAAACCAACAAAAAATAAGGAAATTGAAGGGCAAACTGAACCAAACTGAGCAGATCTTGGCAAGCTAATTTTCACCACTGCCTTCAGGATGTCAAGAGAATCTGTATCCCCTCTGCTATCCATCTACTTATAAACAAAATAATATAACACACCTACTAATAACAAAGGTTATTAGTAGATATATATAAGTAGTTATTAATGTTGTCCTGGGCAGTGAACTTCAGCATATACTGGCATATGCCCTTGGAGGTGAAATGATCCAAATACTTAATAATATAAATAATAATGCCTTATTTGTGTTTCGGTGCCTACTTTTAGGGCAGTTTGTGTTTTAGTTTAAGTGATGTGTGCCAAATATAAAATACTGTTCACTCTTTCAAGATGTGATATATTGTCTTATAAGTTATTGTTTGTATGTAAGGCTACTTGTTATTCTTCAAATGTATTTCGAGCCATTTTCAGTGCCTTATGAATTACTCTTAATTTGACAAAGACACATGTTTTAAAGCACATAGTTGTATATATATTTAAGTTTGTTATGTTTCTAATTGAAAAAAGAGCAAACTGAAAAGTTATAGCACAAACGCCTAAGTTATTACAGTGCATGCTCACAGATGGGTGAATGTCACTATGTTAAATTATGTTGGTTTCAATTTAATATCCATTTACTGCACTGTCATCTGCAGAAGCTCAATAAAAAACGGGAAAAAAATGTATTGTACATTTTTCATTGGAGTTTTTTGGGAGTATTCCCAGTCTGCCTGCTGTCTGCCTGCCTGCTGCTCCCACCAACAGCATGGCGAAAAAATTATTTGAGGCCAAATAAACAACTGCAGTGTTGAGACCTGCGAGTGACCTTCAACTTCTGTTCCGCACACTGAACGCACGCAGAAGCACTAATATACTGGTCTAAGAATTCCAGAAAAACACAGCGACAAGACTGAGAGAAACACAAAGAAAAGGAGATGCACAGGAGATGAACAATCTAATTAAAGGTCAGTTTGCTCTTTGTTTGATTAAACAACATGAAACCAAAACTGCTTATGTAGATCTTTAAAGATGTACTGTTATTGTGTTTTCAGTTCATTATAGAGTATACAGTACCCCAACCCAACCACTGTAAAGATGTAAACTTTACATCAGAACAGACAGTCCAATTATCAGTGCTGCGTTCCATTTCCCCTCTCATTCCTCAGCTTGCTGTGTGCACTGAAAAGGCCTTTATAGATTTCAGAGAGACGGGCATTTCAGCATTTACAGCTCAGCAGCGTAAACAGTCCAGGTCTGTTCCAGCCCCTGGTTAATGGGCAGACTGGCTGTCATCCTGATAACATCACTCAGTGAAAAGGCAAACGTATTCCACAATTTTAAGGCAGATGCTTTTGGACAGAGATAACCCATCTTTAACTTATGTAAACTCTTATCCAGTACGAGCAAAGATATAAGGTGTATCCCTACATGTTTTATTAAAAACTATTACTTAAACCCATGCACAACTAATGCCACTTTAATAGTCTAATAAAAATCTACTGTAATAAATCCATGGAATTGATGAATAAAGTATGACAAGCCTTACTCAGCAAAAGGATGAATGCTGGCCAAAGAACACAGACGTTCCTTCAAAACTCCTTTTAAGAGACAGACTTTTTAATGGCACTAATTTGCAGGATCCAGTGAGGCAGACAGAACAGCAGGGGGATTATTTTTGCGACGACATCTTGTAAACTACTAAGAAAGCATTAGAATAGCATGAAGATCTTTGAAAATGAACTGATTGTCTATGAAATTGTAGTCAATCATCAATCAATCAACTTTTATTTATATACCACCTTTCAAACAAATCCAGTGTAGTTCAAACTGAAATTGAAAAAGCAACAACAACAACAACAACTAAGAATATTTCAAGAAAAGGACATGGAGACTAATGCACGCTGGGTAATAAAATATGTGTAGGTTAAAATTCTAAAAGATAATAAATATACATAACATAATAAGATATAGGTAAAACAGATAAAAGCCGATAGATAAAACAAATGTAAACCATACAATTGTGCTAGTATATAAGATATAAATCAGTATTTCACAATAATTTCCATAAATATAATAAAAACAAATGAAATTGAAAGGAACTCTGTTGGGCTTCCAGGATTGTGGAACTATCACTGTAATATTAAATCAATTTATACTTCTTTTCATTTAAATTCAGCTTGTGTTATTTTAGCATTCAAGATTGCAAGTAATATTTTCCCTTTAGCCCTTGTGAATGTCAGATCAAATGTAATAATAAATCGATTATTGACTCGCACTTCCCACAGAGTATTTATCCATCTAGAAATGGGATGAACAACATCGATAACTAATGTTTTAACAGCACTGACTGGCCCCTATGTGTCAGGGTCACAGCGGGGGAAAAAGGCTACATGGGGTAAAAGGCAGCCAGGAACTATGAACTGGATCCAGATTTCCCAAATAACTCTGGTGTAACAAGAGAGGTCACTTCACGGTCAATGTTTCATCCTCATTCATCTGTTCATAGACTTTCCCTTGATGGAGCAGACAGTGGGATTGGACATGACAGCCAGAGGTGTGTGTGAACCCGACGCTGCCAGCCAGCCAGAAAACCAGTAGCACCAGCTGTGTGTTCAGCTACAGGCACACTAAACCAGCAATTCTCAACCTTGGGGTCGGGACCCCAATTGGGGTCGCGAGATGATTTCTGGGGGTCGCCAAATAATTTTTCATTTCAAGTCATTTTGTGTCTTTTTTGGTCATTTTGTGTCTTTTTTTGATCAGTTTCTGGTCAATTTTGGTAATTTTGTTTCCTTTTTTTGGTAATTTTGTGTTTTTTTTTGTCATTTTGTGTCTTTTTTTAATCATTTTGTGTCTTTTTTTTTCTTCTTTTTTGGGGTCATTTTGTGTCTTTTTCAGTCATTTTGTGTCCTTTTTTTTGTCATTTTGTGTCTTTTTTGGTCATTTTGTGGTCATTTTTTTACTTTTTTTGGGTGATCTGTGCGTGTGAGATTCTGTTCAGTGAGCGGGGGTCACGGACAACATGCATGTTACATTGGGGGTCGCGACTCAAAAAGGTTGAGAACTCCTGCACTAAACAATACGTGAAACTAGTTACTGCATCATTTCCTGTGCCCAATTGCCTTTGAACACTTTGCTACACAACAGCAAAGAAGCTGTTAGAAATCAGTATTTGTACATTAGAGAGTAATCTAACCTTATATATTTGGTTGCCAATGTAACACAGATGATTTTTCTGTGTAACTGCCAATTTACAAAGGCTATTTGTGTTATTTTATATGCATGCACTTTTCCACGTTAACAGACACCTCCCCGCTTAACTGCAAGCCTGCTGCCAACAGGACAGTAATCCTCTGTATCTCTGCTTGTGGAAAACTAAAGCACGAGTATAAATCAAAGTCATCATAAATGTCCGAGCATGTAATCCATCATGGACAATGCTTCGCAGACACAAAACCGCAGATGTAAATTGCTCCTCTCATCCTCCGAGTCATCCCACCTTTCAAAACGATGCACCATGAAAAACACTATTCTACAGAGGGCTTAAGAGCTACTAAGGCCTTGGTGTGAGATCTAAATTGTAACTTATGTCCATGTTGGAACTATTTCGGCTAGTGTAAGAAGTTACATTCAAAACAGGCAACATTTAAACTTGCCTTCAGAGACCAAACGAAATGATTTATTTTTGTAGACGAACCCGAAAGTAGCAAAACCTTGGGGTCTATTGAGAATTCGCCAATGGGATTTTGGATCATTGCAGGAAATCAGCTCTGTGGCAAACACACACTTCTGATGCTAATGTGTTTTGGTCAGCAGGATAATCGTCACAAATGAACACCACTTTTATGATGTTTGAAGCGTGCAACCAACGAAAGTAAAAAGCTAACACAATAACAACTAACATAAAAATAACATAAAAAGTTAACATAATTTACAACCTACAAGAGTTTGCAAGAGCACTAAAAAACGTGACTAGAGGCTTTAAGGCAGACTAGTGAGAGTTCCCGTCCGTATCTGATGTGATGACATTAGATTTCCTGGACAACCACTGTAGTCTTATTTAGCCACTTGTTAGCAACCTCCTTTTTAAGGACACGTAAAAACTGCAAAATTCACAAGTGGGGGTATTTACTAATGTATTTTATGTCTTATAAAAAACGCGAACATCTCTTCAGCTTGTGTTAACCACAGATCTCATTTCAGGCATCTAACCACCAACCCATTCAAAATCCTCATTGAGTTTGAGAGGTTAGACCCTAGGGCGCTAACATGCTAACTTATGGGTTGAGAACTCATTCCTGTGGCGCCCTATGCACTGCAAAAAAATAAAAGTTGGGTGAACTCAAAATTTCAAGGCAACAAACTTTGATAAAATTTTAAGTTGGACAATTAAACTAAATATTTTAAGTTTTGTTTTTGAGTTTGCTCAACTCTGAATTCAGATTTTTGTCAACTCAACAGTAAGTTGAACTAACTTATAATTTAACATTGTAATAACTTTTAATCCTTACTTCTGCCAACTTCTGCAATGTGCTGAATTGGCACTATTGTAACGTCGCTATGAAATGTCAGCTAATGTTACGACCACAATTTTGAGTTAGCATTGATACGCTAATGGCTACTCTTGTAGCTGTAACAAGCAGCACCGCTAGCATCAGTTAGCCGCTAGCTTTCGCTAATGACCGAATTTCACAAAGAACAAAGAAATAAGAGTTATCAGAACTATTGTCCCTTGTTGTGACCCCAACTTAAAGATATAAGTAACAACAACTCACAAACTTGTTTTTGAGCATACAACTGCCCTAAATGTCAATAATTTATATTTCCAAGTTTTACCAACTTAAATCACTGTTTTAGGCCAAAAAATACAAGTTGGCTTTTTTGCAGTGTGGCTACTCAGCAAGTCCCGAAAAATGTTTTCTAAACTTGCGAGGATCATGTAACTGAGGGGTGTTTGTAAAATTCACTTTGTAATGTAAGTATGGCAAACAGAAGAGTTGTCAGCTGCTCCACACAGTGGGACACACAGTCTAATGGTGAGGAGGGCAAAACAGAGAAGTAGAGGAAAACAAAGGCACTGGAGACTGGGGGGGTTGGGAAATTAGCTTTGTGACAATCCACCCTCTTCTTTTGCCCTAAACAGCGTCCATCTTTTTATCAACGCATCTGTCAGTTATCCATCTATCTTTAACTAACACACACACACACACACACACACACACACACACACACACACCAGGTGTGCAGAGGTGAGAAAAGGGTTTGAAGTATTTCTCTCTCGCCCCTCAACTCTCTCACTCTTCTACAAATACCTATACTTTTTCTGTTTTGTCACCATTTCTGCACTTCCCTTGAACCTTTTCTAAATAATTTCCACATAAAAAGACACTTAAAAAAAGGAACAGACTGGTAACTGTTCCCCAAATTATTGAATGCATCGATTAGACAGTATTAAGTGGGGAAATCTTATTTTCCGCCTGCCCAGTCAGCTTTGAGATGTAAAACAGGGGTTTCTCTGAAAAGCAGCAGCTGATACTGCTGGCCCTGAAAACCAACATCTACAATTAACATTCAGTCCAAAAGAGCATCTTTGAATCGAGGAGGGAGAGTGGACAGAGATGTATTGTACCAGCATGCTCAGTCACACGTGCACAACGCTGTACACACACACACAGACACACACACCTGACAGCTGCACTTTAACCCTCCCTTCCAGCTTATAGGTCTAATTATCCGGTGGTGGCCAGGGCCCCAGTGGGAGCCCGCCGAGTGTGCGTGTGTGTGTGTGTGTGTGTGTGTGACGTTGTGTTTGTGTGAGTGTGTGAGTGTGTTGGGGGCTGCAGCGCCGCAGACCGGGAGGCTGGGACCTGTGATTTGATTTTGGAGGAGCAGATGGCAGGCTGTTGCTGGAAGGCTTTTTGAGGGTGTGTGTGTGTGTGTGTGTGTTTATTGGTGTATGGTTGATGGAGTGAGGACCCTTACTTTTTAGGAAAGAAAAATAAAGCTTTTTATAGTATCTATGGGGCAAACTGTTTTAGATGTGTATTATCAAATGTACGTTAACATAACGAAGCACTGGTACCTAAATTAAAGATGAAACACTACTTTTCTTAATATAACAGTGCATGGTTAACATTTCAAGCATTATTTCATGATTTGTGAATATTCATGTATGCATAACCTTATGTTAAGAGCACAACCGATATAGGATTTTTGAGACTGATACCAATAGTGATTTTAAAGAGGAAAAACTCATCGATAACAGATATGGTGGCTGATAATAATAATTAATATAATAAGTAATTATTGGAGCTGGGATTTGAATGTGCATCGATTTTTCACCACTCTGCAAATGTAGCCAGAGAGCTACTTTGATCAACAATGTATTACGCTGTAAGCAAATTCTATAAATCATAACAGATCGGAAAATAAAGAATAAATAAGAAAAAAACAAATAGCTTAATAAACATCATTACTTTTCAGTTTCATCCAATTGCTGATTAATAATAAGAAATAATTAAAAATGAATAGCTAATACCCTTTCTCAATCATGCCAAGTAACATTACTGCATTATATATTTTTTTCAAAAGTTTTCATAACGGCACAATTCTGTCAGGCTCTACTTACCTTACTTTTTATTTATTTTTTATTTTTAATTGTAAGTGGCCAAAACTCGAAGCACCTTTCAGGAAAATGTAATATAGTTCAACAGAAGCACCAACTACAGCCTCCAAAATGACCACAAAGTTGAATTAACACAAGAAAAACTTGGAGTGTCTGCCTGCCTCCAGCCTAGTGTACTGTATGCTAATTCTGCTGTGGACTTGCTAAAATTGATATCGATCTTCTGGTGGTTTGAAGGCAAAGAAGCTTCCCAAAATGTCAGTGTTGTTTTAACTGGAACTGACATTAGGGAAATGTTCTGCTTCACAGCCAGCCAAGGTAGCGTTTTACTTTTTACACACAAACACAGCTCTATTAAATGTATGAGGATACACATGTATGGGTTAAGGTGCATGTTGTTGATGTAACTTAGTGAAAAATTATCCTGATTGTCAAGTTAAATAAATCTTTTAAATCTACATCATATAATTGTTTTTATAGTGATAATGTGGAAAACATCCTGCAGTTTTTCTAGCCACCAGTTGAGCACCATTTAGGATGTGAAACAAGGCTTTACGAGTAAGGAGGCTCTGTGATCCAAACAAGTGGAGCTGTCAGATTATGGGGACATGTGTGGTCTGGGAGAGTGTTACCTCATCTTCAAGCAGAGGGGGGCAGAGGACAGAAGATTAAAGCTAATGCTTTTCCATTCAATTCTCCAAGTTGGCATTTAGAAACAAAGATTATGCCGTCTGATATACCAATTTATTTTTTGCACTTGGAATTAAAAAAGCTTTAGCTAGTGTTTAGGAAAGCACCCCGTGACTTTAACATTCAAACTGAACTGACTTTGACTATAATGGACAGGATACTGTCAGGTGTCCAGCTCTGGTCTCAGGATCAGGTTACAGGCTTAATGAGTTAAAGCTCTGAATTAGACTCCTAATTTAATTCGGAGACTGTCCTGCTGAAGCCAAGAGAACAAGTCTAAAGCAAACAGTCCTTTTCTAAGTAGTGAATCAGACATTATGGCAAGAACATGCTCACTGTCTTTCCAATGTCTGGCTGCTGGTGTGGGGTTGTTGCTCCAAACTGGCACAATTTTAGTTTTTAGAGTTTAATGTTCAAGTAAGGGCTATTCTGAATATTTTTTAACATTATACAACTTTAAAGAAAGCTTGTTCTGGGTGTTACTGACAAACTTTAACATAATTTGATGTCTCAAACTCAGCCACAACCAAATTACACTAGCTTTGTCTATAAAGACACATTTGAAGTGCTGGATGTTGCTGGAAAAACACATTTAGAACAATGGTTTCCTTGTGTTCACTTCCCTAATATACAAACACAACTGCTTGCTGAGGCTTGTTCTGACATTATTTCTTTGCTTACAAAGAGGATGGCTGCATCTATTGTCTTCTAACAAAGTGATGCTGTCTGATAGTTTGATGCAAAGAACTATCTGAGATGTGTCACTTAAAACTGTTTGCAAAAGGACAGACACTTTCCAACAGCTACCTGGCAGGTGATTGGATGAACCCTCTGTCTGTCACCATCCCACGCCGTCTGTGCTGAAACCAGTCAGCAGTAGAGCAAAAGCCTTCAGTGCTGTTCTCTGCTCTTCTTCCCATAAGAACCCACGGCGACATGGGTGTCACAAACATTTTAAATGTTCTAGTAATGTTCATGTATGTTTTCTTAAGTACATAAGTGTGTTTTTCAGTGTTTTACAGCTACAGTAGCTTGTTGAGAAGCCGTCCAATAAGGCAGTTTTATTTCTATTTATTTATTATTGATTTATTATCATTTTGTTACTTAAAAACAAATCTGAAATGGAATTAGTTGTCTAACATCACTATTCTGGTCACAATTATGATATATGTTACGGAGATGAAAACAAAAAGGCAAATGGTTATTTGTTTTATGTATTATTGATTTATTATTATTTTGTTACTTAAAAAAAGGAAAATTTGTGTCTCTGTAAGCAGAAAATGTGTCTAATTTATTCATTTAAAAATAAGGAATATCATAAACATAAATACCATAAACGCCCAATGTAACGTATATATGTCACATCACAGATCTTTGACATTTAGGGGTAGTATTTTTTTAAAACATAAATGTGTTTTATGTGGTCCACGTGGTCTGTGGTATATCCCCCATAATGTTCCATTAATGATTACTGGGTCTGGGTTCTTATGGGTTAATGAAGAAAGAGTCTCCAGTTCTGATTTGACGGCATCAATGTACAGTGTATGAGCTTTATTTTGAAATGAATAGCTTGTATAACTGGATCTTTATCTTTATGCACAACTAGGGATGGGAATAATTATTGGATGATCGATTAGTGGTAGTTAAGACTTTGGTCGATTATGTGGGAATATTAATTGATCTGTGTATTTATTTATTTACACTGAACTGAAACACCGTACATGAATAAGCCAAAGAGCTGAGAATTAAGTTGGTCAAAGCTACAGTTTGCAAACTGAAAGTTGCAATAACAATTATAAAAACACACAGAAATACCGTATTAATTTGAGCAAAACTAGCTTATTGTATCAAACCTTGCTAGCATTAATTACTAGGTTTAATTTGATCTAAAACTTTTTATTTTTATTTTGCCCATGTGTGCATGCAGCGATTAATCAATTAATTGATCGTTAACGTTATAGATAATCTAGTTGGCAGGTTTCTTGCAAACGCCCATCCCTATGTAGAACATGCATAAAGATAACGATGAAGGAGGATGAAATGTCTGAAATGCTACTGAAAGAAACTTTAGTTTGACCACAAAAAAAGATGTTAAATTCAAAGGGACTTTACAACTTTTGACAAACTGCCACCGTCTGGGTAGACTGTAGCTGGAAAAAACATCTTAAACAGGAGGTTAAAGGAATGGCGTTCCCTCTCAATCTGTCTGATAATACAGCAGCCTTTCCTCATTTCAAACGATTAGTCCAATTTCCAACTCTCAACACTGAACTAGTAGTAGCAGCTAACAGGACATCATAAATGTATCAGAATCACCACAGTTATATACTGGAACACACCCCATAAAGTCCAATGCAGCATTCCTTATGGCGATACAGAGCGTGAAACGCCTGGAAAGAACAGCTGCTCTGCATAGCTGATCTAGTTGGAATTTACTATGAGATGGAAATAGAGACACATCAAGGGTTTATGTGACAGATATGGGAGTGAATTAATCACAGCGGAGAATCCAGCAGGATTCTTACAAGACGCATTCATGTGTGCAGCTGTGGGCGGTACATTTATTAGGAAGTTATTTATTTAAGCACCATGTTTTTGAACATATTAATCCCTGACATCATTTACTGCCTAAAGTGTGTAAAGCCATGTCTCCCCAACCAACCCTGCTTATTATAAACCAGGATAAAAACAACCTCTCCCTTGATAGAAATACACGGGATAGAGGAAAACTGATACATTTACTTTAAAGTTATTAGCGAAAAACTGTTTTCTGGGGTTTCAAACACTCAAATACTCTTGTCATGCATACTATTATATCATCTTGACACAGCATTAAAAAAAAAAAACTGTGTTCCTGAACAGTGCTGGCTCGACAGAAAGGTTGCTGGTCTTGCCCTGTCAGAGGTGAAAAGGATCACTGTTGTCATGAGTCATTTGTCTGAAGCATCCAGCAGAAAGACTGCTGTCGGCTCACAGGAAGCAAACATCAGACTGGAGACGTTTAAATATTTGAAGACAGGAGATTGTTCTTTCTCACATCTTGTGGTAATCCTCCTGTCAACTGGAACTATAACTCAGTAAATTCAGTTTCATAGTGGTTAGAAACTTATTTCACTCTAACCCCAAAGCCACAACTGTGACTATTAATAATAATCAAATCTTTGTATGTTGTCTGTTGAATTGTCGATTTAAAAAGATGCACACCAGTTCACTCCCACTGAAATTAAAATGATATCTAAGCTCTAAAATAGAAGCAACAAAGCTGATGAAGTAATGACTCCCTAAGACGTTATTCCCAGCCAACTACTTTTTGAATTATATTTGTGCAATAATACCTTTGTTTGGAGCAATTCAGAGCACAAAAACTACCCTCATAAAAACCATCAAAGTAACCAAAACACACAGAAACAGTTTTAAGAATTGTTTCAGTGGTGAGAAGTGTTTCACAGTAAGCTGCACCTTAAGTAAAACAGAGTAAATAAAAAAAAAAGCTCTTATTCGTTTCTCTTCTTTTCTTCTTTAACATATAGCACTCATTTAGCGATGACAGTTAGCTCTTAAAGTTATGTACTTACTTGATTCCTGTGGTCTATGTCTAGTACCATCAGGTTGAATGCACTTATTGTAAGTCGCTTTGGACAAAAGCGTCTGCTAAATGACATGTAATGTAATGTAAAAGTAATTTCATTTGAAGTCAGCTGTCTGAAACATGGGAGGAATCTTTTATTTTGATTTAAGCTTTGACAAGTACAGACTTTTCTTTCATTTTCACTAATCTAGACGGTCACTCGTTCACAGTTGTAGTCAATGTTCTGCTGGACATTTATGCAACCTTAAACCTTAATGGTGTGTTAAGGTTTAAGGTAATACAATTGTGGATTTTTAAAATAAACACATTCTCTGCAAAGCACTTTGAATTGCAAATGTGTTTGAAATGTGCTATGAAAATGATGCATTGCCTCACAATTCAAGTTGCACAAATACATATGTGAATATTGCAGATTTGCACAAGGCAACACAAATGAAGCCAATTCCATGTCTACTTATGTCTTTGCAATTACTTTGTATGCACAGCACAGTCTCACATAAGCTTTTAACCCTCCAAAAGGTTTATGATGTAATGTGACCAAGCTTTTGCAAGATCCCATACATTTATTTGTGATTTATTTTTAACACAGGTCTTTTGTTTTTCTTACTTACTTTAAATCACTTTCTCCTTTCAAAGTTAAATAATTCTGTGCGTTGAGAGTTAAAGCAATATAATTAAGAAGAATTACATAAGACCTCTCCCAGATGAGACAATGTCATATAAATCTTGTTGATTAGGGGAACCATGTGTTCAAGCTCACCTCCTCTCATAACACCAGGGACCCTCAATGAAAATTTCAGATGGAAATATTACAATATATGCGTCCCAGATGGGTAGGATTATAGCAAAAACAGTCTCAAATGGCTTAATGTGGGGGAAGGAGGTAGGGAGGAAACTATAGTGATGGATATGGCAAAAGGCCTGAACTATTAAGTGTATTCATTAGTGCCTTGTTGAAATAATCGTGGCGTGTAATTATGTATGGATGATTAAATGGGGTGTAATTACCTAGACTGCTGACACAGCTGAAGCCTATAAATCACAGCACTTTTTTGGAGATAAAACCTCTGGCTGAGAAGCTCAGCCTAGCGGTTCCATCTGGTTTTCATATGCACATTATCCAACCTCATCTCACTGAAAACAATACAGTTAACTCCCTCCAACTGTCATGTTGTATAGATTTAGTCAGTGAGCTCATGGATATTGGCAAGAACAAGAAATTAGTTTTTGCACGAGTCTGCTTGCTGATTACCAAAGCTGCAATTACAACAAGCATGCATCATAACAGACTCACCTGCTTGCCCTCCAAAGTGTACAGTCTCCTCACAGCTCCAGAGTCCAACTTGATCGCATCCGTGATGTCGGTGAGCACCTGCTCGAAGGAGTGCGCCGTCTTCTTGTTGAGCAGTATCCGTACTGCCTTGCGGGGTTTGACGCCACTGCGGATGACTGTGACGAGTTTGGGTTTGATGAATTCCTTGGACTCGCGCTGCAGCTCATTCTTCAGCGGGATGAGAGAGGAGAGGGAGCGGGATGTGCCCGTCTTGCAGCCCACTGACCAGTTGGGGTTGACGTTTTTGGTGTAGTCCACACGTCTGAAGGGTTCATTAGAGGCACACACATAACTCTCACCTGGGGAAAGAAGTGAGTTGAAAGAAGTGACAGTAAAAACAGGGATCTCCTGCAAACCACATCAACATTTAAGAAATTGTAAGATAGATTTAGCCCCATTTGGTTGTATGCCCCCGCTAACAGGTCAAGTTGCACTTTACATCCACGTCTATCCAGACTCATATGTAGCCATGACAGTAGACAATGCTTCAAATATGGATGTTGTTGCAAAGAAGCTACAGTATTCAACCAAATGTCTCCCCTTCTGTTCCTGAGTTATGGTGCTGAATAATGGCCTGTAAAGTGTTTTTGCAGAACCTACGTAATGATTTCAAAGTGAAGTTGAGCATTGGGATGTAAAATGGCATCTGATTATCATTTTATCCAATTAATAACTAATCTAATATCCTGTGATGACTATTATTTAACTGGAACTATTACTCAGTAAATTCAGTTTCTTAGTGGTTTGAAACTAATTTCACTCTAGACCCAAAGCCGAAAACTGTGACAATTGATAATAATTGAATCAGGGTACGTTGTCTATGGAATTGTTGATTTAAAAAAAATGCATACCAGTTCAATCCCGCTGAAAATGAAACGATATTTAAGCTCTAAAATAGAAGCAAAAAAGCTGATAAAGTAATAACTCTTTAAGATGTTATTTCCGGCCAAGTACTTTTTCTTGATCTTGACCATTGATCACTCAAATCTAAATCAATTAATTCTTTAGTCCATGTGGAAATTTGTGCTGAACCTTAAAAAAATGAATCCAGGCATTCTTGAGAGAGTTCCAGTTCAAGTATGGGACAGACTGATGGACGAAGCGTTGGACAGCCTGACTACACAGTGACTCCCAGCCATGGCTATTGCAGCGTGGAGGCACAAAAAATGTTTGAAATTAAATATTAGGCGTTTTCTCACCAGAGAAAGTGTTTCATAGTTCTAAGAGTATCCTGCTTTAAACCCTGCCTTTTATTGTGTCTGCACTGCAAGAACTAAAAATGATCAGAATTCCTTGAATGCTGTTTCGAGTGGTTTCTTGGCTCCTATTTCAGAGTAGGAACTCTCCCAGCATCACACATTCATGTAATACATCAGAATCCAGCTGACATGTACGGCATGCAACCTAAGATACTCTGTCCACATGGAATTAGAAGAATCAGAGGGACGACAAAGAGTTAACATTCCTCGGTTGAAACAAAAAGGCACATTGAGAGGCCAGACCAGTGTAACACCGTCCTCTCTCCCTTTCAGCTGTTGAGCTGCTGCTCTGGCCTTCCTCCAAAGCAAAGCATTTTGTTTTATCTGCCTGCATTCCATTCCAGCAGTTAACACGCAAATGTTTCCCCTTAAGAACAAAGTCATGTGACAAGTACAGGGGCTTGGCTGATAAATGCAAACCACACCAAGAATGTCTGGTGATTGTTTTGAAGGCTGAGTGTTGGATAAGAACCTCAGTGCCGTTCTTTTCCACTGTGAGTAAGAAAGAGAAAGTGACAGATATTTTCTGTTCATGCTACAGTCATCACAGAAGTATTTAAGTGTCCACAAACACATGGACGTCTCACTGGATCCACTTGTGCCGGAGAGACACTTCACAAAACATATCGTACAGTAAATTCTGTTCTGGCAAATATACATTGTTAGTGTTAGAGGGAAAGCAACCAAGGAGCTGAATAGCATGCATAACTTGTGGAATTGTTATTGCATAGCATAGAGACTTTCCAGGGAGCACAAAAACAGGGTAGTTTATATGCTGCATAAAGTATAATCCTATAACCGGACATACCACTGAAATGTACTGGTTTACAACTTAAAAGTTGCTGTTTGTGCCATCGTTTTCTGCATTTTTGTGGCCAGTATCTTTTGAAAAAACACTGTTATTGACAGCATCATATCCAATCTATGAAATGTTAGTTATCTGATCTGTGTCGAGACAAATGAAGGGAGCTGCAGTGAAAGAAGGCCATATGAGACGGTTTTCCCATGATACCTGGTTTTATTAAGCCTGCAATTAACCAAAAGGCTAATTAGAAGGCTAGGCCACAGCTGGGGGGACTGAGCTACGGCTGGAAACTAAAACAAAATATAACTGGGGCTGTCATTCATCCGGGGGACGATGATAGAATACTGAAATGCCCTCAGATGGTGACTGGTGACAAGTCTATTCCCTGGGGTACAGAGATCTCAGGTGCAACATCTCTGAGCGATGTGAGGGGAGCCCCAACCAGCCGCCCGCCACCGGCTGCTGTCCTCATGTGGACGACAGATGAGGTCAGCCGTAACAGAGCTGTCGAAGCAGTCCAGCAGCTTTTACTGCAGTGGTTTCACATCTGACAACAATCCGAAGCCCAAGAGATGGCAGTAAATGGGAATCGTAAAACAATGCGTTTTTAGTATAAAACTTCACCATCACCAAAACAATGAAGTGACCCCACGATCCAATGATATTCTCAGCATGCCTTCTGTTTTGTTGGCATAATATTCACCATGTAGTAAAGGGAATTGGACCAGTATGGGCAGCACACTATTGCTTTCCCTGGGCACAAATACCATAATCCCACATTTTAGCTTAATTTGAAATGTTTGATCCTCTTAATCTGCTGCAAAGAAAAAGTTTATAAGCAAAAATATCCTTTTAGATCTCCTGTCGGTTCTTCTATCCAAGAAATCCCTTTATATCCCACTTAGTGATCACAGAGTTAGTGAATGTATCGGTAATACAAGCTTACATTCATGATGCAGCTGTAGTGCCTGGAGTCATACCCCCATAAGCTGCAACAAATGAGACATTCAAAAATAGCTGACAGCCCTTGCCCTGAAAACTGAGGAACTACGATTTTAATAATCAAATAAAAAAAAAATACTGATTTTCTAAAAGGCAATAAAAACCTAAATTCCTTTTATTTTAGTTGAGTGTTTTCATGATAAAAGTTGGTTTTATTTCAGCCATTTATTCAAGAATTCGATTGTCAGCTTGCCCTGGAGGCTTTATTACAACACTACAGATATAGGAGCAATTACTACAGCAGCATAGCATCTGGCAAGGCAGCACAGAGCTCAATAATAGAGTTAAACAGCAATCTTGTGGGTGAGCGAGGGCAACATTGTAGATCTCACGATGATGTTATCTGAGTTATGTTGGCAAAGTTATGACAAAAACCTGTGAAACAAACCTTTACCAGGCAGGTAAAAGATAAAGCTAATGGCTCCATTGTGGGACATGTTTTTGGAGCATGAGACATAGAAAAGACTAAATATCAGTATATCTTGGTTTTTGTGGCTTGAAATTTGACCTTTTTTTTTATCTGTCTCCTGTAAGTCTTGAAACTTAATGAAAGCGCAACACTTCTGTAAATTGTTGGGAGTAACTCTCTGATAGAGAAAGTTGTGTCCATATTAATTTATCTATTTTTTCTCGATAGGTCACTAAAAAGTTTACCCACTTTAACCCTTTATCAGGCAAAGAACTATATTTGGTAACTTCAGGTAATATTTCGAGAAAAAAGTTGCAAATTTACTAGATTAAAGTGGCAAATCTACAAGAAAAAAAGTTGCAGATTTACGAGAAAAAAGTGGAGAAAAAAGCAATTTTTTCTCCCAGATTCACCACTTTAACCCGTTATAGGGCACTCATTGAAATACTTGCAAATTCCAAATTTCAACCCTAGAGAATATTGGAGGATATTACATACTCCCAGAATGTGTAAAAAAAAAATGTACGAAAATAATATTTTGAGAAAAATGTTTACGAGATTAAAGTGGCAAATCTACGAGAAAAAAAAAGTTTATGAGATTTAAAGTGGTGAACCCGGGAGAAAAAAGTCCTTTTTTCCCCACTTTTTTCTCATAAATCTGCAACTTTTTTCGCGCAGATTTGCCACTTTAAATCTCTTAAATCTGTGACTTTTTTTCTTGTAAATTTGCCACTTTAATCTAGTAAATTTGCAACTTTTTCCTCAAAATATTACCTGAGGTTACCAAATATAGTTCTTTGCTTGATAAAGGGTTAAAAGTAGTTTATGAATTCAGCAAAGCTATAAATGACACAACATCTGCCTTCATATATCCATCCACTGTCAACCTTAATTTCACCAGTTGGTGCCAGTAAACCCCTTGGCTTGCACACTCACTATTGTCCCAACTAGAATCCCTTTGTCAGCATATTATTTGCCCCCACATTTCCACACAGTAATCTACAAAGCTCTTCCTAAACCCAGTTCAATATCTGCTACCTCTCTGTGTGTTTTTTCCACCAGCACAGCAGTTCAATAGGATTCTTCCACGGGCCCGGGTCAGTCTGCTTTAGCCGTTTAGACATGCATTTCCATGACTGCTGTGGTCCTGACTGGCAGCCTCTTCCATCTAGATCTCAACATGACCTAGCCGTTTTGTCACCAAGTTAGCAGAGCTTCATTTGAAGTACTATTATTCAATAAAACCAGGTCTAATTAACCACATAGAGTTTTAAATAATCCAGGGAGGAATCGTATAAACACAAACAGCCACACTAAGCTGAACAACTGACTCTCACTGTGGTTTGTGACTATCTCCAACATGTCATCAAGGTAAACAACTTTACTTGCTGTGCTGTGCTGTGCAGTAGAATAACACTGTGCCAGTGCAGCCCCCTACTATGGAAAAAACCTACAAGCTTAATGGTTGGCTCAGAAATCCCATCCAACCATAAGGGCCACACATGTGAATGGTGCTTATTGGGTTTCCACACAAAAGAGCCCCAGCAGGCCTCAATCAATGGAGGCATACTGCTGAGCTGAGCAGTAATGTTCCCTCTCTCTGTCCATTAGATGGGTGAGTACACCAGGATAAGACACTGGTGCTCGGCCCACCTGCTGTGCATCTTGCATACGAGTTACAAAAACACTCTCCCACTTACCCCTCATTGTATTGAGCCATGCAGATAGTCTAATTTGCATCTGAGGTTTTTAGATATCTGCTACTACCACAATACATTTGGACTGAATGGAATATCCTGAAACAAAGCCCCGGTCCCGGTCAGGATTATCCAAAGAAGTATTTAGTAATGAAAGTCATAAACGCCCCAAACTGTCTGCAGTGAGGACAGTGGATTATCCAACTGGTGCTGCTTATTGGTTTATGAGGTAATTGTATCAGTGCGCAACAAAAAATAAATTCAATCACCTTGAATGGTGCACTGGATGATGTGTTGATGTTTAAGGCACTGTGTTTTTATTATGGGCCAAGTCGGATATATTGTTTGAAGCAATCAGAAAAGTTTCACACTTTCTTTTCAGTCAGTTTTCCATGACTTGGATGTTGATATGAACACCTAAAATTGGTAATTACAATATCTTTGATATGACATCACCACAACTTCAACCACAGAAAACCCTTAAAAATTTGATTTGACCCTTAAAAACAGAGACATTGCTGACAAAATGAGTTGTTGCGGCATGAGTAGCCCTCTGGACACAGCTAGTAATATATGCTCCGAATCCTCATTTAGCAGCAGTGTCCCGTCGGTGCAGAAGTGCAGTTGCAGAACGTCTGTATCACGTCCAATGCACCAAAACAACTTTTGCTCAAATTGCCAAACTATTGATGCTACAGAATTCAGATCAGGCCTGGCCTAAATCTTCCCTGGTGACTCAAGGGATGGAAATGAGTGTAGCAGAGTCTCAAGTTTTAGTAGGATGTGAGGTGAAAATAGACCGGTATACAAGAATAATGAGTGCGGTGAGAGGTCGGTGGATCCTGAGTGTGTGTGGCAGAGCCACAACCTTTCATGTTTAGAGGATTGCAGACAGGTCACAGTGCAGACAGACACACAGCAGGGCTGAACATGAAGATTAACTTATTAGTGAGAGGTCACTCTCTGCAGGGTGAATAAAACTGCAGGAAAGTGGAAGGGTGGGAGAGGACTGTGCTCTAGTTTTGTTTTCAGTGTGTGACTGCCTTTGACACAATGTTGAAAACTTTAAAATACTACAGTTAACTTGTATACTAATGTACTTTTGTTAAGGGACTACTGTCATGCTCTGGGTTCTTCCTAAAATGACTCAACTGATCTTATATCTGGGACTGTGTTAGACATTTACAAGTAGCTATTACATTTTACATTTAAAATTCAACTTAAAGTTTATAAATTATAACTTAATCACATTTGTATTTATTTTTTTAAAACACAAACCCCATTATTGCACCTGCACATGGCAATAAATGAACAGATACTGAATGGGGGAGGGAAATGTCCATCTTTCAAGCCCCAAGGGTGAGATCAATTTGAAAGGCTACAGCATACACATTCATCACACATTCTTTCCCAGGCAGGACTGCACTTAGAGCACTTTCATGCCCACACGAACCCAGCTCACAAATACATATTAAAAATGGGGGAGGGAGTGAGAGTGAGAGAGAGTCTAGCTGAGATCAATGCACACTGATGCACATAAGCAGCCTGTGGAGAAGTGAAGCTGGACTGAGGAGGGATCTGCTTTACTGCATGCACGACACTGGGTCAAACATGTCAGAACAGTTATGTCAATGATGCAAGGGAAGCCCTGCATTGTAATGCCTTTCAGAGATTAATTGATATATTCTGATACAGTGGATCTGACCTGACCTGATTGGAAATTCAGATATTAAATACACAAAGTAGACAGCATGTAGAGACATCAGATGACAGCCCTTAATGTATACATGTTCTGAGTGACCTTTTAAACTTCTGTTATAACTTGCCTCAGGCTAGATTAGTGTTTAAATGCACCATTTAGCCATAACTCGAGGCAAACCCCAGCTTTTATTTAAAAAAATCAATTGCATGTCTGAATCAATGCACATTATCAATTGTCAATCAATCATTGAGCGTCTTTCATGATTTGTTGTCACACAAGGTGTTATATATCCATGATACATATCCATGATCTGTATCCATGATCATCCTTACCCTCTGTTAACTCATCCAGACTGGTGATCCTCCTGCCTCCATCCAACGCGTATAAACTCCGGACTCCTTGAGGCAGGTTGACATTGTCCGACAGGGACCTTGTGAGTTCCATGAGCAGAGCATCAAACGACCTGAACCTGTCGTTGGACACGGCGTACACCAGTCCTTTGAAATATTTGTCTCCATTGCGATAAAAACGCACTTTTCTGGCTTTCTTCTCGGTCGTGAGGGACTGGAGGGTGCGTGTGCGGTAGAAACTACAGTGCGCACTGTGAGCCGGGCTGGGGACCAGACCGTTGCCCCTGGAGCCCGACTGAGACCCGGAGACCGAGTTGTTCCTCGGTGTCCGGTGAGGCTTCTCTCGCTCCTCAAAGTGTTCAAATTCAATACTTCGGCTTAGCGACATGTTGTGTGACTTTTTTCTCCCTGTTTTGAGTGAAAACCCCACACAGAACTTTTATCCAAAGGATCAATGCGGATGCAGAGGGATACACGTGTGCGTCTCCAGGCTCCGCGTCCAGTCCACTGTGTGCCGCACCGGTTGCGCGTGACCAAGTCCAAACGCTAAAACACAGAAGCAAGTGGAGAAAAAAAAAAAGCTTTGAAGTCCACAGAAAATGAACCCTGTCCTGGCTGCTCCGATGAATTGATTAGTCTACCTACAAAAACACAGCAGGGGCATTTAATCCAAACGCCAGCTCGGGATTATCCGGTCGGAAACGTGTCGGATATAGAGCAGCTGAGAGTGACAGACATCGCAGTGGACCTGCCGGTTTGGCTTTCAAACAACGAAACAATTTTTTGCAAAACTTCGGCGCACCGCACGAAACACCGCAAGCCTCCTCCTTCTCCACCTCACGTCCTCCCTCTGACTGGTCGGCCGCTCAAGCTGTCAAATCAATGGATAATGAGAGAGGGGGAAGCCCTCCGCCCCCGGGTCCTAATGCTCTCTATTGTTCTATTATTCACGGGCTGGAAACAATGTTTATACTCATCCTCAGTGACCTAAATGTCTTCAAACAAAGAACTTGGATATGTTTATGATAGTAATAATATATAATACAAAATAAATATAATATATAAAAAACAGTATGATAAAAAGATAGCAAATAGACTCATCTTTCACTAGAGACATTTATCTAAGTCTCGCAGTTGGTTACAGCTTCACACTTTCCAAAGATATTGAAATCAACAAATTGGCCTTTGAGTGTTTCACAGAAACAAACTGTTATGCTGTGAAAACAATAACCAGTCTATTAGACAATGACTTCATTTATTACAATTACGAAAACAATAAAATAAAAGATAACTTAAAATAAAGGATGCTAAGACCAAGGTATTTTACAAACAAGCTTGGTTTTGACTCAATCCCTAGGGTGGCTGTGGGATTATGATTATGATTTTGATCCTATCATCAATCAATAATATTTATGTCTGACATAACTTTAGGTGACACAAAATAAGTAAAAAAGGGCCTGTCCTAAGATATTTATTTTACTGTCCTAACAGTTAAATTCCACGTTTCTGAATTATCTCTTTAACCAAATTACTAAACTATTCTACGTGATCTTCTTTCAATTATAATAACTTATAATAACTTATGTAATATTTGTTCAATTCACCAACATTATCCAATAGATAGATCCAATATCCAATTATCCAATAGATTAGCTGCACAGTTAACTTTGCTTCTTCCTGGCATGGCAAGATGGACAATGAAGTGAAAAATCTACATTAGTATAACACACAAACCAAACTAATCTAGTTAAAATACATACAAACATACAGGAAAACACAACAGTTGGCCCAGTCCTGATTTAACAACTAAAATAGCATACAAGATGTGTCAGCAGCACATTAGTCAGAGAGGCTGGCTAGGTTAGCTAAAATAGCTCATGGAAGCTTTAAGGAAATGAATCAACAAATCACAAACCAACAATCACAAAACCACTGCAATACTACTAATAAAACACTAACAGATAGTTTTCCAACAAGGGCATTTGGGGAAAACATATAAGATATCTGTCAGTGGATGTGTCAATTCAGCAGTAACTGCTATTAAACTGTGCCAGTATTTTCAACTGAAACCAACCCATAGAATCACTTTGTTACATAAGTGTTATTTAAGTTTATTTTTATCGATTTATTTAATTTTAGTAATACATACATTAAAATATTCTAACAACATTGGGCAATTATTTATCAGTTAATTATTATGAATAATTTATTTATTCAGTCTTTATTATGCTTTAGAGTCCTTCTCTCACTTCTCCGTGAGCTAAAGAAAGTTTTATAACCTATCCTAAAATCAGTTTCACAGAGTTTTAGGTGTTTTAGGAGTAAGCTGATAAAACAAAGAGGAACTTCACTAAATTATTGATAGACTGCTTGACTGAGTGATTGATCCAAACATAAGATACAAGCAAGAACAGTCAGAAACAGGATATGAATAAAGCATACACACAGAAAGATACATAGATAGTTGTTTTTGTCCTTGACATGAAAACAGTATGGCCTTGTTTCAGAGTGCAGCAAGTACAAGGCCGGAATCTCTATTTCTGCCAAATAGTGAGCCTGGATTATACAGGTCAATGCCAGTTTTACTCACCGCCTGGTGGGTTCTTGGTGGAAACTCACCACCGTTCCCTGCCAGGCTCTTACATACCTGTGTCACCACCAGGGCAAACAGTAGTAACGGGCAGACTGGGGATGAGTTAACCCACTTTTAAACTACAGTAGCCTAATTCCTGAAGCCAGTGCAAAAGAAACTAATATGTCTATCTTTGTCACATTTTAGAAGCACTCATCAGGGACAAGACCATTTTTATAGGCCAATCAGAATTTTTTGGACCAAAAAATGTACTCGTAAAGTGACATATATAACCTATCACAGTGATTCCCAACAGGGGGGGCCCGGCAACCCAAGGGGGGCGCCAAAGATCCATGGGGGGTCGCAAAGCCCCCCATGGATAGATTTTAAGGGATGTAATAAATCTAATGTGTTAAATATAGATGAGTCAGCATTTAATTCATTAGTGGGACAAAAAAAAAAACTCAATAAGGGCTACATTAAATGTTTATTCATTTATTTAAGTAGAAAAATCACTATAGAAAAGTTTAAAAACAAAGGCTATATCGCGAGAATAAGGACATGTGTAACATCCTTCCTGCAGTATACACAGGTATCTTCACCTAGCGGTAACCTCACCTAGCGGTAACCTCCCCCAGCGGTAACCTCCCCTAGCGGTAACCTCCCCTAGCGGTAACCTCACCTAGTGGTAACCTCACCTAGCGGTAACCTCCCCTAGCGGTAACCTCACCTAGCGGTAACCTCCCCCAGCGGTAACCTCCCCTAGCGGTAACCTCACCTAGCGGTAACCTCACCTAGCGGTAACCTCCCCTAGCGGTAACCTCACCTAGCGGT
This sequence comes from Centropristis striata, assembly GCF_030273125.1. NCBI lineage: Eukaryota > Metazoa > Chordata > Actinopteri > Perciformes > Serranidae > Centropristis > Centropristis striata. The sequence continues at coordinate 40,576,990 of NC_081517.1, read as the reverse complement.
AACCTCACCTAGCGGTAACCTCCCCTAGCGGTAACCTCACCTAGGGGTAACCTCACCTAGCGGTAACCTCCCCTAGCGGTAACCTCACCTAGCGGTAACCTCACCTAGTGGTAACCTCACCTAGCGGTAACCTCCCCCAGCGGTAACCTCACCCAGCGGTAACCTCACCTAGCGGTAACCTCGCCTGACAACAGAAACTCAGAGCTAATGGAAAAATGGTGAAGCGTCAGGGAGACGAAAATGCTGAATATGTCAAAAAGAAAAAGAGAGGGTACCATGAAAGTCACATTGAGTTCGGCTTCATAGAAGCAATGGACAACGGGGTCGCCAAAGTTTACAATGGTAAAAATGTGGGCCCCTCAAGAAAAAGGTTGGGAACCACTGACCTATCAGAAGAGTTCCCTCATACAGTGGATCAAACTAGCATTTTGTATACAAATCAGTCATAATTTAAAATAGTTTAACTTTTAACTTTTACCTTGTTGATACAAACATGACTGACATAAAAATAGTATGTATTTGTATATAGTATATGTTTTTATGTCAGTCATAAAAACAAGCAATTCGATTTTTTTTGTACATCCAATCAAATCAAACCAAATCAAATAGTCTTAATCGTCGTTAAATAGTCAACTATAAAACAAAATTGAGAGCAATCATAACAACAGAACAAACATGAGTAAAACATTCAAAAATATGTGTTAAGCTAAAACAAGGACAAGGACATGTGATGTAATAAATAAATATAAAAATAAATAAATGATCACTGAAAATGCTACAAAAGTTATAGACCAGGTAGATAGTATGTTAATAAATCACACAGTAGCATCAATAGAACAAGAAGAGTCACAAAACATTATCCTAAATTGTATACTTGAGGAATAACATTAGAATTTCAGTGAATAGGAACCAAATAATGTGAGAGGCCTCATCTGAGTATTAACCAAGGTTTTTAGTCCCTCATTTAATTAAAATCCATATAAATACCCCCATTGAATTTCCAGCAACATCTGAGGGATACTTCAAACTGAAAGCCAGCTGTGGTGGATGTATTGTTTGAGCAGCCTTTGAGGGAGGAAGTCGCTTAGCAGAAAGCAAATAGGAAACTCTCTTCCCCCCGCAGAGGGAAATCCTGTACAGAATGACAAAGCAGAAAATCCCTCAATGACAAGAATCCCCCTCTCTAAATTAAAAATAACAATCAGGTTGGCGATAACGCTTAAGCCTCTGCTGACTGTTTCTTTTGGTACTTTTGGTAAGCTACTAATATAATGCAGTTTATGAGGGATTTGAGGAATAAGTATCCTCAGGCATTTGTATTAAAATCACTTAGCCAAACAATCCACACTTAAAGGAAACAATGTCAAGCATGTGATCAGTTTCAAAGCTGAAATCACATGAATAGGCTACTCAATTTAAGAATTTCAAGTACAATACTTTAGCGCTGGTACTATACATCTTTGAAAAAACAGATATTAATTCATCCTAATGTCTTAAAACCTGAACATATTGCTGTAATCTCTGTATTTTAGGATTTATATTTGCAAATGAAATAAAAAATACACAATAAAACATGTCTACATTAGGCACTGCTCATCCTGAATTCAGTAAGGAGGCATTTTTCAAGTGTCACATGGATCCCAATAGCTCAGAAGACCATCTTATGAGACAAAGCAGATAAAGGGCATCTGGAGATTTGGAAAAAAAATATTTGTCTCGAAACCTACTGACAGGCAGCGTGTGTGTGTCTTATTTTCATGGCAGGCACCAGGTGCCATTACATGCACACATTTACAGATTAATGTGTCAATAAAAATGGGGATATGGCTTTTGGGTCAAAGGTCAAGAGAGAGGGAAATGGCAGCAGCTGCAGAGAGGTCAATGTTGTGAGATAATATCCTAATAGAGTCCTAACACTTCCCACAGGCAGCACAGCCAGAGCTGCAGAGAACATCTTGTGCAGAAATGTTTAAAGATAAGAATCTGATTAAAAAGAGAGCTACAGACAATACAAAACCTCAAAATGAATGCAATCATTTCACTTTTTAATAAGTATGTAAGTACACTAATAAGCATCTAAATGCATAAATGGTTGTTTTGTTTTCACGAGGTCAAGGCCAAAGTCATTTCTCTCTGCTCCAGTGAAAAGGGGGGAAATACTCCAACGCCCTCTAGTGTTCACCAATAAACACTGAATAAGGAAGATGGGAAATTCTTCATTTTGCTTTTCCTATAATAAACTCATTTTAGTTCTGACTGAATATCAAATGATGAAAAAAATGCAACTTTAAGGTGAAGATTAAAAGGTGATTATTCACAGGAACAAATTTGTTTTATGTTAACCCAACAGCATTAACCCTTTATCAGGCAAAGAACTATATTTGGTAACTTCAGGTAATATTTCGAGAAAAAAGTTGCAAATTTACTAGATTAAAGTGGCAAATCTGCACGAAAAAAGTCGCAGATTTACGAGAAAAAAGTGGGGGAAAAGCAACTTTTTTAACCCAGATTCACCACTTTAAATCTCATAAATCTGCACATTTTTTCTTGTAGATTTGCCACTTTAATCTACTAAACATTTTCTCAAAATATTATTTTTGTATGTTTTTTTATACATTCTGGCTGTATGTAATATCCTCCAATATTCTCTTGGGTTGAAATTTGGAATTTGCAAGTATTTCAATGAGTGCCCTATTAAGGGTTAAGAAACACCAGATGTGATTTGTGATAGAACAGTGCATATATAGAGGTAATTAAGGCCCCACCATGGTTAGTTTAGGTGCATTATCATGACAGAGGAATTCTGATTTAGCCCAAAATATAATAATCTCTTCCTCTTGACTATCACCATGTTATACAATCCTGACAATCTTACAGTACACTCAAGACTGGAATACTTGAACACTTGGGGGCAGAAAGTCACACAAAATCCAAAGGCCATGGCAGAGGCCTCAGATTTTTAAAGCAGACTGTATTCTCAGCTGCTTCACTCTTGGCTGTAAACTTTTTCATTGTATGAAGGCAACATATCTACAATGTTGGCAAAAAGTGCACATGCAATCCTGAGGTGACCGTACTGGGCAGTCTCCCTGCTTGGCTGCAGCTTGAGACTCACAAACAGAATTGGTGACAAAGTGCACAACCTTTATTCTAGTTATACAAAGCTGGCTCAGACCAGCAACCCTGGAAGCAGCAGTCTCCTGCACAAAGCACCTTGGAGGATGCATTCAAAAGCCTCCTCCAAGTATATAAAGCATCTATAGCAGGGGTGGGCAACCTTTACTAACTAAAGAGCCACTGTTGGCCAAAAAAAGAGAGAAAATCGCGGAATAGAGCCGCAAACCTTATATTGAGCCTAAAATGAAAATTAAACAGCCTAATAAGTCTAAATTAGCCTACCAACATTATTAATAGTCATATTGAGCATTTATTAATATGATTTTGAAAACTAGTCTATCTCGGGGAATTCAAAAGTAAACTCAAAATTGGCAAAACTTAAAAGTTAAGGCACGGGTGGGAGACTTTCGTAAGCTATGAAGCACATTTTAGTTGACTTAAATGTCTTTTTTAATATGCTGTAAAAAGGCTACACAATTTTATAATTGAGGAATACAAATAGCTTTTGGTCTACACCATTGATAAATGAACATTTTAATGTAAAAATATGTATTTATTTTTTTTTGTCTCAGCCCCGGGGAGCCCCTGCAGGCGGCCTAAAGAGCCACATGAGGCTCTGGAGCCACAGGTTGGCCACCCCTGATCTATAGACTGAAAGGCCAAAGTGAGTTACAATAGCCTCCTTTCCAAGATGTCTTCCTCTGGAGAAATGCTTCTAATATTGGATAAAAAAACACTACACTAGTGCCACATTCATTATGCACACTGTTCATTTTCTGCACAGAGAAATATTTGTGTTTTTAAAGATTTATATCTTTACACTAGGAATTTCTGAATCGAGAAGCTGACAAATGAGGTGGTGAGAAGTAAAATAAAAATTGTTTAGTTTTATTTTGGAGTGTCACTATTAGAACTGGCAGACTGGAACTCTGCTGAGACGATGGATAGTTACTAAAAGTTTCCAAATGAGTTAGTGAGCCCGTGGTTCGGCATATTTATGCCTCCACAGGACCCAGAAGACTAATTTTCAGTCCTTGGGGACCCGTAGCAGGCAACGAGTCATGTTTGTTTCTACATATAATATCCTGTAAATTTTACATGATTTATTTGAGATGTCACATGTTTAATGTCAAATTAAACTAGTTCTCCACATTATTATAAAAAATCATTATTATAAAAACAGCAAACTGAACTTCTGTGTACGTGCTTATCTAAAGTAATATTGAACTGAGCTTCGGTATATAAATCAAGCCGTAATAACGCAGCACAGAAGAAAACTGAGGGAAGGATTGTGGTGAGGTGCTGCATATCTGCAAAGTGCTGTTTGAGTGCTGCAGTTTATAATAAATATATTGTTGGTAGTGTCCACTGGGCTTTGAATGGTCTAGAAAATGGGCAAGTGGAAAACAAATCATTTTCTGCCTCTCAGCTCTGTACTGGTGCACACAGGTGTTTGGTTTTATTGGTCCCAAATCACTGTGATGTTGCTGGAAGGACCTTGACTTCACAGACTTGTGGTGCATAAAGCTAAGGCCACAGGCTGGCCTCAGTGTGACTGCCTCTTTCAACACTGGTGTCAACTGGTGGGATTTTGGATTATTACTACAACAGGCAGCCTTTCAGCCCACAGCTCGGAGCAGCCTTCTCTGCAATGGAGACTTTATGCACAATCAGCTGGGATTCCATGTCTTCAGCTTCTAATGAAACACAACTCATTATTAAACCAGACCAGGCCTCCCAATCATCCTATTCACACTTCACATGTATACAATACTCTATGGAGTCCACAAGCACAAACCGCCCCCCTTTGCCTGCCTGGGCCTGGCACTGTGACTGGGCCACATTATGCTCTGTCCAGGCAAGATTGCTTTTTCTCCTTAAGATACTATTCTTGCAAGCTGGCCCTCACCTGGGACCAATTTGCCTTGAGAGACCCCACAAGGAGCTGTTGCCTCTGACAACCCAGCTCTGAGGATCTCAGGAGGAACACTTTCACCATAATAGGGTGGTGATTCTCAGAGGGGTGCAGAGGAACTCAAAGGACAAAAGCCAAATAGCAGCATTTAGCAGCTCCAAGAATACAATTTAGAACATTTTGAATCTTGTTTTATATCTATGTATAAGAGGCAAACAAAGATCTGCAAATAAAAGCATTAAATGCAATTAAGACTAGCAAACCACCCTTTATATCTGAATTCAAAGTATGCAGTCTATCATATAACTAAAGGTGCAATTCTATCAGACTACATTTTTGTCTCATGTTTGTCATAATTTTTAAAAGTTTGGAGACTTTTTACACAGATCCGACCACCTCTCTTAACACAGGATCATAATATCTTAAAATACACATGATTCATCAGAGATTTGAGTTGAAAAATAATGAACAACATGTAAATCTATATGTCATAACTATAAGGAATCATCCCCTTTTAAGAGGATAATAAAACAAAAATGAGTCACACCACTGTCACTGTAATTCCATCAAGAAAATCTCTTACCTCTTAAGAGTAAAGAGTTCTGCAGAAGTTAAATGAGCAGCCGGGCTACTTTTTCTTCTTTTATTATTTACCGGGTAGTTTGCCCACAGCAAAGAGGGGAGAAAAGCACACAGCAGGGATCCATAAGCCTCAGCATGATCAAAGACAAGGGTATTACAGGTGCCAGACAATGTGGGCCAGCCGCAGCTCGGTTAGAAACCTTATGAAACGAACCTAGCGCTCCTTTCCAGACAAATTGAATTACAGCAGGTCACTTCAGGTTTTACACCATTTGGCAGCAGTGACTCTGAGGGGCCATGTTTTCCCACAATGACCCAATTCTCTCACATTCTGTTAAAGGTAGAGTAGCCTGTATTGCTGCCAGGTCAGCTAGCATGATGCTGAAAATGAGCAGAGGCATGAGTAGTATTATTTAGTATGTATAGTTCTTATTTAGTTGTATAATTATTGTATTAACTCCCCATTACATTCCCAATATTTTGTTGTAATAGAGACTCATATAAACTTGAATCAGATTAATTAGCTGTATTGACTATAACTGTTAATTTGGCATGTGGTGGCTGTAGCAGAGCCAGGCTGCTGGAGAGGAAAAAACTAAAACTTTATATTGGGGGGATAATTTGCACCAGTCATGCAGTAAAATCTGCACTAAAATGGCTTCAGAAATCTCTCAGTAGTCTCAGTCTCCCTGCCTTTGGTCACAATTTAAGAATGTGAGTTAAGTCTTAAAAAAACACAAAAATAAACTGCATGGAGGTGATATTTTACCAGGTTATTTTTTTTTCTCTTAGTGATATTAATTGTAGCTATTTGTCATTCTGAATATTTGTGCATTTCATGGTTAATGTTGCTTAACCAAATAATTTGAGGCAAAAAGTAATACATGTGTCAGTGTGCATACAAAATACCACTGTTGTTTATAATATATATATATATATATATATATATCTACACACACATATATATATATATATATATATATATAATATATATATATATATATATATATCTACACACATATATATATATATCTTCATGTGGTCTTAAATATAGATACAAACTATATACATTTATATATATATATGTGTGTGTGTGTGTGTGTGTGTGTGTGTGCGTGTGTGTACAGCATCACTTAAGATAAAGTCAATAAACCAATACATTACTATAAATGAAGAAGACTATGTATAGTATTATATAACAATTTGACATTAGTAAAGTTGAATTTTTGCATTTTTCATTGCATATGTGACCACTAGATGGGGCTCTTACACCTACCTTTCACTGCAGCAGCACTGCTCACTTGAAATTGGGGAACTTATTTTTCATCTTAAAATATTCCAACCATTGAGTAATTTTGTTTTTATATTTCAGGTAAAGAGACACGTAATCTTCTTGTGCATTGTTCTTTAGACGACTTGTTAAGACTGAGCTATACTGAGCACCAAACCCCACATCACCTTCCTTACCATCAACATGGAGTGCTTACTTTTACTTATAGCAAGCTGATAATAACAAACATGGGGGAGAGAAGCAATGAGAATAGATTAAAAAAAAATACCTGCAAAGGTAGAGGGGAAGGGAATTTTTTTTTTTAATAGAACCAATTGGAGTGTAGAGGGGGAAGATGGTGGAGTGTGGAGAAAGGGGAAATGATTCAGTGAGGCGAGGATGACATGAGGTATTTCATGAAGAGATGAGTTTTCAGACTCCAAAGGAAAGTGGGGAATAACTGGAGAGGAAAAATAATCTCTCTGCCATCAGGGGAAAGACCGGGAAGGAGAACGGTCGAGTGTGCACATGAAGAGATGAGCAGACTGAAGAGAGCTGAAATGACTGGTCAAGAAAGAAAGAAAATAGTTATAATTTAAGTAAGTAAGGTTACAACAACTGTGACATGAGATCAAGGTATGTGATGCACATGTTTCTATGAAGAAAATCACAAAAGAGCCACCTTCAATCCACCCACTGCTCTTAAGTGTCCATCTTTTAGCCTTGACCTGGCATGAGACACCTCTCTCATTGAGAAGTCACAACAGCAGATATACACATCTCTGATCAATAACATAATCTGTGAGTCTTTTCCGGAGGCAAAATCCCCCATCTAGACATTAATAGCACTGTTAATCTGTCAGAGCCGGTACCGGTAGATTACAGTTGGAGTGGTCGTCGCATTGAACAGTCAAAACTAATCGAGGCTGACACGTGTCAGAGCGAGGCACTGCTCTGGCCTGATCTCATCCAAGACATCCTGCTTCTCCCCAGAGAAATCACTGGCCCTGTGGCCTCATCGTTCTGAGAAGCTGCATGTACCAACCCATCAGAGGCATAAGTAATATACACATGCTGTCATAAGGTGTCGGCTTATCACATAGCATTATTATGGAGCACCAATGATGGTGCTAGAGTGTCGATGGAGGATGAAAATATTTGATGCTAAACGTGTCGTATTTTGTCCTTTTTATTGCAAAAATATTAAAGCGGAAATATGAGTAGAAAATATCAGTACCACTTTATAATAAATCCTTTATACAGACTTTTGTACGTAGTGATTAAGGAGTTTCCTACTTTACAGATTAGTTATATAGGACATTAAAAGAGCAAGTTTTGGGTTGCCAGGTTGGGAAAAAAACCCTGTGCCTGGTGGTTACTTTGTATTTAGAAATAATGGCACTGCAACTGTTGGTAATCCATTAATGAACAACACTTCGTTGGGGGCGTTGGATGTGCATGTGCTCAGTAATTAGCTATATGCATCCGCAAGACACAATGCACACATGAACAGTAGGGGCAGTACTCACCAAGTACAACATGCTTGATTTAGGGGCTGTTGCATACCATCTACGAGGAAGCTATTGTCATTTGTTCTGCTTTGATCTCAGAATTATCAGTAAAGTAACCTCCTCCATGTTTTTTGTTTACATCATGCAAATCCAGTAGTACTATACTTCTAACTTCACAGTGCAGCCAGATGTCTAAATGAACACATGGTTAACCCTTCATCAGGCAAAGAACTATACTTGGTAACTTCAGGTAATATTTTGAGAAAAAAGTTGCAAATTTACTAGATTAAAGTGGCAAATCAGCGCGAAAAAAGTCGCAGATTTACGAGATTTAAAGTGGCAAACCTACAAGGAAAAAAGTCGCAGATTTACGAGAAAAAAATGGGAAAAAAGATCACCACTTTAAATCTCATAAATCTACAAAAAAAATTCTCGTAGATTTGCCCCTTTAATCTGGTAAACTTTTTTCTCAAAATATTATTTTCGTATGTTTTTTTTCTTACACATTCTGGCTGTATGTAATATCCTCCAATATTCTCTAGCGTTGAAATTTGGAATTTGCAAGTATTTCAATGAGTGCCCTATTAAGAGTCAAAGTGGTGAATCTGGGAGAAAAAAGTTGCTTTTCCCCCCACTTTTTTCTCGTAAATCTGCAACTTTTTTCATGCAGATTTTCCACTTTAAATCTCTTAAATCTGCAACATTTTTTCTTGTTTTTTTCCCCTTTAATCTAGTAAATTTGCAACTTTTTTCTCGAAATATTACCTGAAGTTACCAAATATAGTTCTTTGCCTGATAAAGGGTTAAGAGGCAAGAATGTATCTGGCCTAATATTACCCACAAGAGCTTTTACCTATTAGGGGCCCCTACTCGTGACATAAAATCAACACGTCCTCACACCTGAACATAATGGTTGCAGTTGCAGCTTCACATGTTGTGAAAAGGTTGCAATTACTGTACATAAGGTTTAGGCACCAAAACTACTTGGTTAGGTTGAGGAAAAGATTGTGATTGAGGACATAAATTCATGACACAATTACAAATGTGACGTTCAATGTGATCTAGGTAGGTTTCTTTAATAAAGTTGAAATGACTCACTGTTGACAACCTGGGTCACAGTCCTGTGGCTGTTTGACCCATCTACCACCCCGTTCACCCACCTGCCCTAAATAGACTTTCTGAGTCTGAATTCTGCATTGCCCCACTTCCTGTCAATCTTACTACAGCTACTGGTGGGCGCCTGCAAACAATTAATGATTATATTGCTTGTAATAAGCTCATACAAATGACTTCCCATTTTTGGGGAGAGGACATTTTCTATTAGAGATTGGTGTCAAGGTGTTTATGTTACCGCTGTCCAATTAAAAAAAGGCAATTTGTGGTGCTTTTTTTCCAGATAAATTAATGAATTAAGTGTTCCTTGATGTGTCTGAAAAACTTCTACTTATTTAGCTAAATAAACCTTTCAAAATACATACACATAAAAAGTTTTTTAAGATACTTGGTTTCCACAGGATGGAGACAATATGTTTCAGAAGCTAAGGGAGCCACAAACCTACAATATAAACTATAAATAGTATACTTAACTATCACTTTGGAGAGGACTGTGTGTTTGACTGCTGATGACTCATGTATCAACTGCGCTATTCCCACCTTCTATATAACGATTACCCAATGTGAACTATGATGCACAGTTCCACTGGTCACTGCATGTCACCACAGATCTGGCATCAAATTCACAGAGATGTGTCAGAAATTAGCATTGTGAGCAGTTGGGCATTGACGGTTGTCTTTCACTGTGAATATCAACCATGGTGCTGGTGAATAAGTCCACTCTCATCTAATCTTGTCACAAACTCCTACAGACCTCTGTGATGTCAGAGCTGTGGCAGTCCGTAAGTTCAAGAGCGTGTCTGCTGTTGAATATACAGCTGTCGGGCTGAAAGGCTGCCTGCAGACCTTATGATACAGTAGTAGCTGTTGATGAATGAATCGTCACGGTGGTAATATAAGACCCGGTCACTGCGTGGTGGGAGTGTGCTGTGATGACACATTTATGTGGTTATTAAAGGGAGTATCTGACCTAAAATGATCCTCTCTCTGCCACTTTTAAACAAAATACTTTTTATTCATTTAATACCTGTTGTTGACTTTATCTAACAGATTTGAGGTCTTGTGTTTAAAGGGACAGTTCACCACAAAATCAAGAATACATATTTTGGTAACGCTTTACAATAAGGTCCTTAATAACCATTAATTAACAAGTAATAAGGCATTGTTCTCGCTTTAGATCTGGTAGTTGCAAAAAGCATAGTTAACTTATAGTTAACTTATAATAGATGAGCAATAAAGTATATTTTAATATCAATAAGCAAACAAAATAAGATTAATAAAGGCATGGCAAATACATAATGGGTGGGCCATGGGTGTTTGTAATGCTATTATGAACAATTATAAGATACTCATGAGGATTTTATTAATGTTCTTAAGCATTTGCAAACTGTTAACAAGTTTCTTATTAGTGCTTATAAATCTCTTATAGCCTGCTATTAGCTGTATTATAATGCCATTATTAACACTTATATAACCTGATAAACACACAATAATGTTAATAAGCATCTTGTAAGGACTTACAAGGGCCTTATTACTTGTTAATTAATGGTTATTACAAGGACCTTAATATAAAGCGTTACCCATATTTTCCCTCTTACCTGCAGTGCAATGTATCACTCTAGACTGGTGTGAGTTGCAGAGTTTTGGAGATATCGGCCGTAAAAATGTGTGACTTCTCTGTGGCTGACAGATTCAGTAGAGAAACATTACATGTATAGAAGAAAATAGAACTTATATGACACATAAATGTAACAAACAGCAGAATGAACAATCATACATTTGTATTAACCTAAAATAAACCATAAACAATACTAAAAAAGTAAGTCATCCTTTGCTTGTAGCCTGCATATACTTTTCATCAATATTACATTAATAACATTAAATTATTATATTCCATGATGTCTCCCATATGCTTTTATGCTTTAATGTTTTTATGTTCTGTGTTTTGTATTTATTATGATTATTTGTTTGTTGTGTGACATTTTTAACTACTGAATGCAGAACAAATTGCCCCTCGGGGACAATAAAGATTTATCAAATCAAATCAAATCAAATCAGCAAATCTGTCTTACAATACAGTATCTGCAGTACATTTATGAGTATTGAGCGAACCTGCTGTCTGAGAGGAATAAGACACAGGGAGAAGTACATGCATGATGGCATGGGTAGGAAATGACAGTACGGGTGTTTAGTATGCATCGTTGCAGCGTTACAGCAGGCAGGAAGTAGAATCAATAGATGGCACTGTTTCCCAGGCCTCAGACCTCAACCTCAGTTAGTACCACTTCAAATCCCCCCCTATCTGTCTCTCTCTCTCTCTCTCTCTCTCTCCTTTCTCTCCTGGGAGCCAATAGTTGTTCTGTCTGTCTGTAGAACCTACTTCACTAAAATGTTGAATACAGCCTTGGCTGAAGTATACCTGGAGCTATTTGAAGCAGAATCCCTCAAGGAATCAAATTATCTGTGCACTTATTGTATCAAAATATAACCGAGGATGGGAGAGCGGTTTGGAATGAGACAGGTGGTGGTGGTCACAACATGAGAAAGCTGTTTAAGGTTACGGGCAGATTTATATGCAGTAAAATGTGTGATTTATGCTTCACGAGAAAAAGAAAGATGTCACAGTGAAGACAGGTTTCTAAACCTGCATATTATATATACTTAGACGGTATATAGAACGTTTTAGCATTAACACCACCACATTCAAGGCAGTCAACCCATAACTTTACTGGCCTGCCATCATTGCCAGTTTGTATTTATTTTCTCCCTCGTAATTACATTTTATTTATGTTCAGAAAGGTTAGAATTAGGGCCGAAGATTGAGACATATGAGGTTCTTCTCTGAGGAATGTGGTCCTTCATCGATATCCAAATTTTCTGCCAAAGTTCAAATACTTTTGGTTATTTCATACGAGGCATTTCAAGGCTGTCCTCCTGTAAAAAACAACCCCAGAGGTCGTTTATACAGAAGCTTCAAATGACCCAGTAGCTGTCGTAATTATGAAGTGACATAACAGAGTGTAAAAGTATTATAAAGAACAACAAGGTCAACTTCGGGGAGTCAAACAAAGGACTTTTAGCCAGAAGAATGGTTTCCCCAATGATAGTAAAAGTCCACGTTGTCAACTTTTTAAAACTGACTTTTGCTGCATTTCTCCTAACTTTAAGCAAGTAGTTTTGTTGCCTAAAATGTAAATTGCAACCATTTCAGAACATTAACGACATGTTTAAAACGGCAAATGTTGTGTTTGTGCATGAGGAAGTGTTGATCTCCTACCTTGTTAGAGATTTCTTTATTTGTTTGATTTAATGTAGGTGGGGTTTAGTTGGAAAAAACTGAGTCATTTACTATTGACAATGTAGGAATTCCATCAGGTGTTGTAATACTTAATAACACAGAATCTGATGACAGTTGAGGGCTTGTCTGTTTTTATTGTCTGCTGTCAATCAAAGCTAATCAAACCACACCTGCACAGTTCTGATGAAACGGATTAACTGACTTTTTTAGTCACACTAATAAACAGCTTTGTCAAACTTTTTTTTAAACTTTGATTGTTACACAATTAGTCATGAAAGAGAGGCGTTTACTAATTTAGAGGCATGCATTTGCAAATTGTCCCTGACCTTTCATACAAAAACAATATTATTTTTACTAAAAGAAATCTAGATATAATTCTCAAGGTGCATGAGTAGAGGGTGAGAGAAGAAAAACATATTAAACTGATCATTTTGGGACCATTTTTGTATCTAAATTAGCATCAGCGATGAGTTGATGTTTGTGAGTTAGTAAATGTTTTTGACGTGTGTGTTTGTTGAGTGATGCTTAAGACTATGTAGAGATAAGTAAATGAAATATATTTCACGCCGGTAGGATTGGTTCCCCCTGCATTTCAACAAACTTCCTCGAGCTGCAGATGATTGACTGTTTGCTTTGTTGCAAAGACGTCTGGCTTGAAACTTACAGTAAGAAATAAGATTGATTAGAGTGCTGTGTGGTGCTGTTTGATTAATTATAACACTGATCACAGAATCTGAAAGTGTGGGGAGAGAGACAGAGTGAAGCTTGATTGATGAGTCAATGTGATACCAGGGAAAACCGCTTGAGCTCCTGATATTCTCTCTTAAACCTTGAAGCTCACCAGCTGCTTCTTTTTTTCTTCTTTTTTTGCCTTAACTGCACAAACAGTGTGTGTTCAGGATCCTTTTGTTCCTCATTGTTTTCTTGAAATACAAGAATAACAGGGCTTCAAATAGCGTAGCGCCTGCTTGGTTCACATGGGGCTACCTTCTACGCGGAAGTTACACCTGGAGCATAAGACAATCACAGCGGTTGCTAGGTAACGGGTCTCCTCATGGTCTCTGCTGTGAGCTTCCAGAGAACCAAGCTTTGCACGGTGAATCATTCTCTACATTCGACAGGAGTGAGTATGACAATGAGTCAACCATATATAGTAGGACTCCACAGAGTGTGTGTGTGTTTGTGTGTGTGTGTGTGTGTGTGTGTGTGTGTGTGTGTGTGTGTGATCTTGGGCTTTCACTGTGTGTAAAGTTACATTTCAACATTCACCGGACAAAAGGCTTTTTTCACAGAAGACATTTTGACATGTCACAGCAGGTTTATATAATAAAATGAAAAGCAGCATTTATTTTAGCTGCTGTCATTTTAGGCTGCTTTTTGGTACTGTGCATGCTGGCTCGCTGTTAAACTGTCATGGCATGGTGGCACACTTGAATCAAACAAGTCCATCATTAATGTTGGTTAAAAGAGAAATTTGACACCTTTTATGTGGATGTCCAATCGGTGTGGACTGAAGCAATAGATTCCTCAGTGTGTTATATTTACCGAGAGAGCTGAGGTTGTAGCTGCATATGTTGATTTTTGTGCATCTAGTTCCGTCATTTGACGTGACAGTTGGAGGCAAGGAAGAAGCTTGCTATACTTCTCCATGGCATTTTGAGGATGTTATACACTGTAATAAATCATTATGTAGTCATTTAATTTTACTTAATATATTTGATAAAATGTATTAAATATAAAAGCATCCTTGATTTTGAGGCAGTTGTTTAAGTAACTTTAATATAAAAATGTTTGAGATAGAATCTACATATTTTGATCACATTAAATATAATCTTTATGTGTATGTAATTCTAAATCAAGAGAATTTTGAATGAATCCAACACAATAGAATTAGTCCGTTTTTAATCGACAGGCACTTCCTGTTAAGTTGTTATTAACTCAACTTGTGACGTAGTTAGATTTAATTAATAATATTGCGTGCAATCTGTTGCCTCAATTTTATTGAGTAGCTATTGTTTATCTTTTTTTACAGTGTAGTCTGGGATATATTTTACAATATTTCGTCTGACTGGAATATTCATTCATTCATTCATTCACTCATTATCTTTAACTGCTTATCTGCACTCGGGTCGTGGGGGGCTGGAGCCGATCCCAGCTGACATTGGGCGAGAGGCGGGGTCCACCCTGGACACGTCTCCAGACATATAGATACAGACAATCACGCTCTCATTCACACCTACGGACAATTTAGAGTCACCAGTTAAACATAAGCTGCCTGTTTTTAGACTGTGGGAGGAAGCAGGAGAACCTGGAGAGAACCCACGCTGACAACATGCAAACTCCACACGGAGTCAAACTGCCGACCCTCTCGCTGTGAGGCAAGAGTGCTAACCACTACACTGCCCTACAAAGCAAAAAGGCAGTATCTATGCAGAACTGAGAAAAATGACTTTAAAGTTATCCTGTCGTCCAGCCTAAGTAGTTGTAGGTAGATTATTGGACATGTGGCTGTTTTGTTACTTTATATTAGCTTATTTTTTTGTACATATCAATGCTCATATTTAATTTTATATTTTACCCCTATTTTGCAGTTACTGTATTCTTGCTTTGTATTACTTAACAGAAACGTGCCACCATACCAAGGAAAAAGGCAGTAGATTCTCCAAGAACTATTTTGCCACAATGGGCTCTGGGTGTGTCAGATACACTGTATTTGTTGTAATTGGAACCATTTGTTTTCCTGAACATGGATATACCAAACCCAAACTAATTTGACCATTTTAGGTCAATATTTTCCACCCGGAAGCTGTTCTGGTGCTGAAACGGCTGCTTAAAGTCTCACATTGCGAAGCTGTACTTTACTAGGGCTTTTTGCAATTACTGTACAAACGACTACCATTTTTCTCCAAAACGACACACATTTGAGATTAGATGTTTTGTCACATAACAAAGGATGCCTTGAATATCCTGAAAATGATAATAACTCATTTTTGACCAAAAATGCAGTTACTGCCTTTTTGCTTTGTAGGGCAGTACACCACTGAGATATTCAGCTGTATTTATTTAAGTGAGATTAAAGGTTGGCATGTTTCTGCAAACCACAGATACAAGGAAATGAATGTTGAATTTGAAGATTTACAAACCGCTTTAACCTGTTATTGAGACACATGGTGACAACTGCTTTTAACATGATACAAACATGTGCCGACAAAACACTTTAAAAACACTTTGAATAAAAAAGTCTTAAGGTTAAGGTTCAGTAAGAAGGACAAGGCGTGATGGCCAGACAAAAACAAAACTGTGGTTGCAGAAATGTAAAATACATTTAAATTTAGTCATTTAGTAGAC
Organism: Centropristis striata; assembly: GCF_030273125.1. Lineage (NCBI taxonomy): Eukaryota > Metazoa > Chordata > Actinopteri > Perciformes > Serranidae > Centropristis > Centropristis striata. Next base: position 40,560,836 of record NC_081517.1, on the reverse strand, counting down.
GCTTTTATCCAAAGCGACTTACAGGAAGAATAAACAAACAATGAAGGTATAGTGCAAAAAGAGCTATTAGTGCATCAATACGTGCTAGTGACAAGGAGTAGTGTTAAATAACCAGGTGTATCATCCAATCCCTGCCAGGTATTTTCTGAAAGTGCCTTCACTTTTCCAAACAGGTTACTAGGACAGCCTCTTGCATGATCCTTTGTAACAAACCATCATGTGACATCAGGTAAGTGAATCTGAACAAGAATAGTAAATCTGTAGTCTGTTAAACCAGTTCTCTGTTAAAGAACTGCAGACTGAACCTGTTTGAGTTCATCATTAGAAGCAACATCTCTTAGATGACACAGTCTTCTGACCTACGGTTCATTAAAAAGTATTGATCTGTGCGGCCTGAAAATTTAGTTTAAATGAAAGATACCTTAATGAACAGTTAAAGCTGTGTACTGGTAAAGACAAAGCTTGCTTTCATCTTTTAGGAAATGAATGCAGTCAATCAAAGTTCTTAATGTCTGTTAAGTGTACATGTGAGTATTTGTGTGTGTGTGTGTGTGTGTGTGAAAGGCTATAGATATTTGCCGTAAATCTCTCCGGGATGAGCAGATATTGGCTCTCGTTTTTAAGGAGTGCTCTCCCCCAGCTAGTGAAATGAATGGTTTATTATGATGGAGACATGAGGACTGAAATCAGCCCGAACGCCTCTTCGGCTCTGCTCAATAGTGTCGTTTTCCTCTCCTCATCAATTCTAGCCATCTGTTGCTCATTTCATATCTGTCCATCTGAGTTTGGCCCTGGAACCTTGCATGTTTGGAAGCTTCGGGTTAGTGTTAGAAATTTTCATTTATCCATTGCAAATGTGCTTTGCCATAATCACAGAATTTTACAGCAACGCCGCCATTTCATGAAGCAATTCCACTGATTTTAGCATCGCAGAGATGACACAAGCGTTTGTAACACGACAACTTAAAGAGTCAGGGTCATTTCCTCACTTTCCTCCAGTGGTATAGTGATGATATTTTTGGATTTACTTGCCCAGGTTTTCAAATATCCATCCATGAACCTGCAAACACCTGCATTTGTAGCGCTCACAGCATTAAGAAATTACATGCAGCAATGAATTTGGAAGCGACATCTCTTTGCAGAATGTGTCACGACGGATAATCTCCAGAATGTGCAGTGAACAGTGTACATAAGGGCTTTTTCTTTGGTAGAAAGTCCAATAAGGTTCTCTAGGACCTTTCTGTCTCTTGTTGTTGTGCCTCACTCCAGATGTTTTGGATCACGATCTTCCTACTCCAGGAGCCTCAAGCCCGTGCTCTCTCTTTGCATGCATAACTTTGTTGTCTCTGTCCTTCTGTGTGAATGCTGTGCTTGAGTTTTGGGTTTCTCTGTAGTGTATCCTCCTTCTATGTCTTCACGGTGGAACGGAGGTCGTATGGTGTTTGACAGCACCTGGAAATCCTGGACATCCTCCAGAACCCATATTCTTCATATAGCTTGTTTGCAAGCACAATGAATGCAATCGTCATTAGAAACGACCTTGCGGGTGTTGTGTACTTAATTTGTGATTTGGGCTATAAATAACATTGACTTAAGTGAGAAAATATGTTTTTTTTGTAATTTGGATGAAGTGACCTTTAAGTATTTATTTGCTTTAACTGATTCTTTACATGTGATCAAACATCCCTTGTCAGTTGCACAGTAGTTGGGGTTTAAATGAGGCACATAAGGTGATCTGGAGGACTACAGCTGATTTATTTTGGACTGGGACACGGTTGTGGTGCTACAGTTTGGCACAGCTGCTCTCATAAAATGTTTTGATACCCCCAATAAGAGTTCAGTGTTTTACTGTGATTAAATCCCCCAGGCCTGTTTGCAGTAAAAAATCTCTCTCTCTCTGTCTCTGAGTGTCTTTCACTCCCTCTCTCTCCCCCTCCCACACCATCACTGTTTGCCACTCTGCCTCCATCGTCATTCTCATTCTCTCCCACTCTCTACCTCTTGTGACCTACACACAGGGAAACATGGGTCACTGAGTTCGAGTCCATGTAGTCAGTACAACAGTCTGGTTAAAACCCTTGTAACTGTCTTAAACTGAAGTCACACCAAATAATTGTAAACTGTTTTTTATGTCAAATGGCATGTCTGCATTATTGGATTTATTCATCACTCCTGCCAGGGAGCAGCGGCTATGCAATCGCCTCCGTCCGTCTGCGGTTTATTTGACTGTGACGGGGATATTTCCACCACTTGCAGCTTGATTGGTCCACAATTTGTCATGTACATTCATGCTCCCAATAAAAGAAACATATTGATTTTGGTGACCTTTCCATCAGGCCAACATTTCAATTTTCAATTAGTGTTCTCCTGATCCCTCAGTTGTAGACACACAATTTTTTCAGTAGACCTTAGTGCTCCCCACAGGAAGAAACGAGATGATTCTGGTGACCTAGTGACCATTTTCTAACACCGCCATCAGGCCACATTTTGGCTACTTTGGTAAAGCTATTTCTCTCTTTCCTATGGTACAGAAGTGGACCTAAAAGCATCAAATAACTTGGTAGAGATTGGTGGAAATGCTTGGATTGGAGTGCTTTCTTGTTAAAAAGTGTTTATTTATAAAAATAAATAAATAATTGAAAATGGCAATATGCACCTGCAGACATATGTGCAAATCTGAGTCAAAATCTGTCATCCCTCGTTATGGAATTCAATTTGCAAATTTTCTTGTGGTTGAAAGAGTGCAAATAGTTTAAGATTCACTTCAGACGTGACAAAGCTTTTATTCTTTTTGATATCTGAGGCATTAGGTTTGTTCTCTGCAGAGCCATCACTGTCACATTGTCAGATTATTTAAAATAAAAGTTTCACCTCTTTTTTCATGTCATCTGAACCCATTTCTTTTCACTCTCTGCTCCGCCGTATGACTGACTCCGTTTAGCCCACATTTGTCCTTTGACGGTGACTGATTGTTAACCAAATGCCCTAATTGTTAAATTAGTTTGGGGCCAGGGAGCTGTGACAGCTGCGGCGTGATTCATGTATGCTGCATTTTCAGCAGCAGTAATGGGTGGTTGGCAGGCGGGGGGAAGGGTGTGGGGGGGTACAAGGAGTGATGCGGCCTTTGGCAGGAGAGCTGGCATCTGTCACCCATGTCAGCATAATAGGAGTGAGAAAGGCAGTCCAAAAAAAAGCTGCCAGGTAAACCATAGTCCTTCATTTTCAGTGGTGGAGCTACAACTGCTCAAAACTGAATTATTGTGATTTTTAATCCAATACCGTATCTCCCAACGTTGGATTTCAAACAATCGAGGCTGTAATTAATTCTGTGTCTGTCTTCCAAAAATATGCATGCTATTCAACAACATGTTGTTAATTAAATGTACATTAAAGTGGAATACCCCTTTGATCTATCAAGTTCTACCGTTATCATTTACATAACATAAGAGAGTGAAACCGCACAAAGACTATAGTAAAAACTGTTTTGTGTCTACCATATGTTATTATGCGAGATGTACTACAAATAGTGTATCTTTTGTTTTTGTGTCCATCTTGAGTCCAAATGAGCCAACAACAGTAAAAGTCACTTGCATCCCCAGAGCACCACGAGCATACTGTGTGTAGAGCTTGTTGAAGTAAATATTAATAGACAGGCAAGAGCGCTGGCTTGAATATTTCAAATCAGAGTGGCTGTACAGTATGACTGTGTCCAAGCCTGTGTGCTGCACTCCATTAGTGCTCTGTTCTCCACTACAACCATCCCCAGGGCAGCGGCACCAAGCGGAGTACTGTACTGTCTTGGCAATCTCTGCCGACAGTGTTTCCTTGCTGACAGCTGACTTTCCAAGGGGTCATATTACTGTGGGCAGAATTAAACCAAATTTTGAAAGGCTCGGTATCAATAGTTTCTGTGTCATTCCCTCTCCGCTCTATCGTAGGCAGGCAAACAGACGCACATTGTCTTTAGGAATGTCCACATTGGGATAGGTGGTTGTTAAATGAGTGGAAAACTGTGGCGTGAGTTCTCCAGGAAAGCTTGGCTCCTAGATCAGAGTCACTATAGTTTTGGAAAGTGGAAAAGGTTTCTTTGGCTGATATCTTGTTATCTAATGAATTCAGCATTAGCCGATGGAACAGCACAAGTGAAGCAATCGTTTGAAAGCAATATATCCATGTGAGACAAGGTTACAAATGAGATTCAGATGGACTGACAGTATTGGCTGCGTGCCGAAAGAGGTTAAAATGACCTGTGTTTATGTTTCCACAACAGTCGTTCCCTGGCTTTAACCAAGTGTTTTAAAGTTCAACTGAAATTTTATTGCAATTTTTTAGGCCTGGCCAACAGCTTTCTCTGGTGTCGGTCAGTGGATTGAAAAATGTCCTTGCACTCTGGGGGCTCTAGGAGAATTATAACAACTGCATACCGAACTCAAAGACGGGGCCTATTCGGTCAAATCAGAATTGGTTGCTTGAAACAAACCCAAAGAAAAAGTTTCTAGCTTTGGGGTTTCCATATTATGAGGCCCACTGGATATGTACAGTAGTGTTTCTCACTCTGGCTTTGCATTGCGATGACATCCCTGATTTTTGATCACTTTTCTTTAAAGCCTACACTGCTGGGTTGAGATGCGTAGCAGAGCTGTTATGTTGTTCATTACATTCTTTACATATGCTGTGTTCCAATACCCATACTTCCCGTACTCACTATACTTAGCATGAGTACGCAGGGTGTTCCGATTCTGATCGCAGCGAAAAGAAGTGTACCTAAAGGACCCGGATGTTGCCCTCATAACGGTCAAAACGCTGAGTGTGGTACGATGTACACTTTACGCACTCAACGGCCGCCATCTTGTCTACGTAGCAGAAGAGGCGGAGCCAGGCAGAGGCGCTCAGCACGAAAAAAATGTTTGTCATGGCGGCCAAAACAACAGAGGAGCGGTAGGTAACGTTGCTGACGACGCCGGCGCATTCTCCACATTTGCTGCGTTAATGGAGCCATATTGCCGGATTGTAGAAGTAGTGATTAAACAACACAAAGGATAATTTTTTCGCCGTTCAAAGCCGGAAATTTTTCGCGGGTGACGAGCCGCGGTGGTTGTCGCGAGCGTAATTTCCGGTAAGTGCACCACGGAGTATTAGATTTGGAACCACACTCACCTGCTGAAATCTGCGTACTTAGTAAGTGCAGATAGTGTACTGCGTTTAAGTGTACTCATGGAAGTATGGGTATTGGAACACAGCAATACTGTCTGTGGTTGCAGCACATTAAACGGTACATAAACATGGAATGCCAATTTGGTCCAGTTTGGTGTGGTCATTACTCTTCACTACCACTAGTAACACCATGTCAGGTTTGCTTACTTTGTCTTTGGTTCGTTATGTCGCATTGTCGCACTGCCTTCAATCAAACACAGACACCAACACAAAAAAAACAAGAGGAAAAAACAATGAAACAAGCACTCCTAATAATTGTCCAAATACCTTTTTCTTCCTTTTGATAATAAAAAAAACATTTTATACATGTTAAAAAACAAGTTGACATTATATTTGACGTCAAATAGGGATGAATAAATGTGATTCTTTAAGCTGCATTAGAGAGAATTGAAAGCACTTGGCGGCAAAATTCACACATACGTTTGAAATATAATGTTGGCAATGCTAGCAAATAATTGTGTATTTACACAGCCATCAGCCACAGAACAACATTAGCATTCATTTGAGTTAGTTGGGTTACCATATGAACTGTAGTATAATACTCACACTGCCTTTAGCTCTGCTTTGGTCTTCACCAGCTCCTTATAAATGATTTGGTCCCAGCGATGATTTTTTCATATTAGGTTTTTTTCACCAAAACTCATCCTCGACACCTATCATACATACATTTCCTATACCATTAAACATTTCCAAAGCCTTTTGTGAATGTTTTTAAACCTGAATTATTTACATCAACCTCCGTTCCTCTCGTCTTTAATTGTTACATATTAATACATATTAACACCCTCGGGCTAAAATGTGTATGATGACCATCCCTATACTTGTAGCATGTATATGTATCTTTATGTTTGTGCAGGTTTATGCAGCCTGAATACCACAGATACAACCACAACTTCATGCCAATATCTGCTTAGAATTATTTATATTTTAAGTCTTCAAAAAATGGGCTAAATAAATATTTGAATGCATTTTGGAAACACATTTTTGTTGTGTCATTTTGTATAAAATTCCACAGTTCAACTCTAAGTTATTGTAGCTGTGCGAGAGTTATTGTCTTGGTGTCTGATGTCAGCATTGTTTTTGAGATGCAAAGCAAATTGAGTCAGAGAGTTTTTATTAGGAGATGTATAAAGCTGAATAAAGCTTTATCTTTGACAGACTTATGGTCAGCTTTGTAAAGGTGCTGCCAGAGTTTTATGGCTCTTATTTTGGAGTGTAAGAGAAAGATTTTCACTTCTTGCTTGGAGCCTTTACACCAAGGACTAATTTGCAGTTGCCTTGCAAAGCCAGCCTACAACTCATCACAGAAGCCAAGCTCACAAGATTTAGGTTTGCCTCAGTGAGACCAGATTTGTAGACCTTCACCTTAAACTACATGTTTGTTCCATTTATCAATGTTTGCATGACAGATAGCGACCCATACGTCACTTTAATACAGGAGCAGGATGAATCTAGTTTGCTTGTTTTATCTAAATCGAGCAATAAATGCACTAAAAACCCTATTGCAGTTTAGAGAGGCTTAAAATATCTATTTTTGTTTATACAGAATGTGTGTCTTATAATTGTTGCTTTACTCTGACAAAAAGTAGCTTGTGGTAAAGTAGTTAGAAGATATATTTGGATATTGGACTGCACTGACTAATGAGAATGCAGTAGTAAGTATGCACACAAAATTGTTGAACCAAATTTATTACATTCTTAAAATGCTTGTTCTTCCATAAAGACACAGCACTTGATTAAGAACCCATGGTGACACCAGTGTAACAAACAAATCTTCTAGAATCTCCCATATTCAGCTTTATGCTTCACCTTAACTCATTAAATCCCTAAGCGACACATACTCAACTCCCTGGTGTGGTGGTCATGTGACTGTGACAAGAAGTGACTTCTCCAAAATATGGGTATGACTGGAAACAGAAATGTGAAAAAGTAGCTAATTTCAAAAAGCTTATTTTTTGTTACGAGGCTAAGTGTAAATCCATTTAACAATTCTAATCTGTTAATAGGGAACTGAACGAATTAAAGTCACATTTTTGATATATGCTATGGAGATGCAAACAAAAAGGCAAAAAAAAGGCAAAAAAAAGGCTTATTTGTTTTTATTCATTTTTGATTTATTCTTATTTTGTTACAAATCTGAAAAATAATTTATTGTTAAACAGCACTAATAATGTCACAATTTCGAAATATGTTGTGGAGATGCAAAGAAAAAGGCAAATTTGTGTCTCTGTAAGCAGAAAATGTGTCCATTTTTTTATTTTAAAATAAGAAATATCATAAACATAAATACAATAAACGCCCAATGAATCGTATATGTCACATCAAAGATCTTTGACATTTAGGGGTAGAATTTTTTTTAAAACATCATAAATGTGTTTTATGTGGTCAACTTGGTCAGTGGTATATCCCCCATAATTTTCCTTTAGGATTACTGGGTCTGGGTTCTTATGGGTTAAAATGGTCAGATCATGACCTTTAGTCTGTAGTATGGGTAATTGTATGGGTCAGCTTGTCACCTGGAAATAGAATGCAGCACTCCATCTTGAAGGACATCCCAATTTGTAAAATGCATCTCTAGGAGAGACACCAGAGGAGATTTAAGCCAGCACAGCATCCTTTGCAGAAGACCTTTTGGCATCTGTAAACCTACTTTAAGCAGCTTTATTAACACAAAATACACCAATTTTGCGTTGTGCATACAACATGAAACTGCATTTAACCCTCTGCTAAGTCCTGCCCCAAACACTGCAGCCAGATCTTTCACCAGCGTTGATATAGAGCTGTGGAGATAGATCTGGCTATAAGCGTGTTTCCACTGAGAACTGTTTGGAAAGAGTGTTTCGGCTACGCCCACTAGTTAGTTCCCCTCGGCCTCTGTTCCCATACAGGTAGTTTTGTAGTAGCTAACCAACGGAGTTCGGATGTGATGTAAATAGTTCTGTGACACTTACGTGATTATTCATTATTATTACATACCGGTTGACTGTTCCCAAAGTCCGCACCGTACTCGGTAAACAGGCTTTTATGTATCGGGCTCCCTCATCCTGGAATCTGCTCCAGAGCAGTCTCAATCTGCAGGACCTTATTACGGTCACATCCTTTAAAAAACTCTTGAGAGATCTGGAAGCAGACTCGTATCGCCTTTGCACTTGTTTTTTATGATGTCATGATCTTGTACTGTCCGTGCCTATCTTACTGTGTTGTCTGGCTTGCTTGTATTTTACTGTACGTCCATGTTTTATTGTCTGTTCTGTCATGATGCACTGTCTGTCTTATTGTTGTAACTTTTAACCCTGCTGCTGTCTTGGCCAGGCTTCCCCTGAAAAAGAGGTCTTTGTGTCTCAGTGGGACCGACCTGGTTAAATAAAGGTTAGATAAAAATTTTTTTTTTTAAATTCAGCAACAATTTTGACCGTGACGTCAGTGACGCAACGATAAGAACAGACCGAGGCGGCAAGTCGAAACAGTCGAGACATCAACGTGGAAGGAGAGGAGAAGGTTTCTGTGTTACTGTCCATCGTCTTTTCTTCTTTGGTTTCTTGTTCTTGATTCTCTCTTCTCAGTCTGCTCTGCTAATTTCTTTTAAAAATGGTGCTTTTATGTTTTGGTTGTGTCAAGTTCTACTCACGTCATATCCCTCCTCAACCACAGCCAATCAGCATTCGCCCAACTTCTCCGGTTAGCGTCAGAAAGTACACTGTAAAACCCAGTGCTGCTTGTTTGTTCTTATAACTCATTTTTCCTTTTCAATACAACAAAGATTTGTGCAAAAAGTAATTTTAACTTAAAATACTGAGTCAAATAGCAAGATTAATTTGAGTTAACTCCATTGTCTTCATTGTCTTGACATAAAATTATCGCAGCATGGACAATCAAATATTTTAGTTGAAACAACAAGTTGGGTTTACAGTGTACCTACCCGACGCAGGTACCTTCTGATGCTAACCGGTGAAGTTGGGCAGATCGTGGGCGGATCCCGCCTCCCAAGCCACACCCATAGTGCCTCACTAGAGGGAAAAGGACCTAATGGAAACACACCTTATAGCTCCAGTGTCACCAACTGATAGTGGTCTTCTTCTTCAAAATTTTAGAATTGACATTTTTCTTCATGATTTTCTTCTGAAATTTTGATTTTGATTTACTTAATGGGAGTGAGAAAGGGTCACGACATGGAACAAAGGTCTCTGGCTAGAAATTAACCTGAGGACATTGCAATTATGCATTGTATGCACTAGGCCATCAGGTCACACACATTTATTTTGTAGACACTTTTGCCCAAAGCAACTTCAAGCTAGCTCTCAAACCATGTAGCGATGAGAGCTAGATATCATCTAAACATGTGAGTGTATCTATTCTCTCTCTATCCAACTCAAAGCATGAGCAGTAGAAGTGCTTAAAGAAGGATTTGCTTTTACTTTGCCATATATTGCAACATAATCAGAATTGTTTTAAATTTGAATACTGGAGGGAATATTTCAACTGCACACCAACATCAACCAGAACTTTCACTGTCACTGTGTTTGCAAGTCTTGCCGTGCAGTGGGCCGCAGCATGGAGGTGACAGATTGAGTCAACACTGAGCTGTGGATTGATTGTATAGTCAGAGTGCTGTATGATTTATGAGGCCAACTGCATATTACCACTGTTACTCCCTCGGGGCAGCAGAGCCATGGCATTCTTATACCTGGATATACTGTAAATTTACAGCCATGCTCTGAGATACAGATTGGATATTAGACTGAGAGAGAAACTGGAGTTGTTCTGTTTGTGTTTGCTTTCACTTCTGATAGGAAGAACACATTCAGTCGTTTTACTGTAGATGCACTTTACTTGCATGCGTATTACTTGTATTTCTGACTCTGTATGTGCCACTTTTTGCCTCTGGTTTTTTTGCGCGGAATGATAATTAAGACTTTGAATTTGAAAGGTGTCTCAGCGTGAACAATAATTGCGATTTCTTGCAAAGAATTTTTTAGTGCAAGACTCATTTCCAAAGTGTCAGGCAATGTCAAGCTAAAATGGCTGAGAAAAAAAACTGTTCATGAAATGGGAACAATTATTTGCTGGGAAAGTACAGGTAAGCATTTTCTCTCTGCTCTCTGTGAAATGGCTCATTAACTATGATGTGGTTTCTATATCAGAGTAGACAGATGCAGAGAGTGGCATGATCAAAACACACAAAGCAGAGATTCCTAATGGTAATAGCATCATTAGTTGGAAACTTAAATTAGGCTTTCCAAGAAGCACAGTGTCTTCAATTGTGTTTCTAACAATATATGACAGGAATATCCATGACAAAGTGTTATTGCATGCCCATATTTTATTTATTTTTCAACTTTTTCACCATTTTTCATCAAATATATCTTGTTTTCAGAGAAATACAAACATAACACAATGCATGTTGAATGCACAGTGACATCAACATAGAGATGTACACTGAAAAAAATGTTGATAAAAAAAATTGTGTATAACCATAGTAGGCACTTTTAACTACCGTAAATCAAGAAATAGCACAATTTTTACTTTTACTGTCATGAACTGTAGGAAACGCACAGTTTTGCTATAAAAATATAACATTTTCATGTAAAGTTAATGGAGATTTGCCATGATGTGTGAATGAATCACACAATTACCTTAAAAATAACGAGAATATTCAGTCTAAATTAGTTTTTGCTGATATTTAAATTTACAGTAGAAAACCCCCTCAATGTATTGTTTTACGGTGAAGTTCTGGCAACCACAGCTGCCGGTAATTTACCGTAAATTTAACAATTTTTTTTTTACAGTGTACAGCAGATTATTTCTGCTTAAATGGTGTTGTGGTTATAATAGACCATCTATCCCCCTGTGAGCCAAGGCTACCAAACACAGGAGATGAGGCACTAGTCACTCAACTACAACCGCATCTCTCCAGAAATGAAAAGTTTTGCTCTAACAGACGGGTCGGTGAATGTGGGAGATAGAAAAGACTCCTCTGGTATCAAAAGTATGACTTGGGTTCACGGGAAGCTCATTAACACTGCAAATCCCCTTGATCTTTTCCAATTAACTGTCCCAGCCAGGACGATGTGAGACATGCAATTAACAAAGGCCAGTGGCTGACTCACCCCTCATCCCCCTGTTTCATTACCGGCAAGCCTTGGATCTGGGTCAAATTCAACAGCTGACATGTGTGCTTTAACAATCTGAGAGTTGTGAGTTTGATGCATGGCAGGTCTTCTTTCTCTGTACTGTAATTATGGAGATGGCCTCCAGTTATTGGGAGAGTCAGTCAAGGTCTCACTCACTCGGCGAGGGGTAACATGCGGGAGTCAATAATGAAACGAGGTGGATGATCAGAGACACTTAAAACACAGCCTTTGGATCTATATGATGCTCTACACTGTTGAAGCTTGTTAGTGTTTGAACCAATCTCCAAACCTTTCAGCTATCAATCTGACGACGATATAGGGTCTGGGGCAAGGGATAATGTACATGGGGTTCCAATGTATTCAGTGTAAATCCAGATAAGTCGGACCAAGACTTTCTCTTTGTTGAGCAGCTTGAAAAGATGAGAAGGGAGTTGGAGTTGAGAGATGACGTCTACAACCGGATTATTTCTCTGCATATGAATGCAGATAATTTTTTTTTAAATGTATCATTTTGGCCAATGTGTTCTGCCTCTGATCTTTCTAGTAATCTTACTGATCACCGCTTGACTGACCTGCTGTTATGGTTACTCAGCCATGACCGGACAATTGCTTTTGAAAGGAAAGCTCAGTTAGAAGGTGGTAAAGATGTCATTTCTTCCTGAGAGGAGCTGTTACCAATCCCACTGATATCCATCATAGATACCCTATTGTAAAGTGCTAGGATTGGCCAATCTAGCATCAGGTACTTGTACCTGATTTGCTCAGGTCCTATCCCCTGACCAATTTGCTATCCTGACCTTACTCTGGGTCTAATACTCTGGGTCCTAATAAACCTATACAGAGCAGGTCTTACCAAGAAATTGAGTGGGATTCATATAAAGGCAACATTAACTGTATATAAAGGTAGACAATATAGCAACTCCCAAAAAGGGGAACGCAAAACATCTTGATCCTACCCTGGTGGAAGAGGTCAGAACTCTGACTCCCTCCACGTTACTATATGGGACATGGGCCAAAATAAAAAAAAATAAAAAATTAAGACAAGCATCAGTTTTTTCCCCCAAAAATGGTTCCTGTCATGCTGATGTTTGTTCAAGTGTTAATTTTTCTGATAAGGTTGGTTTTTAATTAGTTATTTGATGCTATAAAAACTGGGTGTGTCGTCATGATTGACAGCTGCGACTGAGATTTCAGCTTCTTAATTATAAAGCAGGCATGAACCACCCCGTCCACCTTTACATTTGTTCTGTGTTACCCATTTAATCAGCTGAGCTAGGCTAAACTCACGGCTTAGCACACCTAAAAGCAGAGAGCATAAGACAATCCTACTGGGAAGCTGGGATGGTAAAACACAAGGAATAATAGTAAAGTGTAATTAAATATATTACCCTGCCTGGAATATAATCATAACTCCACATAGTCTACTATCTTGTTGAAAAGTTCTTGGTGTCTCAGGCCAGCCTTTTAGGAGTCTGATTGCACACGTGACCTCATCATTTTGGCGCTGATGACATAATTAGTGGAGAAAAACACGACTTCATGGAGATTCAGAGGATCTTAACATCTCTTTGAAGATGAAATTTGCATGTCCTGTCAAATGATCATGTTAGTGGGCACACAGACTCGCTGGCTTCAAACACGGGATTTGCCGCCCACCAGCATGGACGCATACAGTACACACACCAGCCAGCACTTAAAGCACAGTATGCACACACACACACACACACACACACACACACACACACACACACACACACACACACACACAACTTGTGGTAGTGTACTTATGAGGACATCTCATTGACTCCATCCACTGGAGGATGATCTTATTTGACCCTAGTCCTGAACTGAAACCTCAACCTTTGGACCAATGTCTAACCCTAACAGATATTTAAACCTATGGGATGTGATTTTTGCCTCCATATTAGAGAAATATCTCAAAAGGAAAACAACTTCATCTAACCCTCTGAAGCTGATATTTGTTGTAAATGTTGCATCAAAATGAGATATGCACCATGTCTGCTAGCTTTTATGTACATATAATGCCCATGTCCGTCTTCCTGTCTCTCTCTCTACAGTAGGTAGATTATTGTTCTCTCTCTCTCTCTCTCTCCCTCTCTCTCTCTCTCTTTCTCTCTCTCTCTCTCTCTCTCTCTCTCTCTACAGTAGGTAGATTCTTGATTCTCTCTCTCTCTCTCTCTCTCTCTCTCTCTCTCTCTTTCGCTCTCTCTCTCTCTCTCTCTCTCTCTCTCTCTCTCTCTCTCTCTCTCTCTCTCTCTGTGTACTGTATTTCTCTGCCTGTGTGGGCTGCTGGAACTGAGTTTTAGTGATAGAGAGTGAATTCAAACTCTTTTGCATGCACAGTCTGGGTAGCTGGGCTCATATTTCTGGCACTGCTGACATCTTTGCAATTTCATTTGGTCTAAAAAGACAATATTCATCACAGTGTTACATTTGCATTAATGTTAATTCTCTTAAGGGCATAGTAGCACCACATTGTGTGTCTCTTGAAAAGGAAACCAGACAATTTTGGTGATCCTGATAATGTTAATACAATAACTATGCATAATTTGTGCAGAATATGCACTCCTCTGTCACTCCTCCTCCCAGTACAGTGACATACTAATGAGGAATCTGCCAAGCAGTTCTAGACTTAAGTCATATATTTAGTTTGTTGTATTAATATTAACTGTATTTGCCATTGTGGAATTATAGTGTGTAAAATACAGCACAAGCAATAGGACTGTTTGCATCATGGTGAATTGAAAGCATTTTTATTGTGTATTTACACCAGATGCAAAGCATATTTTTGCCTTGTGTGAGACCAACTGGTTTAACAAAACTGTCATTTCTTTCCATCATCAAACATGCATATCCAAAATGCTGCTTTGTACCTGTTGTGGATGTCAAAAATATGTCACTGCGTACATCTTGGTGATTTTCACCCACTCTGCTTCCCCTTTCCGCTCTATTTTTATTATCTAATGAAGACTTAAAGAGCCAATAAATAAAGATAATTTCACCACCTTTCCTGGAACGATAGTAAGGCGGTATGAACCCAAAATAATCACATTTTGCTGTGATTTAATTGCAATAAATGGGTCAAAAGTATGTCGACATAATTACAATATGATATGAATTCATACTTTAAATGTATGAATTCATGCCCTGCCATGCCTGTCTGCAAGACAGACAAGCAAATAATGGTTATTTAACACATTTTGTGAGCAGTCAATTTTCACTCACATTAGTATGTTGTAATAATGACGCATTTTATATTATAGTTCACAATTTTCTTACTTTTCACATTAAAAAACTATTTAAAAAACAGTGATGCCTTCATATATTCACCTGCTGATCACACAGACATTCTCAACCTTGTTTGCTCACAGGTTGTATATGCCTGGGAGCTAATTAGCGACAAATTCATTTTAATAGCTTTCGTAAGGTGCAACTGTTCACACTGCTTACAGAAAAAGCATACAGTTTGCAGCAGTAAGCAGCGCCTCAGGACTCAGCAAAGTGTAGAATATCAAACTGAAATGATCTAAGATCCCTGTGCTTCTTCAGTCAGTCGAAATAACATCATGACATAGATTACACTATCAGTTCCTCTTTAAGTGAATATTAAAATGTTGTTTGCCAGCAGTTAGATCTTATTTATTTACTGTGTATCTTAATTTCAGAGCCTGTCATGAAACATTCATGATAGATTATATTAGATACAGTGACTGGACAAAAACATATTAAAAGCAGAAAATATTAAAAGGACTCTGACGTAATCAAATCCTCATTACAAAGTCAGATACGCAGGTATGTCACTTTAAGATGAAAGTCAATTAGCATTATGGGTCAGATTTGAAAGAGGTCTGATAATTGCCACTCTTATTTGACTTTCCAAAGCAACATGAAGCAACTAATGGAGTTCTAAAGTGGTCAAAGAGCTGGTGCCTAAAATGCAGGCACATCAATTACAAGAGCTGCAAAGGTATTTAAAGCAGCAAGGGTCTCAATTATCAAATAACAATCTGCAATGTCAGAGTGATTACATGGAAAGTTCACAGCCAGGAGGAGATGGACACCACAATATGGCATTATTATGAAGTTCAGTCAATTTATTCAGTTGTGCAGAGCCAGATATGTGGCTGGCTAATTTTTTCCTCTATGTTTATGTTCAAACACATTTTCTAGACCTTTGTTGAAGCAAGACACTGTCTTTGTGCACAGAATGGCACAGCTGTAACTGGAAGTTTCAGACCGGTGCAGCTTTTAAATTCATGCCCAGGCCGACAAAAAATTCAAATTTATTTGCGCTCATCTATGCACTCAGGTGTGTTGGTCTTAAAAAATAAGGTGTGGTCAGGCTAGGGCTGGGCGATATGGCCCTAAAATAATGTCACGATATTTCAGGCAATTTTTGCGATAACGATTATTCTTCACGATATTACGAAATACTTAAAAAGATATAGAAAATATGATTTTTTTTTAAGTCTGTATAAATAAATAAAAATCTAAAATGTAGTGTGAAGTGCAAATCTCAACAGTTGCCAAATACAAAAAAAATTACTCTTGACTCTTGAGTATGAGCAAATAATAAAAATAACCATTTAGGGGTTTCAGGGGCATATTTTAATGACATTTTGTAAAGGAGAATAAAGGTTCTTGTATGTTTTATTTAAGGCATTTTATTTTGACAGTCTTCCTGTAAGTTCTGTGGTGGATTCGGATAACACACCATGCTCTTATTTTGAAAGCTGCATGTGTTTAGCGACAGAGAGTAAGTTGCTTTTCGTGATTAAAACAACTTTAATTGTTAGCCTTACGCCACTACATCAAGAAGTAGGAATGTTGCCAATATCATGATATGCATTTTTTTTAACCATAAAAAAAATATACCGATATTATTGTGAACGATACGATATGGCACACCCCTAGGTCAGGCTAATTGTTGGCACATTTCTATGTTGAGGCAGCAGAAAGCGATTGTGCCATTGACCAACAAAAACCTGGTCTTAAGTCAAAGGCGCAGTGTTTTCCTATTTAAATTGCGTATTGTTCCGACAGTAAGATGTGTCTACGTGGGCAGGTTCACTACGCACGTACACAGAAGGGGTGTGCAGCAGTGCTCCTCCTCGGTTAAATATGGAGTCAAATGGAGTTGTTGATGTGACAGAGGGTTGGAAGTTGGCAGAGTCAGAAAACTGCTCGCTTGCCCAATTTGCTGAATTCTCCACTTAAATTGAAATGAGGTGCAGACACATCTGGATTTTAAAGGGAAAGGGAGGTAACACTGGTTTAATTCATGTTACATCCAAAACACACCCATGAGTCTAACTGCAACCCTTTTGCCCCTTGCACCTTATTCTACACCCAGGTTATGTGCATTTTAACTTGCAAAATTGGAGTTGGATACGCCCTAAAGGCACTTGCGTCATTCACTTCACACCATGCACTATAGCTCATTGAAACAGGATAGGTAGAGTCTAAAGCCACACTAGCAGCTCTGTGAGGCTTTCCTTTGAGCTAAAAGCTATAAACCAAAGTATCACACACGTTTGAATCTTGACCTGATGACATAAATAAAAGGTTAAGCTATTACTATTCATCTTGTGGGGAACATAAATATCTGTACCAAATGTCACAGCAATCCATCCAATCATTGTATCTGAGCCATAATCACCTATTCAACATTGTGGGCAACCATTCTGAGTGTAAGCCCTCTGTGACCAAAACCTCCAAGGGGGTCTGGGGGGAGGAGGAATTTGTAAAAACTTAATATCGACTACTTCAAAGTGTTTGACACAAAATTCCTAGATGAGAACAAGTCTCCAAGCTGTTTGGTCCTATATTGCAGCTGTTCTCAACCTTGGGGTCGCGAGATGATTTCTGGGGGTCGCCAAATCATTTTGGAAGTCAGCTCTGTCTCCACTGTGTTAAACTGTTCATGTGTTAATGTGTTTTAGTCTTTTTGGTCACTTAATGTCTTTTTTTGGTCATATTGTGGGGCTTTTTTAGTCATTTTGTGTCTTTTTTGTCATTTTGTGTCTTTTTTTGATCATTTTGTGGTCAATTTGTGTCTTTTTGGTCAATTTGTTTCCTTTTTTGGTCATTTTGTGTCTTTTTTTGTCATTTTGTGTCTTTTCTGGTAATTTTGTTGCTTTTTGGGGTCATTTTGTGTCTTTTTTGGTCATTTTGTGTCTTTTTTTGGTCATTTGTGTCTTTTTTGGTCATTTTGTGTCTTTTTTTGGTCATTTTGTGTCTTTTTGGTCATTTTGTGGAGATTCTGTTCAGTGAGCGGGGGTAGCGGACAACATGGATGTTAAATTGGGGGTCGCGACTCAAAAAGGTTGAGAACTACTGCTATATTGCCAAGTCAACCAAGTCTAATACTTTATTGTATTCTGTTGTTTCCAAAAAGGTGTTTATTCCAACTCACCTAGTCCAAGTCTGTGCCTGCACTGTCTTCATCTTTCTCCTCTCCCTGAATAACACGGAGCAACTATGAGATTGTCACTGACCATGTGTCTATAGATCTATAGAAGGTGGCCAAAA
The DNA here is from genome assembly GCF_030273125.1 of Centropristis striata. Lineage (NCBI taxonomy): Eukaryota > Metazoa > Chordata > Actinopteri > Perciformes > Serranidae > Centropristis > Centropristis striata. The sequence goes on along the minus strand of NC_081517.1, from coordinate 40,542,939 downwards.
AGAGTAATGACATACTTTAACTCCATTGTATTCTATCATATTTTCATCAATTCTCACTCGCCTCCTCCAAGTCACCTGTGCCTGTCCTTTCTCCAGATTCCTTCACTCCTTCTGTCTCCCTCTCTGTCTACTAATGTCGTTTTTTACACCTATAATTCATTTGCTCTGGTCCGAATCAGTTGATGAGTTTGTAAACTTTGAGTGTTTCTCCATTTGTTTGGTTTCTTTTCACACAGTGAAAAATCCAAGCAAACCAAGCACATTTACAATGCTTACATGTGTGTCTGGGGCTGAAGCAAGAAAGTAAATACAAGAAGATCCTGTGTTCTGGACTAGTGCATTTTTCAGTGACAGAAACTTGCTATGCAATTAAAAATGAAGCAACCGCAGAAAGAACATTTGCCACTCAGAACTGTGGTAATTATCGGAGCAATATACCATGCAAAACTATACCAGCAGCGTGTCACTCTCCATCTAGCTGCTGCTACACGGTCGCAAATAAAGTTGGAATAAAATACTTTTTACCTCTTTCCATAAAATGATAGTGATAATGTGATTTATTCTATAGTCTATGGCTTCTCAAAACTGCATAAATCAATCTCTTTCAAACATATCACAATGAAAATTAAACCACAATTAACAGATTGTGTCTGAAAACAAAATTATTCCAACTTCATGGGCGGCCGTGTACTATGCGAGCTGCTGCACTTTGCATGTTCTGTTGCATCTCGTATTACAAAGCACACCATAAGTGTGTTCTCATCAAATGCACTCAGTGTTCACCGTTGCACTGGAAATTGATGTCATTTGGTGCCAAATCTTATGCACATTAAAATAGTAAAAGAAAAGCGCATTAAAATAGTAAAATAAAATCAACACATTATTGGGTGGGGCAGTTTGATCCTTTCTGAACCCTGCAAAGTGCAAATTGTAATAAATACTCAAAACAACAAATGTGAACCTCATGATGGAGGAAAAGTCAAAAGACCCTTAAAGTCAATAGAATTCATCCTCCAAGAACCGTGAATGTGCGAATCAGTGTAATAAATGCTGGTTAGATGAAAACATGACCTGCTGGTGACGCAAGATGAAGTCAGTGGGATTCATCTAACCTGACCCACCAGATGGTTTGTTACACAGAACTATCTGAGAAGCTGTTACTGCAAACTGTTTGGAAAAGGGCAGGTGATTTCAAGTTATTTGCATTAATGTTAATTCTCTGAAGGGCATATCTATTCCCGTCACACTGTCCGTGCTGTTAGCCAGTTGGGAGGAGAAAAAAAGTCTTTCATGCTATTTGTTGCTCTTCTCTCAATGAAAAATACTCTGCAGTTCTGATATAACTGATGCTATTGCTGTGTATTGGCTAACCTCTTTAGAAGCTGCCTCTCTGTTTCATTAAAAACACCTAAATCAAGCTTGTAGCTGCCAGTAGCTCCTCACAGGACACACACTGAAAACATTACTTGAAGACTGACATGATAGATTTTTCGTGCAATCCTGTGATTCTCGTGTGATCTTATGATACTGGAAATTCAGCTTTCGAGTGAATTTCAAAGACAATCCATCTAATTGTTCTTGAGTTGTTTCAATATGGACCAAAGTGGTAGACAGACAATAATAATAACTTAATTTATATAGCACCTTTTAAAAACAATAGTTTACAAAGTGCTTTGACCTAGAGCAGTTAATCACAAAGGAGAATGATACCATAAGGCCAAAAACAATTATTACATAAAAAAACAACGATAAAAGACAATCACAAGACACTCTCAGATACAGAGGAAAAGTAGCCTGATAAAATAATAACTAATAATAATAATAAATAATAATAAGAGCAGAATTAAAAGGTAAAAGAAAGACAATATAGAGAATAGAATAGAATCAAAAGAGTAGTAAGATAGAAAACATTCCATAAAAGCAAGTCTATAAAAGTGGGTTTCAAGTTCAGTTATTTAAAAGAAGTTACTGACTGCGTGGCAAGCGATCACTGGAGCCACGCCACTAAGAAATGAATACTAACTAAGATGAAGGTGTTTAAAATTAAATAAATGCAGAATTGCGCTTTAACCAAGGATACCATATTGATATGTTGCTTGATATATTGGGGGTAACATTGCATAAACACTATAATTTCCGAAATGTCCATGATGCAATAAAACAAACTTTCTAGAACTGCAAAAGTCCTTCAGATGAATAAAATGAATGATAACAGCTAGTCTCAGTCTCCTTTAAAGTTTCACACTACTGTGGGCTGTGCAGCCTGAAAAGTCTTATTAACCTAGGTGCCATTCATTAACATCACATTATTCATATGCATTTCTATATTGGACTCCCTGCATTTCCAATCCTACAACAATTACACAGCAATCACAGCAAAGGATTAAGGGATCCTATATTTAGAAGCGGTTACAGAGATAAGCAATTATTTCAGGATTCAAATTAGAGTCACTCATGCAATTTTCTCTCCTAATGACCATATAATTCTATTATATCAGACTGGCAGCAAAACTTTGAGATTTTGAGATAAATAAAAATGACCTTGAACGGCTTGACCATGCTGATGGCTGCTAATAGATTCAATTATATATTATTAAATACCTGTTTTACCTTTCATAAATCAGCTATTGGTAATGCATGTTTTGGGGTTCTTTGTCATTACAACATTGGGCTTAAGGCAGTCAGGAAATACAACATAAACATAAACTGGCATTAAATGCAAAATATCTCATTTCTCTTAAAGGCTCACTGTGCAGGGATTTAGGATACTCGGTCACTTCCCCATGTTATGTTTAAGATGAACTGGGCTGTTGCCATAACAGCGCCGAGAGGCATGGCCAGCATACCCTCCTCTTGAAATAGCCTTCAAAATTGTTTAAACAGATAACTGGGAATCTGGCTGCTGGCCAGGAGCGTGCCCCAGTGCCTCATGGGATATTAATGGCAGCCCAAGCTGAGGCAGGTCTGCAGTAAGGGAATAGATCCTAGAACGAGCACGGCACATCTCCCTTAATCAGTGCTTTAAAATCAGCTGTGCCTCTGCTAATTGGCTTCATTTCAATCTCAGGATGTCTCCATTTGCTATTGAATTAGAGCAGTGAGGGGCTGCTGGGAGGCATGTTGTACCAGTACATGTTTCTGAACTGAAATTGCACGTTGGATTAGATCTCCTTTCCACATTGCATTTGCCAGTAACCACAAATTTGTACAGTGCACGCCGGAGTTGTTCACTACAGAAGTGGCCGCTCTTCTGCGCCATTCCTCGCTAAACTCTCCATCTTTGCCTCTCTCTTCCTGCATCCTGGCTAGCTGGGCTGCTGGTAGATAAATATCAGCTCCTTTGGCAGCGGTCTCCATGTACATTTCCCCAGTGAGCCCATGGGCCCCTTGATGAAAGCCATTCGTCACCGCTGTGGGATGACCTGTCTGCACTGACCACCACACACCTCCACCCTGACCACTAGACTGTGAAGGGGATGTCTCCATGAGCACCCTCACACACCACCAAATCATGATTTAATGCCTTTAATTTACACTGTCTCGAGGGCTTATCAAAAGGTTAGCTCAGGAGCATTGAGACAAGTTTATAAAGGCCTTGCTGGGACACTGCAGCACTGGGCTCGGGGTATACTGTAATGCTCTGGATTTTGGAGCGCTCATACCATTTCTAAGTGATACAAAATTTTGATTGCTGCTATAAGTTCCCATTTAGCATTTAGTGCCGCAGCCATAGCGCATTTTGGCAAGCAGGGCATGTTTTTCTGTCGCTGTATCCCAAAGGACAAGACAAGAGAGAATGATGTGAAGCTGAGTGAGATTAATGCGTAGTAAATGGAACATGTGCCGGAATGACAGTGTAGATGAGGAATGATGCCTCTACAGGAGATGGAGAGTGACAGGCCGAAAGCAACATAGTAGAGGGGGGGATATTCCCATGAATATTCCTCCCAAAATATTTAGAGAACATTCAACATGAAGCTGCTAACAGTGGATGAAGGCATTTGATGCAATTTTCTGTAATATTTTATCACAGAAGTCACATTGCAATGGTCTAATTGAAAGTGATGAAATGGATAATCAAGCAAGCCTTGGTGGGCCAGTAATGTGCAAAACAAATCCCATGCAGGTTTTATCAGTTGTGCGCCATCAGGACCAATTTATGACTGTCATCATCATCACTTCAAGTAATGTCATTGGAGGGCATATGGAACAGTAAATCCTGTTCCCAGGTTCCTCGTTACTGTAAATGTCCCTCCTACACAGGCAATCAAAGAAGATAATTCATGTAGCAATATGCTCCTGTAGGTCAGAATGGGACTGAGGATGCACACAACATGGGAGAAGAGGAGGTTTTAATGAAGAAGGTGAAGAAGGTATAAGATATAAAGACGTAAATCTTTGATTTTGTCTCCCCTTAAAAATCTCTGTACATCATGCAGCAAAAAAAAAAGTATGCAGTTAGTGTCCCAATGCATTTGGATTTGCAAGTACTGCAGTCTAGATTAATTTGGACCTACCTGCCCTGCTGTGAATGCTGCAGTATAAAAAGTAACTGAAAGGTGCTCACTTGAATTAGAGAGCTTATTTTCTGGTAGAGTGGTGACTTTAAAGGGTCAGTTCATCCAAGTTAGGAAACAAAACAACATTTAGTTGTATCTTGCCATGCAGATAGTTTTGGTTCTGCCTGCCCAGGTTACTTAAGTTTCTGCCTCCACCCAAACACAGTGTTTCTGGTGTTCACAGCATTTAAAGCTACATTTAAAAAGTCAACAGCTTTATCTGTTTAAAGGAAAAGGAATTTACGATTAAAACCACTGATGTTGAGGTCTGTGGATTATCAAGAATGAGCTTATTCTTTGTGCTGTAATGCCACAAAATCATCATTATTAAATAGTATGAAGAACCACAAGGTCCATCTTTTGCTTCTCCTAACCATGTACTTTATTCTCTTAACCTTTAAGGACCTTTGCATGATATGCTGTTTTTAGAAATGTTTGTAGTGGCGTTAGCTGCGATAGCTGCCTGCTAAAGTTTTTTTTCACACATTTTTTTAATTTCGTAAACCTAACCAAACTGCCATGTTTGCACAACGTTAACAATGTGTTTACCAAGGCGACCATTACATTTATGTATGAGGACCTGTTGATCTCCTGCCACTGGAAGGGGCACTCATTTTGAAAACACTCCTGTGTGTTTTTGAGGGCAGGAACAAAAGGACCAACTATATGTGGTTGTATGCTTTGGAGGAATTGTTGTGTATAACTGATTGACTGACTCACATGGGCCTACTGTGTTTTGACAGTACACACAGTAGAAGTCAATCTGTGTCACAGGCTATTTTGCACTCTTACTAAAAATAACTAAGAAATGTGTTTTTTGTAACCGTGGGTAAACCGACTTTTTAATAAGTCCGTTACAATACATGTCATGCTCTTGAATTAGACAAAGGCCAGTATTTCTAGCAGAATGGTGACTTTAACTGACGAGCTTGTTATTCTCACTCCACCAAGCTCACTCCACAAATCACAACAAGTGTTCCCTGCTGGGAGGACTTTAGGCCCGGCCCTGTGAATTATGTTTGTTAATAGACACCAAAGGTACAGTTTTCCTTTTTCCTCTCAGAGTTCCCTCCTCCTTTAATCCACAGCGCCTGCCAGCATGATAACCAAGCTACAGCTTCTACCAAAGGAGAAAGTCTACTCTACTTTTTAAACTTTTTCCACATAAGTATTCCTTAATGTATGAAAGACTTGTTCACTGCTCACATTGAACAGATGTTCAATATCAGCATCGACACCCCTACCAGGTCCTTGGTGGATTTCACCCACCAAACAATCAACATAAAAGTAAAACTTTCATCTTCTACCGTCTGCAAAGTCTGCCAGTATAGAGTTAGCACAGTTCAGAGTATGAAAGGGTAAATGTTTTTCAAAGGGACCTTCTTGCTTTGTGCTTCATGGCATACTTTTTTAACCAACAAACCTAGCAGATTGTTCAGGGGCTTTAAGGAAATATTTATTAATAAAAGTAGAGATGCCAGGGTTTTTCTAATCCTCAGATAACATGATATTAGTAAAGCATGTTGCTCTGTCGATATGCACAGTAACTACTTGGATGGAAGGAAGTCTATTTTTAAGGAGAGAAAGAGGATTTCAACATACAGTATAATGTGGTAATAAAGAACCAATTCTATGAAGAAAACAGAGACATAGTGTTTTACTTAGCTAAATTCAACAATACAATATAGACAATCGCTCTACAGTTGTGAAATGCTTATGTGCTTTCTAGTTGAGCGTTAGATGAGAAAATTAATGCCACTGTATGGTTAATATGAAACTACATCCATCAGCTGTTCAGTTTAGCTTAACATAAATCCTGGAAACCAAGGAAAACAACTAGCCTGCCTTAGTTAGAAAGTAACAACATCTGCTGGCTGCCCGGCAACTTCATGGTGACCAAAAGACTTTGTTGCCAAAAAAATAGTCCTGCACATACCCCCAACTAAATACTATACTTCCTGTTCCCAACTCATCACATTCTTAGGATTGGTCAAGACCCCTTGGTGTCACTTTTTAGCACACTGGGTAGCCCTACATCTGATACTATGACACTCCTCTACAGTTGCGTTGTTAAACCCTTGGAACACACGGTCAATTTTATGTTCAAACAAAGCTACTTGGCTATGTTTAGGCAGCAGAACTATTTGGTTAAGTTTTAGGAAAAGATCATGGTTTGGGTTAAGAACAATATGAGCAATTTGTTTGTGTAAGTCAAGTAACATTGCCTGCATATATTAAGTAGTCAATGTACATAATTCAATTATGACACAAACAGCAGACTACTGGGTCAAAGTCCTGTTTGATTGACCAATCCGTCCATCCCGTCTTCCTCCATATACTGACATTCTCACTCTTTCAATATGGTCTCACAGGAATCTGTGGAATAGCCACGGAATCACTCAAATTTCTGTGAAACTGACACGGATTTCGCTACAATGCAAGTTAATGACAGTCATATCCCGTGGCTATTCCAACATACAAAGTGATTATGTACATTCACTGAGTGAATATTTAGAAAATAAAATGTATATTTCTCACTAGAAATGTGATCAAAATCCATTTTTATGCAGAAACTAAGTAAAAATATTGATTTTTTCACTAAAAATGACAGAACTGTCCGCCATGTTTTTTTGTTCTGACCGCCGGGACCTTGAAAGTCACGTGACTTGGAACAAACCAATAGGAAACAATATTAACTTACATTGTAGCGGAATCTGTGTCAGTTTCACGGATATTTGAGTGATTCCGTGGCTATTCCACGGATTTTTAGTTAAGTGAAATCCGTGGCTATTTCACGGATTCCTGTGAGACCAGGTTCCACTCTTTATACCACAGCACCTGACTTTCGGAGCACATGCTCTGGGCATCTAATATTGCCATGGATGGGTTTACATGGGATGGGTTAGTTGAAGGTTGAAGCCCGGTGTGTCTCATGTGATCGATAAAGGGCGCTATGATAAGGCGCAAAACCTGTATTTGATTACTTTGGGGATGAGAACAGTGTGGCTATTATCAATTGATAATTAATTTCATTTTAGATGGGGCTGGATTGTGTCACCATGAGATAAATCCAGGCTAGCGGCTTCCCCCCTGCTTCATTGAGATAGTGTTGGAGCGCAATTTAAGGTCCACTTACTAGCTTTGTTCAGAGCTTTCAATCATATCACATGGTCTTTATCAGCAGATCAGTGGATCAGTATATGGAAAAAGCTAGTAAGTGGACTTTTTTGGTCAAACGCTCAATTATATGTACAGACTTTCCGTGTAGTATACCTTGCGAAGCTGTTTTTTTAAGCTACAGTGCAAACAGAGACTCTGTGGTCAGCTAATGAATAGTTTTATAGCCTAACTACTACTCTTTATTTTGCATGAAACACCAAAACATCCAGCTACAGCTTTGCTAAGTATAGTATTGTTCGGTGTTTGGGGAAAATGTGTTTACTTATTACAGATAACCCAATTCAATCGTGTTTGATACACACACTGCCAGAACACACATGTGTTCCTAATTTATCCTCTACATCACAGTTTCATTTGTTTAAAAAACAAACAGACATACAAGAGCTTACTTTTGTTACTTTGTACTAAAGAACTTTCCTTTTTCTTTGTCTTAATCTTAAAAATAAGCGAAAGTCCTCTGAGATGCTGGAAGCACATCTGCAGCCGTCCGCACACACACACACACACACACACACACACACGCAAACACGTGCATGCGCACACACACACACACACACACACACACACACACACACACACAAACACACACAAACACACACACACACACACACACATACATACACACAAATAGAGATAATTAGGTTGCTTAAGAATAGAAAAATAAAAAATGAAGAAAAGTAAGTTTGTAAGAGGAGATTCCTCTCAGGCAGTCGAGGCTGGTGTGTGTATATATAGCAGAGCAGGCCTGCTTGTGTAAGGGGGTGTGCATGCTGATGGCCATCGATCGAAACAGAAGGTGTTGTCTGGCACTTCAGGCCATTCACACAGACTCCTGGCTTTGAGTGCAGAGTTATATTAACAACTTTGCCAGTTTGTAATTAATGTGAATCTGCTGTTGAGCTTGATGTGCCCTGTTCTTTGGTTATGGAGCCATTTTGACATGTTGCAGAAATATTCTCTGCGGAACACAAAAGGATCTCATGAAGGACAGGAATTTCATGTACCGTACGATTAAGATTTCTACCTTTTAACAGGCCTCCTTCTGTCACCATGATCATGTAGTCAGTGAAAGTCAGTTTCCATATACTGTAAATGTAATTCGTTGTGCTCTGTACTGTACTTTGTGAACTTAATTTCAGAATTTTCTAATCCATAAACCACCTTTCTGTCCAATATCTAGCTTCAAATGTTTTTGGGAATGCATTTTAGTTTAGTGTTTAGCTGTATTTTGAGAGTTATTTCATAGTGTCGTTTCATGCCAGGACATTTAAGGCTCTGTATCGTCTCGCCTCCACTTTGAACACGTCCAAAGCGGGATGCTGGAATCAGATGATCCCACCAATTTTCCACCTCCAGAGGTAATCACAGAGGTGGAAAAATGGTGGGACTGTTGGAAGCGGGACTACTATGAACGGGCCATCGGGGTAATATTTGATGTTGCGCATGACATCTAACACACGCCTCCCACTTGGTCTGACAGTCATCGAATCACAGCTCGGCTGCATAACAACTGTGGCTGCCGCTGCTAACTGTGCACAGCCTCCGTCGCTTATTGTAAACAAACCGGCATGCAAACTGTACATGTGGTGTATGCCGCTATTATGCCTATTAGCATTGTGCTACTGCGCAGCACAATGTCGCATGTCACTATCGTCTCCTCCCACTTTCCGCCCACCTTGTTCCCCGACCCCAGACTACACTATGAAAGGGCACGAATATCACGCCTTCGCGGGATCACTATGAACGCCCTAAGGCGAAAAGCCGGCACAGATCTTTCCCGCAATATAGCGGCACCACACTATGAAAGGGGCTATTGATAAGACCACCATGTCTTTCCTGCTTCAAAATGGCGCGGCACCAACCAAATCTTGAATGTGTTATTCTTGCATTTGTTGCATTGTTGGAAATCTAATACGCGGATGTGAATTAATGTTGCTATGCCAGACTAGGTTCCATCTCTATCAAATGTGCAGTTTTTTCTCTGCTTTAAATCAGTGTAGACAGTGTCGAATGAGCTGTTGGTCAGACAAAAGAAACAATTTGAAAACATCATTGTGAGAACTGGGAAGTGCAACAGTGACTCACCATCGCCTTTTGAAGTGGTATTACAAGACAGGACGGCCCGGGGCTAGCTTGGTAACATGGAGATATCTCTGCAACACGATACAAAACATCAAAACTGTGATGTCGCCGCATTCGCATTGTTTGTTAATTTTTTTTAAACGTTTTACCCTAAATTCTGGTCACATTTTACATATTGTACCTTTAATTAGTTAATCGAGAAAATAATCAACAGTATTGATAAGAATGATTATTAGTTGCAGCTCTAGTTCATTGCAAACCAAACAAGCTGTTCCTCGCCTGAGTTCTCTCATGTTAAATAAACCTTTTACTGGTTTGAGTGTGCTGTCAAATCTCCAGGATGTATGTTCAGAAACCTGAAATCCACTAATGGCTGCTTTTAGTGAAATCATCTTTTCTAATATCAGGAAATGTGTGATGGTCAAACAGTCCAAATTATTATATTTGTTCAGTGCAGTGTGTAGTTTGCAAGGCTCCTGTGATATTACTTCTCCTAATATTACCCTTCTCTCTCTCGCTCTCTCTCTCTCTCTCTCTCTCACTCTCTCTCTCTCTGTTCACTCTTTTACAATCACTTGCTGAAGACTCGTGTTCACAACCTGAAAAAGTTTCTAAGTCTTGTGACAACTTTAACCCCTTCCCATTGGCAAACACGAGACTGTGAAGAAAATGATCATCAAAGCCAGACAAATTTACACCTTAGCAAAGTATCATGAGTCCTGCAATTTCACACAGACCCAGTTTTCCTCCACAGCAACACCAGGAAAACAGCCAAGTTTGCCACTTTCCAGATGGAGGCTAGGCTTTTGAATAATGACTAGCTCTAAAAGTTGCATTTGAATGTCTGCGCTACAGTGTTTATAAAAGTGCTGATCTCTACACCGATGCTGGAGTGGCTGTACATTGATGCATACTGTACATACAGTATACTGTCTCACACATCAATCTCAAGTACATTTACGCTTCGCTGAGATTGGATTTTAGCAAATATATCCAGACTCCCTCATATATTTTCACGTCATTTTGGTGTTACAATTACTAAAGCTATTTCTATTATCTAATACCCTGTTATCTGAATATTTTTTACTTTCAAAGCATCACTGTAACACGAAATCTACAATGCTGTGTGTAGATACTGTAGACTGTAGGTGGGCAGGAGAGAAAAAAATGCAGAATGGAATTTATTTTTTCCACAAGCTTGTTTACAGAGCTCGAAGATGAGTCCTCTTTCCCTTCATTTCTTTCAAGGCATTCCTCCTCTTCCAGTCACTGCTCATACACCAACACACTGACACACACACACACACACACACACACTGCACATCTCTCTATGTAGCGGCTTCTTCCTCAAATAGAAAATGTGCACTAAAACATGACAGCACTGGCGGCTAGTCTCCGAGAGCAGCCCCACTCTCTCTGGCCTAGATTCTTTCAAATCCGCTCTGGAAGTGCCTTCGTCCTCAGCTGCACTGCCAGCCCGCCAGAGAGTGAGTGAGCAAGCCATCTGGCTGCACAGCACATCAAATCCCAATCTGTGTTAATTTGAGTGTTAAGGGCCATTGTTTATTTTTGAAAAAAAAAGGAAGGGGTGGGGGGAAAAAGCCTCACTTGCAGGATTAATAAACCCTTTTGTAGTTAATTCCGAGTAAAGTTTGCACCAAAGTTTTTGCAGACATGCTGCATGCCAAGCACACTGCAGGTCACTGCTGAAAATTACATGTGTGTAACGTGGCAAAATAAAGATTTAATATAGCTACGAGACAAAAATGCTTCATGGGTTCAGCTAAAATAAAGATGAAAACACTTTAATAAATAAAATAGAATACTATGTAGGCCAGTAATCATGCTGTGCAGATAAAAGTAATTGTGCTGCGTTTGTTTCTACCACCTGGTGAAACATTTGGGCCGCCATGGGCTTCCATTGATGTTTTTTATTCAGATCTCCATTAGCCATCAGAGCTGCTCTTCCACAGGTTTAACTACGATGTGAAAAAAATAAATATTCAGCAAGAGAGCCAACATATAGATATGACAAATTTATAGACCCGCTCCACACTGATTACACTGTAATAAGGCACCAGAGGTCTGTAAGTACACGACAGCAATATTACTTCAAAACTTCCTCTTGGCTTCCTGGAGCCACAGAAGTAGCTGAAGCCATATTTCTCTTTCTATTTCTTTGTCCCTTTCCCCCTCCCTCCCTTCCTCTCCCTCTCCCTCTCGCTTTCTCTCTCTCACTCACACACACTTCCACACTTCCACACACACACACACACACACACACACACACACACACACACACATGCCACCCACCCTGACACATGGTGTGTTATGCAATGGGTGATGCCTAATTACCACTGACATCGCGGAGACTGTTCACTGTGAAATTAATCATGACACAGGCGTCAGCTTTTGATATTTTTCGCCAAGTGCTTCGAGTTCGTACCAGCCGATGTAATTAATAAACCAAATGCACACAAATACTGATTAGACGCTGACACTGATGTCTTAATAATAACAAGGCACCTTAAAACCAACGCCAGGCATCATGCAGTCGAGATAAGAGGAGGAAAGTAAGTGCAGTAGAAAACAGAAATAGCAACATATTCTTTTCTCACTATTAGAACAAGGTTGTTTGTGGGCTCTGACTTTGAGGAGTTGTTTGCAAGCGTAGATGAGAAATAATGAAAGAGTTCATGTTTAACAAGGGTGTATGAATGTGTCTATATACAAATTCTGAACAGCTGTGGGTCCACAGTAGCTCGCAGAAAGGCTACAGTGCTATTTATAAATCATAGCATTGTACTGGAAAGCCCTTACAGTATATCCAGTCATGCATAACATAAACAGTTGCTTTTCAGTTAGCAGAAATACCTCGCTGTTACTTTATTATTACAAATAGATGAACTGAGACTCCAGAAACACAGCCCACCCGTATCTGGCATAATTAATTTGACATGCAGCTCATCAGTGCACAAACCTCGACAAGAGCTGGTTGCTCATTTCTAGAGGTTTTTACTGACTCTGTGGCAAGTGATCACAAGCTGAGCAGTTTGGGACAAGATGCAGGCAAATTGATTTGACATCTTGCTTTTTTGTTCAAATCAGGTTAAGATATTGTTTACCTCTCTTATTTTCACCACGCAGCTGTGAGTAGCTTTGATCTTCCAAAGGCTTCAAAGTGTATCAGAATTGTTCATTTGGAAAAGACAAAGAAAACTTGTTTCCCATTTGAGACATGTTTTTTTTTTTTTAGAAGAGCAGAACTATGAATAGAGTGCAGGGTTCCTGTATTTTTAAAATTGCTATAGAAGTGTATTTTGCTTTCCCTGAGTACTATAAAGCTATTTTAGGACCATATGATCTCTCTGTACAGTATGTATATTCTTTCCGACCATTTCAACTTTTGCACTTTGGCTTCAGCTGTTCCAAAGCCGATCCTCCCAAATACTCTCTGCTCGCGGCTGAGGTGGGTCATTGAGTGCAACGGGAGAGGGAGACTGCAGAACAGGCACAGAAGGCAGAGAAAGACCTGAGAATACTGAGTAGAGGCTTATTCTTTTTCTGTTATAATAGTACCTCTTCTACTTGCTTAATGTATTTTCCCAGGCTTTTTTTCCTTTATTTTGATTGCAGACAGTAGCTGGATAACAGGAAATGAGGGCAGAGAGGAGGGATGACATGCAGCGAAGTGAGTCCACAGTGAGTGGAACCGAGGAACATGGCAAACTATCCTCTTACAGTGAATATGATGTCTTACAAAAACTACAAGAATGCATTGGCTTGATTTTGTCTTTTCGTGCGAGTTGGTGTTTTATTGTGTGTTCATTTTTTGTCCTTTTGTTAACATGACATAAATCGCTGATTTATAAGCATTTCTTTCGCAATGGGAAAACATTATGATGTCATCAAGTGACAAACCCAGAAGCGGTTTGACCAATTTATCAAATTTTCCACACATGATCCTCATGGCTTGGTCCATGTGTGGACTTTATCACACTTTATACCAGAGTTTTTATACACAGTTTTAGTTATATATGAAAGAACACATGAGAAATGTGTATTAAAATGTGCAGATATAAAGAGTTATAGAATTGTAAGATTTTAACATAATCCATAGACAATTAGAGTCTAAAAAATAAAATATTATTTGTTGAACTATGAAGCCCTTTTACAAGCCCTGACTTCCGCCTTCGCTCCTGGAGTCCTTTCATAATTTCTACGCCCACTGGAGGTCGCCACCTAACAGCAAACATAAATATGGATCGTAATAAGCTGCACCTGCTGGCTCACAATTACATTTGTTATCTACAGATCAGAGTGTGTTTTTTTTCTTCATAGGTATAACTACAAACAGCGACTAAGAACAGCCTCTATGGTCAGTGCCTTAACCAGGACGCCTCTTCTTTTATTTTATTTTGAAGGATTTCTTTCTTATTTACTACTTCTGACCTGGTAAAATTGTAAGTGGAAGACATGCTGATGAATTTGCTTAAAACTATTATATATTTTAAAATTGTGAATAATATTTTATTTGTAGTATACTTAAGTTTTTTACTGTAACTACATGAAACATATTGTCCATACACCCAAAGATAAAGGAAGCAGAGAGACAAGACGAGACTTGCGAAAGATCCAGATAATCTTGTATGTAAACACTTTTATCAGTCTGCCCGACCAAAGGTCACATGGGAAAAAAAACAAAAGAAATGAGTTTGAAAATAGGCCAGAGTATGATTTTGCAAATTATCAGCACAGACCCATGTGCAAACATCGTACAAACATACTGTACAAACATAACGCTCAAAGTCACCAGACACCCACTGTAACACACCACAGTTGTTTCCATATGCACAGCCTAGACGCTTAAAACTAGATAAAAGTTTCAGATGGTACTCATATCACTTCACTGTCTGTACTGGTGAGAAAAAATCCACTTTATCTCCTGGTGAAACTGTGTGTATGCAGACATGGATGTGTGAAGCGTATGTGACAGACAGAGGAGCAGAAGGTAACCTTTATAAATGACACACAAACAGCCAGACAGTGCATCAGCGTAAAGGTGGCTTTTCTAATCCTCTCCCCTCCTGTTGTCTGGTCTTTCTTTTCTACTGTATCACTACATTACATCCCAAGCAGAGTGACACATTGAGCTTGGCTGGTTTTCTGCTACTGTTCTGGTTTTCTCTGTGTCTCGGGGCTTCACCTGCCTCTTTCTCTCAACTCAAGGCAGAAGAATTGAAGGAATGCTTCAAGACAAAGGGCCACTGCTTTAATGTCTGTGCATCAGTAGTAGGAGAAGGTTTTGACCCTTTGCTTAAAGCTGCTTAAATCAATACTTTATATAAATAATGGATCAAATGACTATGTGTAGTGTCAAAGTGGTCAATTATAGTATTATCACTTGGCGCTGCAGTTCCCATGAGCTCTGTGAAGTGTTTTTGTGTCTTTCAACTCAACTTTGGGGGTTTTCAAGCCCACAGTTTTCATGTTTTGGCTCGCTCTTATCACTCTCCTGAACATTGTTTCCAGCAGCAGCTACAATCTGCTCAGCACCAAACTGCACACAAATTAAGCACCTAGTTAGTGAGCAAAATTGAGCATTTAGCAGCTACAGAGCCAGATATTTTACTGTCACTTTCAAGTTTGTGGAGACCAAAGCAGACCTAAAAGGAAAGTGAAAATTCTCAAGATGACTCCACTGAATATCAATGCTCCTCCATGTCAAAATGAAACTTTAAGTACAGTGGTGGAAAGTACATTCACTCAAGTACTGTAATTAATCACAATTTTTAGGTACTTGTACTTTACTTGAGTATTTATAATTCTAAATTAAGCTACACAACAAAAAATTTGGCTTTACTTTGACCATAGACTGCAGCAAAAATATTGTGTCAGTGATAATAATCCAAAAATATACACTGAGAGGGACAAGCCTGCTTCCTTATTAGTACTCTAAGTACATTTTGCTGCTAATAGATGAACTTGCACTGAAATGAAGTTGTGAATGGAGGAGATTTACATGCAGTAGGGTAAAAGATCTGCATACTTCTTTCACTGCTGATTAAATATTAAAGTAAACATGTGTATGGTCCCTTTCAGGAGACTGTATTATATATTTTATGATTAGTTAATTTCTGATGAAGCATGATGAGGATAACTAATTACTAATTTAACTACATTATGCACAGTTGAGTATTTTTTTCTATAAAAAGACATCATATTTCTGTTTCACTGTTACCTGAAAAGTGAAACTATAGCTGTGAAATAATTGCAGTGGAGAAAAAGCACAATATTACCAAGTAGCACCTACTTGGTAATATTGTGCTTTTTCTCCAAATGACAAAAATATGGAAGCAGCTCAAACCTGTTGTATGCATTCAAATCAATTCCTTAGCAGGAGGAACATCTGTTAACAAACACCTAAAAATGATTTTACAGTTTTAATTCATCTAAGCTTGGCCAACCCAACTCAAACCCAGTGAAGTCAAACACACCTTTGTGGCTACTTTTCTGTCTTTGATTTAAAACATGCACACGCTGCCAATAACCAAACCGCCTGAGCGGGGTGAACTGACAGAAGTTGTTTTATACATTTAAATTGAAATGAATAACCTGCAACACATTCATGAAAAATCTTCTATCAAGCCGTTCCAGATTTTTCTGTGCACCAAAATCAAATGCAGTCACATTTTAACACCAAAACATACGGAAATGTACAATAATCTAGTGTGAGTGTTTGCTTTTAAGCTCAGGTTGGGGAAAATGTTTGCAAGCAGACACCAGGAATATCAATTCATAATGTACTTGACACAGTTTTGTTGAACAACACATTATTTAGTGATAATTCTCTGCATGTTAATAATCTGATCTGAAGCCAGGCTGTAGCCTATACGCAGTGTTCCCACTGAATATGCATTTCTGACTACACTGAGGATAAACATGTTATTTAATCATCAATGTGTTTTCAATCGTCATTGCTTAAGTAGGATGAACAAACCCCAGGTGGTGTACACATAGTACAAGAGACTTTCTGCAGAGAGGCAAGCTGAATGCATATCATTCAGCATTTAAACAATACGTGCCATCCGTGCAGTGGGGCAACTTAAGGTGAACGGCAATCTGTGTCAAAAGCGGGACTTGAAGGTGGCCTTATTTCTGTTGTCAGAGTCTCACGAGGGACACATGAACATGACATGACGTGGCATTACATACTATTTATTTTCTACCACACTTTGTGAATTCTTTAAAGTTTAAATAACACCTCAATTATTCATGAACATTAAAAACACAAGTAATCTATCTATCTACCCATGATGATACAGTTGTTTCCTTCCCTGATCTGGAATCAGTTAAATATGCCTAAATGTTGCAGAGTGTAAATTTTCACACTGACACAGTCACACTTGAACGATTCTGTCGGTAATTATACCTCTGAGTGATTTAATTAAAACATGGCAAGTTGGTTGTGTAACTCTTCACCTTTGCTTATATTTGACTCCTTTTATATCAGTAATACTATACCCATTTTATTAGATGTTGCACTAAATGCTTCAATTGGATGAACAGGAGAAACTGTAATCTAATTCATTCTACATTTTAAATTTAAGAGAGTTAATTCCAAATAATCACTTATGCACTTGTTTTTATATATACCCTAAGGTTCTTTTCTTGCAATCTTCCTACACTGACCATGGTTGCAGAGTTCAGATGTCAGAACATGCTAGTTCCCATAGCAACCCTAGTTAAAATTCAATGGCATAAATTTCCATGTCTGACCTTCACAGGCAAGAGTATTATCCACCAACTGTGAGCCAGATCCATCAGCGTACACCGGCCATACTGAAGCCTGTCTCCGACAAACAGGATGAGAACAGGATTTTCAACAAACAATAATTGTTTACTGTGGAAAAATGAAAAATACTAAGGAACATTTAATAAAAACATGCCATCGATGCTTGCACAGATGGGCTCAAAGTTGCCATATACTGTATAGACACGAAAAGTACCACATGCAGCCTGAGTGATCAACAACAGAAAGTATGGACCAGAGTGATGGGGGGTTGGTGATGATGTGTGTGTCTTGATCTCAATCCAGCACTCTACTAAGTTACTGGACAAGTAGCCAATACAGTTAAAGGGCATAAGGACTTAAAGTAAAATAAATATATTTACAAACAGGCAGTGACTTCAGTGAGAAAGCTGCTTTAAACAATATTTTTATCGTAACAATCGATGAAATATATATGTGCTTGTGAAGAGTTTGCTTGTAGGGACGAACTCACAGAGACTAATTTCCAGCACCTCGACACACAGACTGTTTAAAAGAGGTGGACGTAGCCTCCGGGGAAGCCAATGTAGAGGTGCCCAAAACCTGCATTCTTTTTAATGGCCAGCAGGGGGCGACTCCACAGGTTACTAAAAGAAGTCCAATTGTATAGAAGTTGATGATCAAATGACCCCACTTCACTTAATTTATAACCAGAGTAAACATTTTGCTAATGAGTTTATGGTCTGAATTGCTAGTGCTAAGTCTTCAAGTCTTCAAAACAGGATTATGTTCATTTTGTAAATTACCCATTAGGGGTAAAATAGATGATAAATAGGGCATGCTTTAGGCATGGCAAGGCAAGTCAGGCAAGTATAGATCCAACCTCCTACCAAAATATGGTCACTTCTGGCTCCAAGAAACCAAGATGGCGATGGCCAAAATGTCAAACTCAAGGCTTCAAAACCAATGGGTATCGTCACAGTCGTCATTATTTTCACTTCTTATTTAATCTTTGCCACTTCTGAGTGATTTCGCATCTTTCAGATCACTGCTTTTGTTTTGCAGACTGCAGGTGTTTTTTTAATAGAAGAGCTCTGTTAAACCGGCTGTTCACCACCCAAACAGCACCAAATGTCAATCAAATCAAATCAAAATTACTTTATTTATCCCCGAGGGGAAAGTCAGTTAGTCTGGTAGAATCTCTGTTAGAATGAGACAGCCTGATGACTGTAGGAGTGACGGATCTTTTGAATCTCTCCGTCCTGCAACGGAGAGAGAGGAGCCATCCACTGCTGTTTTTTTGGTCCATAAAGGTTTTGTGTAGCGGATGATCCGGGTATTTCAAGATGACCACGAACATGTTTACAGTGCATCTCTCCACCACCTCCTCCAGTGTGTCCAATCTGCTCCAACCACAGAACCAGCTCTTTAGACCAGTCTGTCCAACCGCCTGGCATCTCTGTGTCTGATGCTGCTTCCCAAGCAGACTGCCGCATAAAACAAAACACCACAGACTGATAAAACATCTGCACATGCAGCTTTGGAGATGTTGAAGAGGAGGAGGAGAAGCAACAATGGAACTGGGTGAGGTTGTTGTATTGAATCTGTTGAAGAACTGGTTGAGTTCAACAGCTCTTTCTACATCACCCGCCACTGGCTGTCTTTTCTTGTTGTTGTAGCCATGGTGTTAATTACTCTCCACATTTCATGGATGTTGTCGTTCTGTAGATTTCTCTCCAGTTTCTTCTTGTATTCCACCTTTGCCATCTTTAGTCTCTTCTTCAACTTACAGTATATTGTACCTGTTTGTTATTGTGGAAACAGCGTACAGTCCTAGTGGGTATGACTGTGTCTTTACAGAAGTTGATGTAACCAGTGAAGCAGTCAACCTGTCTGTCAATGTCCATACTGTTCTCCTCTGTTTCCAGCAACACATTCCAGTTTGTTCATTCAAAGCAGTCCTTTAGAGCCTCAGCTGCCTCTGGTGTCCATTTCCTGACTGTGAGTTTAGTTGCAGGCTGCCTCCACACACTGGGTTTGTAACAAGTCTCCAGAAGAACTAAGTTGTGGTCTGATTGTCCTATTGGGGGCATGGCAGTAGCTCTGTAAGCTTGTTTGACATTAGCATACAGCAGATCAAGGGTTTTATTTTCTCTGGTGGGACAATTGACGAACTGTGTAAATCCAGTCAGGTGGGAGGAGAGGGAAACATGATTAAAGTCTCCTGATATTATCAAGAATGCTTCTGGGTGTTTAGTCTGTATCCTAGCAACGAGGTCATGTAGAACTTCAAAGAACTTCAGCAGTTGCCTTGGGTGGAATGTACACAAGTATTGTTATGATATGACTGAACTCCCTTGGTACATAATATGGTCTCATACTAAGTGCCAATAATTCAATGTCTGGGCAGCACATCTTCTCCTTGACAGTAACAAGTGCAGGACTGCACCATCTCGGGTTCACAAATAAAGCCAAGCCCCCACCTTTCTTCTTGCCACTAGCTTTAGCATCTCTGTCTGATCTTATGAGAGTGAATCCAGGTAGATCCACATTGGAGTCTGAGATGTTTTGATTCAACCATGTTTCCATAAAACACAAGAGACTACACTCACGGTATACTTTCTGAGTCTTCACCAATATCTCCAGTTCATCAGGCTTGTTGGGCAGAGAGTTGACATTCCCCATGATGACGGATGGCAGAAAAGGCTTATATCTCCATTTCCAAGCCTTAACTTTTGCACCAGCACGGCAACCAAAAAACACCTCTTCAACGCAGCAGGAATAGGGTGATGGTGTCCTCCAGACTTGCTCCGTTTCAATGAAAATAGCTCCTCACTTGAATAAACTCTTCTCTCCACAGAAGTATCCATCAAAAATATTATAAAAATCCATAAAAACTTAGCAAATTAGTGCAAAATCAGAGAGCTACCAAACTATGATCATTGATTTATGCAGGCTCAAGCCCACTCTTCAGCCAGTGAATACCTGTGGGGTGGACATGGAGGTGGTGCCAAGTTATAAGTATCTAGTTGTATACCTGGATAATAACTTGGACTGGTCCCTAAACACTGACGCTCTCTACAAAAAGGGGCAGAACCGCCTCTTTTTCTTAATGAAAGCTCAGATCTCTGGACATCTGTAGTAAGATGCTGCAGATGTTTTATCAGTCTGTGGTGGTAGTGTGTTGTTTTATGCTGCAGTCTGCTGGGGAGGGAGCATCACACACAGAGATGCAAGGCGGTTGGACAGACTGGTCAAAAAAGCTGGTTCTGTGGTTGGAGCCAGGTTGGACACACTGGAGGAGGTGGTGGAGAGTTGCACTGTCAACATGTTTGAGGCCATCCTGAAATACCCGGATTATCCACTACACAAAACCTGACGGAGAGATACAAAAGGTCCTTCACTCCTACAGCCATCAGGCTGTCTCATTCTTCCAGAGATTCTACCAGACTAACAGAATTTCCCCTCTGGCACAAATAAAGTAATTTAGATTTTTTGATTTGATTTGATTGATGCGGCTCCTCCATGAAGCGCATTCCGGAATTATAGATAAATTATAAATGTCGTGGTTAGCAACTAAACAGACATAAATTCTCCTCAGTAGTTGGTGGAGAGTAATACAAAGCTAAAAGAAGAGTGAATATTGGACCATAAATTCTACAGTTAAAATCAATAATGATGAGAGACGGACTTGTTCGATGCAAAGTCAACATTTAAACATTTTAGTTGGATCAAAGTTGTGAGAAAACAAGAGGAAATGGCAACCAAGTGGCCGACTTCTGGGACGACTCCATGACCAGTTTAGATGTGAATGAATAACCGCTCATGAATAACTGCCAAAGTGGAACAACAAGCAGCTGAGGGAGGATGATGGTGACGGACTTCTTCTCTGATTAAAACTACCTCTGTAATTACCACACACGATAGGGACAGGGTCTTCTGCTGAGTTGACGAGTGTTTTGTTTCAGAGTTAACATGCTCCAATTCACCTGTCCCCGTGAGGCGCAGCATGCACCTCTCTGTTTTGCCTTTGGCCTTGTCAGCTACTGGAGTTGTCTGCTATGTGTCTAAACTGCTCCTGATCATAGCAATCATCATGTGTATACAATGTTTTCAGTGCGATTATCATTGATTTGACTAAAACGACAGTGCTTGAAAGCTCAGTGGGACTCGATGAAGCTGTCTTGAATTTTTACTAATGAGCGAGGCAGTTATTACTGATTTCATATCAGCCGTGTTCTGCTGTCAGTCTGCAAATTCTTATGACTCTGTCACTGTGGGAAAAAAACTGTGATGCAAAGCTAAATTAGATTTGCTCATGATGTGTTTGACTGGCACCCATTATGTGCAATAGACAAATGGGAGCTGCATGAATGGGGGTGGGAAACATTGGTTATATCTCAATTCTCCTGCTTTTTCTGAAAGCAGGTCCCCATTCATGGGTGATTAACAGGCAGATCAGGGAGGTGGGCAGTGTTGCTTGGATGGCTTTGACTAATCTAACTGCTGCTGCCTCGCTTGGGTAATGGCTACAGGCTGGCTTGGAGAACCCAGACAAGCAATAAAGAGAAACATTTAAACTACTGTATCCACCATCAAAGACTACATCCTGCATGCACACTTTCATCCAGTCATGATGAGAAACACTTCAGAGAGTGACTCTAATGACTGACAACTCCAGAGATTAAACTGATTATTTGATATTGCTGGAGTGAAACCAAAGTATACACTTAAATCAATGCCATTTCATATCAGCTATAAAATGTAAATAACAGCTTAAACCAAGTGATAGTGTTGTTGTTGTCACAGATAGACAGACACATTGTATTTTCTCATGAGAGAACCAAAGCTATGGTGATCTCATATAATCAAAGTTACAGTAAGCTTTGAAGTAACTGTGGGTATTTATCTCTTTTATCTAGTATTATTTCCTTTTATCATTTTAAATATTCCACTTGGTGCACGCTTGAATATTTAAATGACAGACACTGTATGTATTTCATGTCATGTTTCAATAACAGAATTTAAAAAAGGTCCACCTACACATATTTTAATTACATCATGTTTATGTAATTTCTTGTACACGTATAAAGGATGTTTATGATGGTGATTGATCGTTCATAACCAAAGATTACAGTTTTACATTTTGGCTGATGAAAAAGGAAAAATAACAAAAATACACATTTGAAGTAAATGCCAAATCTGTTTTTAATGGACAGTTAGCCCCAAAATTAAGTAACATAATCATAAACTATACTAGAAAGAAAATAGTCCCTACATGAAAGCACTCACAAGGTCTGTGGATTATCTTGAGTAATTGCATCATGATTTCTGGAAAGAGACTTTGTTGTTGAGTTTTTTTCCCCAAATATATTTGATGGTGCTTTGAGCACCACAAGCAGATTTGCCGTCTAGTTCCATGATATTTGAGAAGAGACAGACATCTCTACAGCCAATATCGGCAACACTTGACAACTCCCACCAAAACAATCTGCATTCATAAATAAGAGTAGAGGTAAGAGGAAAAATATGTACTTTTGGTTCTGTCTTTAATCTGTTTCATTAGCGGTGTGAAGTAAAGAATTGAAACATGGTTTGACATGGAGTGAAAAGTGACATCTTGACCACTCAATGGATTTGCAACAGCAATAGAAATATTGCTCCACCTAGTGGAGGCAGCCGTTGTATTATCACAGGGCAACATCCTGCCTTGACTTCTCTGCTACAGAAAGAAACGACTCCTCGCTCCATATTTAAGGGTTTACAAGATCCATGTGAACTGAGAAGTAAGGCTGCATGGGAGGACTGCTGCTCTTCTCCTCTTATCTAAATTGTGAGCGCGCGTGCACGTGCATGAATGTGCACGAGCTCCATATGGCAAACCTTTTTTAGATGTGGCACTAGAAAAAAAAAAGATGGAAAAGGAAAATAAGCAGCATAAAAGCAACAGCAAAGGAAGAGGGCAGATGATTTAAGACCTCCAGAGAAATTGGCCAAACTTGCGAAGAAGATTTTAATTATATAAATTCGAAAAAAAGAGTCGCTGTTATCCTGAGAGTTTATTTCAAACAACACGCTGAGCTGAGCACGGTGCCCTATTTCCAGGCGGCTCTGTCTACCTGCGCTGAGCCCCTCCCCTCCTCTCCTCTCCTCTCCTCTTCCCTCCTCCTCCTCCTCCCCCCCTCCTCGGAGTTTGTGTTGCACTCGTTGCAGTAGGAGGGTCCATGTGCCAGAATGACGTCGCTCTGACTTCAAGTCCGACGACTCCTTCGTTTGTTTTTATTACTCTTTTTATCTTGGGCCCGGAATCGCTAATCTGCAAATTTGCGGCCATAATGTGAGATCATCTGCCGCTGTCGTCCGACCCGTCGCTGCCGTTCGTCCTGTCAGCAGCAGCGGCTCGCTGTGGAGGATTACTAGTGATAATACGCAGTACACTTCTCCAGTGTGTCTAGCTGTCAAACTGACAACTATGTATTGGAAAGAGTAGACAGAACACATTTGTTGATATTTATTGACTTTGCTTTTTGCCCGTCTTTTTTT
The DNA here is from genome assembly GCF_030273125.1 of Centropristis striata. NCBI lineage: Eukaryota > Metazoa > Chordata > Actinopteri > Perciformes > Serranidae > Centropristis > Centropristis striata. The sequence goes on along the minus strand of NC_081517.1, from coordinate 40,518,804 downwards.
TTTTTTGTCCTCTGGATTATCGCTGCCCAGCAACACGGCCACCTGACAACTCTGAATGTCGTAATTAAGGTAAGGAAGGACGGAGCTCAGTGTTTGTACATTTTAATTTGGCGCTGAGTCTGAGATGATAATGAAAGCAAACTCCTCACTGTTCAGTCCGATAACTGAATACTTGCATCCCCGGTTTATTCGCTGTGGGAGACAAATCTAATAACTTTACACCGGGACCGTTAGCACTGTGTCTGGTCCATAATAAAAGTCGTCAAGAAGTTTATGCACTTCGCGTATAAACAAAAATAGCCTAAATTATTTTGTTACTGGATTTTATATTCCTGTAAGCACCTGTCAAGAGGTGCAGGAGATTGTCTAGTGCCTGTCATATTGTCTCCAAAAAATATGTCTGAAATAATTACGTCCGTCTTCCTTCTGCACTAAATGTCTCTTTCATTCAAAAAGCAGTCACTGACTGGACTTTAATAATAACTTCAACAGAAGCAAAACAGGAAAAATCGTCTTTTAGAATTGATTCTGCGCAAACGCAAAACGCAGAGATATGCAGAGTTGCATGTCCTATAGAGGCAGGACAATCACGGCAGCAGCAAGAGGGAGGAATTATCGCTCTGACATCTCTTATTTCTCTTTTTATATTCATGCATGTGCACATATTGTGCATGGGATGTTTTGCAGACATTCACAATAACTTTAACTCAGACGTGTTGGCTGCTCCACAGCTGTGAGCCCTTCAAAGCGTGCACCGTAGCACTCAAAATAAATAAATGTTCAAACCTTAAACAATGCATTATCATTGCAACCTGTTTTATCAAGTTTGTAATTATTACCAATATTGCTGTTGCTTTTGCACATGACGGAGCTGCTCCAGCCGCTAAAGCAACATTTTAAGTTATGTCGCAGCTATGTTGTGGCTGCAAGAGCAATAACTATTGAGTGACAGCTTTCCGACCAATCCATGAATGGGCCTGATAAAGCTGGCGGATTTCTGGCGGAGCTGTCCAATAGAGGCGCAGCAGAGGTGGGAATTTAAACAAAAAAGCCCAGACGACGTCACGTAGATACTTAACCCATGCAATGCAGTTTTCTGCAAGTTATCAGACTGTACATCCCCTGTAGTGCAGTGATAAGGAGCTTGAGGACAGAGAGGAAATACTGTACAGTACATTTTCAGATTTTTCCCACAGCAAAATGTATGCTTTTTAATTTATATTTAAAAGTTAGTCATTGTAAAAGTAGTTAAAGTTAAATCTAGTGTATGTTATTTACAGACTTTTTGTTTGCCTCATTAGGTTCTTATCCACTGAAGCAGAACCTACTGCTAACCACATATGTATTTGCAATCTAAATTTAAGATTTATTAGCATCTACCGAAATAAATAATTAAGTCTCACATAAAACCTGTAATCTCTGCCTGAAGGTAAATATCCTGAATACACCTGTCACTCAACTCTTATAATGAAACCAATGCCTTGTATGAAGCTTAAAACAACAGCTTTCTGAAAAGTTCTCATTCATTTCTTTTCTTTTCAACCTTTTCAAGGTGAATCAATGAGCCAGCAATGGAGACCAAAAGATACCAAAGTTTCTTTGATGGAAGTGATACAGAGAACAGATGGTCGCAGGTCCCCGGCACCATGGAGCACTGCTGCAGCACAGAGGATTCAAGTCTGACAAGCAGTGATATCCTGATGGACATAGTCAATGTCAGCTGCCCTGCTGGAAGCCCGGCCACCGACTGCAAAGACAACAATACAAAGAAGCAGGAGCAGCCAATGCTTCGGCTCAGCCAGAACCAGCCATTTGTTCTCCCACACTTCAACAACACTGTTCATGGTCATAAGCAGGAAATGGACTCTAAGGAGCTTTCCAAGACTGTGGCTGAGTCTATGGGCCTGTATATGAATGCTGCCAGGGAGGCAGACTTTGCCTTTAGCCAGCATGGGGGCAGTACCAGCCCTGGGAAGATGTTTCCAGTTTGTGGACGGGCTCTAGAGGAGGCCCAGTGTGGTTCCACAAAGAGCCCCAAGTTAAAGCCATTTGGTTTCCAGCAGCCCAGCACTACTCCCAGAGAATGCACTACTGGGACTCCAGTTAACTCAGCTTCAATGCTGGCCTCATCTCTGTCCTGCAGCCCCCAGACCTCCAGCTCCATCTCTAGTCCTGGGGGCAGCAACAATATGGTGTCGTCAACCACCAGTCCTCCTACGTGTTTTGGACCGGTGTGCTCCTCCGTCAGTAGTCCTGTTAGCCAGACATCTTGTGCTGCAACACTGGCCAACATCAAGCGCAGGAATTCAGCCACATGTAGCCCCGTGGAGTCCAGCACAGTGGGCTCACCACCTATCACAAGCCCGCTCAACATCATGCGGTCCCCCATGTCGAGCCCCCAGAGTATGAGTAGTGTGAGATCGCCTCCGTCCTGCAGCACTACCTGTAACATTAGGTCATCCGTCTCGAGCCCCACAGGTGGCAGCTGCAACAGCACTGCCAATAATTGCAACACAGCAAGGCCATCCATCTCCAGTCCGGCCACAGGGGGCGCCATGGCTGTCAGCAGCCCACAGAACCCCTGCTCAGGTGGGTTTCCTGTGTCCAGTCCTGCTGGTGGACTGGGTTTGGTGCAGAATGACACCAACAGCCCAGAAGCACCAGGTCTGACCAGAGACACGGACTTCAAGAACTTTGAATTCCCTAAAGTAGAGATGGTGGACGGGGAGGTTTTCAACGTCGGCTTAGACCAGATGGGCATGGTTAAGTACATTAAGAACGAGCCAGGAACTGACTTCAGAAGTATGTGTTTAGGCAGCTCCAAATGTAATGCGAGTAGCACACCTTTTATCACACAGATTAAGAGTGAGCCAAACAAAAATGAGGGATGTATGAACCAACAGCCCTACAGTGAGCAGTCGCCATCTCTTGGTCTCTTTCCTGCATCTGAGACTACCTATTTGTCCCTGAGGAATAACATTGATGAATACAGTCTTTCTGGTATCTTAGGACCCCCTGTCTCCTCTATGAATGGGAACTACGAGCCCGATGTGTTCTCCAACAATGTCCTGTCTAAAGGGGTTAAGCAGGAGGCCAATGATGGCAGCTATTACCAAGAGAATAACAGCATGCCAACATCGGCCATTGTTGGAGTTAATTCCGGTGGACATTCATTCCATTACCAGATTGGAGCGCAAGGAACAATGTCTTTCACGCGGCATGATGTGAGAGACCAGTCCAACCCTTTGTTGAATCTAATTTCGCCCGTAACGGCGTTAATGGAGTCGTGGAAATCTCGTCCGGGCCTGTCACAAGGGTCTCTGTCAGCCAGAGGTGAGGGATACCTGGGTCAGAACTGCATCACGGACAGCATGTCGAGGTAAGAACAATACAAACGTCTCGTATGTAGTCTGAGTGAGTGCCTTTCAGGCTCTTTCAGATCTCTGGCTTCAAAACTGATGTTTTCTGACTTGTTATAAATATTAAAAAAGTTCAGTTTGATAGAGAGAAGCATTTTTTTCTGTCAGTATACCTGTATAATAGTGTGCCTCTCCAGAGGATCAGATAGATGGAAAGCCAGTTTGTTATATTCAGACTCATATTGCACAAGGGACTTAGGGCGTTTGCTTTGAACAGTGCAAAAATAATAACAGCAGGGCTTGGGAAAGGCAGCGGGATGCTGGCTGGGGGAACAGGAATTAAAGGACGGGGTCCAGGTCATTGTTATAGTAGCATGTGATCACAACATCATCCATGCTAGCACTGCCCTGTGCTCTACTGTAACACAGAGGCAAAGTTTACCTCTTATCGGGACCCAGTGTGTGTGTACAACAACAAAATTTATTGGTTGGTTATCAGGAGGTCCAGCTAAGACCTTGTGTAATGCAAATATCTGTTTTTATGGGCCCTAAGCCATTGGCAGCATCATAAATTATGAATGATTGATCACATGCTTTTGTTGCCAAACTGATGAAATAAACAGTTGCTTTTGTGAGGGTGGGGGCTGAAACAAAACAAACAGGCCAAAGGGGAAGAAATCTATAATTGTCGCCAATCTGGCAAAGTGCAACTTTGACACAGTTGTTGTGCTTCCAGTGTATTCTGGTGTCCTAGTTGCATGTGAAGCCAAAGGAAGTAAATTATCCTCAACACGATTAATAACAGGAAACATCAAAGCCATTATCTAGACCATGGAACATATGGAAACGTTGAAAATGCAGAAGTATCTATAATCACCTAAACGTGAGAGGTGCTGGTGTTTATTTACTGTAATCAGAAGAAAGGTCTGTGGTCTGGTGAATCTGGGAGTGACATGACTTTTGTGTAATTCAGCAGCACTGACTGTCTATTGTTCTTATAAACTACATTGCTATCATGCATTTATGCATGGGATGTCATAAATTTCGCACTTTTTATGAGCTGGTGCGGGGATGCACTAAACAAAGTCGTAAACGACTTCCTGCTTACTTGCACGGCTTTGATAAGACTCAGACGCTTGCTGTAAGAGAAGTACAGTATTTATGCTGCAGCTGGGATGTTGATGTTTATTGTTCCGCTATGCGCCAATGTGACTTGACCATGACAATTCCAGGCCAACTTTAGGCAGTAGGATGTTGCACAGAATCTCAAAATGGAGATACATTAGATCAAAAGCTTTCCTGATCGAATTTGTAGAAACCAACTTTCGCTGATCTCCCTGATTGCTCTGCTATTTTCAGTTGTCTATTTTCATTTTCTTCAGCTGTTGTCGTTTCGATTGCAGGGACAAGTTGTGACATCACTCTCTGTTCACACAGGTCTTCAACTACACCTTATTTACTGTAGCTTGCCAAAGTGTTGATGATGAAGACTGCTGTTTTCAATTTTTCTGTTAGGAGTTTATGCATGTATCTAACATAACACTAATATTTAACAAGACATTAGAAAAATTATTTTACTGTCATTTTCTACTGGACGATGTGTGGTCTGATTTGGTCACACTCAACAATTAAACTAATAACAAGCTAAACTTATTAAGATTAAGGGCTGGATATTGTATGTAAAAATACAACACCAGTACCCTTAAAGTGATACTGATACCAAGAGTACTTCATGTGATACATTTTTTTCTACTTAATTTGATGCCCATCATTTGAATGAAAGTATGTAGTGGAAAAAATGCCACTGCAAATCTTACCCATACATATGATTACTATACAAATACATTATGCAATGAACTGCCACCTCCTTCAAACACACCACGTGACTTCACCACACCTCAGACTGTTTGGGTTGTAACTGCTGGGGTAGTGGAACAATCACACTTTGCATTAAATAGAAAAACGCTTCTGGTGGCTGTCTCCAAACAAACTCAAATAGTCTTTTTTCTAGATCTGGGTACAAAAGAATTGAATGCAGGAATTGTTTTAGAGGAGAAGTTTCAATGCTACTTAGTAATGGTTTATTTCGGTTGACACTTTAAAGGCAAGGCTGGCCAACATAGGACTTTTCCTGGTTTTCAGGGCTGCATTACAGTAATGTAATCTTACCTGATTTTCTACTATTTGCCTTTACCAACTTCGTCATTTTATCTATATTACTGATGATAATTTATCAAAAATATTATTGTGTAGACATTTTTTAAAGCACCAATAATCAAACCTACAATATTGTCACACTATTGATAGATATATATCGATTGTCCACATTACCCAGCCCTACTTAGAGTAATGAAAAAACACATTTTTTTTTTGTTTTTAATTGCCATAGGAAATACAAAAATATAACAAGAACAAACATGTATATCTGTGTATGTGTGTGTATTTATTCACACTGCATCTCAGCCAATAGATCTGACCTGATTATCTTATCATCAATATTTTTATGTCTTCTCTGTTTGACATGTTTATTCAGCTTTATATGTACAGTACACGCTCCTCTAGAGAGTAGATACTCCCGGCTGTGTGTGCGTGTGTGTGTATGTGTGTGTTTGTGTGTGTGCGTGTGCTATAACAAGACTCGCAGCTCTGAGGAGACTGATACAGCCCGTTACCTTGGAGGCGACCCATATGGCAGGAGCCAAAGCGATGTTGACGGGATCACTGCCACCTTGGTCCTAATGAGATCCAGCTTAGCCCTAATGTCAGACAGGATGACAGTAAGAGGTGGGCCACATGGCAGCCAGCCAGGCAGGCAAGGAAGCAGGCAGACACAAACACACACATCTACATACATACATACAATTAATGCACACGCATGCACACACAAACACACAAAGAAATGTCTTGAGTGGAATGCAGGATCTCTACATTTTTCAGAGGTTTCTGCCGACTTTCAGTGTCCTGTTACACCAGTAGTATATGTATTGATTGACAGCTATACTTAGACATAAACATCGGCTTATTGTATCTTGCCTGAAATCTGAAAATGCACTGCAGGAAATCTCTGGTACTGTTGAGCTGTGGACTGACTACATGGTGCCCAGGCCCAATATTTCATAGGCAAAAATGTTACGTAACCATTAAAAAGCACAACTAAAACTCTTTGATCCGCTGAATCCTCGGATGACAGAGTGTAAAATCCCTTGGCTCTTTTTTTTCTCACTTTGGTTTCCTCTGTAAATGGTTTTAATTAAAAATGGCTGCTCATCTGAGCAGTCTGGATTACTTTGTGCAAAAACGTTTTAACTCAGATTCACAACAGAGGAGGAAGAGGGGGGAAAAAAGAGTCGCCCTAACCAGAATTGTTGTATTTATGTGATGTTTGATTTAAACTTAATGCTTAGACAAACTAGGTGGCCAGAACGGTGTATTGTGCATGATTAGAGGTTTGGATGCTGAGATTCTTTCATTACAAAAAAGTTGAATCCCTTCAGGCTTATTTAAAAAGCTGTGCACTATAGTTTGAAGTCCATTAAGAAAGAAGTCTGATTTTTATGAAATATGAAAATATGCAAATTATCATAGAATGACCTACATTTGTGTGCTGGATTATGTTTGCTCGATGCCTAAATCTCCAAATCTCTTTTCACCCTATTTAGGACATTTTTGTGCTGGTTTTCACAGTAATGGTTCACCAAATAGAATTACTCTAAAACTTGTCAGCCCCTGACCTAATAATTTCATAATCTGACAAATTGTAAAGACTTAAAATAGAAGCCAACAATGTACTTTTTTCATTTAGATAAGCTCTCATTCAAAAAAAAATTGCCTTTTCTACAGCCATGGGGAAATAGCACTTTACTATAGGCTGGCATTCTCCTTGCTTAAGCTTGCAGCCAGTTGCTGTAGATCAACAGAGTGTCCATCAAGAGGAAGCACCAGATTCAAGCTAGGAGAATGCTTTGCACTGGACTCTGGCCAACCCTCAATGTTCTGCAGAGGGATGAAAAGGCATACTCCTGAGAGCACACTAATAAGGCTTTAATTGTATGTTCCTCCACTAAATTAATGGATGGAAATGATTTGATTAATTCAGACACTGCTGGATACTAATATCCAATTAAATCCAAACACCAGGCATGCACAGGGGCTCCCAGTGCATTATGGGTTCCTGACTATAAAGCGGGCAGCTGCTTGTTTGGGTTGTGAAAAGGATGTTACAGGTGAACGTGTTGGGGAATGGCTGTGGGTCTCAGCTGTCTCCACTAATCTGGCAAAGATGTTGTCTTATAGTGCATGCAAGTGTATTAATTATGTACATTCTCATGAGACGGTCCAAACTTTGTATTCTTCATTTAATTACTATTGTATATCAATCACTTAATTATACTAAATTTTATCTAAAGCACATATGGCAGAGAAGGGGCTGTTTTCTCCCAAAAAACAACCCATAGGTCGTTTGTACAAGCAGCTTATGAATACCCATATTTATGTTTATTGCAGGTGTCGCTCTCGAGCGGCCATAGCAATTATGACGGGAGCAAAAGAGGAAGTCAGGCGTATAAAGAGCAGCAAAGTCCGTGTAGGGACATGCTTGGGGTGGATGGATGGATGGGTCAGACTAATTTTAATACAAGAGACCACTGTTTATCTTTAATAAACCCTCCAGTGGGGCGTATTAGAGTGTAGAAACGAGCAACTTTTGTGGTTGTATCGATTGGAGGAATGTTGGCTAACAGGTTCGTTTTTTTCTCTGTAAGTCACTCTTTTTATTTATTAACTTCCTTGACTCAGTGATATTTGATGAATGCCAGGTAGCTTTAGAAAAGCACACAAGAACCTTCTTTTGCTTAACCTTTGAAGTGTGCAGAAACTCTTAATGGTGATATCTTAAACCGTAACCTTTTTTACCCGACAGCCATTGAGTATGAGTCAATTCATGCACTTCTGAGCAAGATATATTAATTAATATGGCGAGGGTTCTGCAAAAGAATGTTTGACAATCATGACAAATTAACTTCTTTTGTTGCTGAATGTATACAACACCCAGCCTGTACATTGATAAAAAATTATTCATCATCGGAAGGAGCGATCCAGATTTCCTGAATAAGTTGGGTTCAACAAGTTAAGGATCAAAGTGGTCAGGTGCTCAGTATTCAGTACATTCATCTAATGTTCACTGCAGATGTGTTGTATCAAATAAGACATGTATTTATTCATTTTTTTGTCATTTATCAATATATGTCTCTAAAGGCATTTTTTTAATGATTAATCCAGACTGTGTGGTGGTTTGAGAAGACATTTGGTGAAAAGGTTTTTCAGTGTGATTGAAACCCTGCAAGTGAAAGCCCACTTAAGGATGCTGGGAATAGTTTTTCTCAACCAACCGTTATTACCTCCACCAAGGACGTTATGTGTTCGGTGTTCTTCTTGCCTGATTTGATAAAACTTGGGTCAAGCATGAACCAAAGAAGTACACATTTAATTTTGGAGCGGATATAATTTACAGGGCAGATACATCAATTATTTTATTTTGGAATGATCAGATTTCAGATTTTATTTTTTTATGTTGGAATGATCAGAAAAATTTGTTAATTTTTTTTAAAAAAATGTTTCCAAATCATATTTCATGGCTCACCTGATCTGATATCAAAGTGTAACATTTTTTATGTTATATATGTTTTACATGGACTAAAATATAAGGAAAATGTATTCTTAACTTTTGTCTAAGCACTTATGGCGAAGCACATGAATAAATAACTCTAAATAACTCAAACTTTGCCTTCCAGTGAAACAGGAAATAAGTGATGAAAATCAGGTTGTTCTCCCAAGCAGATATAAGCCATGTTTCCACATCGAGCATGAGAGTGCAGCACTTTTTAACCAATGATTAGGTTGAAAGAGAAGAATAAAACTCTGTCTGGCTCATGGAGGAAGAAATCTATTTGTATACTGATGGAGCAATGAAATACCTTTTTAGTATAATAGGATTCCTCATGCGTAAGGACAGTCTTGAAGCACCTAAACAACCCCACTGCCTAAAATAATTTATCTTCTTATAGAAGGGTAAATACTTGATTTTTTTTTTTAATGCTTCCCCTCTTTTGTGAATTGGCATAAATATATATGCATGGCAGAAAAGAAAATCGTCTGCTGGGAAAAAAAAATCTAAATGAATAATACACCTGAATGGAAAAAAATAATAATAATACATAGACAGCATACATAGCCCACAAGGATCCAGTTCTCTTCTATCTTCTGGGCAGCCAATCACACGATGGTGTGGGTGGATTGGAGGCTGCAGAGAGCAGAGTGGTGAGGCTCTATTAAAGGTAGTAAGAGTTGGTCCGACTGGTGAAATTCTACTGTCTGCTGTGCTTAAAATATAAGAATTTATACTTAAAATATTAATGCCTGGTGAAGATAACTAGTCTTGGTGTGAGGCATTTTTGTCCTTGGCTGTCAGGTGAAAATGGGGATTGTAATGTTGCTAATTTTTTTTTTTTTTTTTTAGGTATTTCCATGCAGGCATTTAACACTTTTTAAGTGTTAAATGGCTGCATGGAATGGAGCAACTGATCCTTCCTAAATTGTGCAGAAATTATATTTGTGCTTGATTTTGATCTCATTAGAGATATTTTCACATTTTTCCCACAGAGAAGACGGTTAATGCTATCATGCCATTAACACTGTTTCATAGCCTCATACTGGGATGCAATTTATTTAATTTATGCTGTGCTTTGCTGCCCAACATATCAACATTAATTGATATGTAGGTCTTCCTCAATTTGGTCAGAGTCATTGATGGGACTCAGTGACTGGCACACTCGTTCAACATATTAGTTAATGAAAGCTAGTCAGTTTTGGCACAAAATCATGTTGAATAATTTAATGAGAAGTCATTAAAGTATTATTATACACAAATAACCACATATCCTCAGACCAAGCAACAGGACAAGTTGTTTGCTTTCAAAAACTATACGTTAAACTATTTGGTCACGCTTTATATTAAGGTCCTTGTAATAACCATTAATTAACAAGTAAGAGGGCCTTGTAAGTCCTTACAAGATGCTTATTAATATTATTGTGTGTTTATAAGCTTATATAAGTTTTAATAATGGCATTACAAACACCCATGACCCACCCATTATGTCCTTGCCATGCCTTTATTAATCTTATTTTGTTTTCTTATTGATATTAAAATATACTTTATTGCTCATCTATTAAAAGTTAACTATAAGTTATCTATGCTTTTTGCAACTACCGGATCTAAAGCGAGAACAATGCCTTATTACTTGTTAATTAATGATTATTAAGGACCTTATTATAAAGTGTTACCAACTATTTTACTTGTTGGGGTTAAATAATGTGATTTGTTACATTATAGGACATTACACTATGGTTCTGTATTTGTTTGACTCAACCAACCACTGGCCTCCTCCCTCTGCAGAGTTAGTCACCCTTTATACGACGTGAGCTGACTTCTTCCCTTCATAATTATTACAGCAACAAGAGATCACCTCCTGACAAACAAACATCAATATGTGTTGTAATAAGCTGCCTATCTAGTTTTTTGGGTGAGGATGGCCTGGAAATAAAGGTGTAATAATTCATCCTGGACTTATATGATACTACAAAATTAAGCAACAATTCTAAACATATTTTTTTGTATATTATAACAAATATATATTCTCCCCAGAGGTTGATAGAGACCAAAACAGAGCTAAAAAAGAAGAGTGAATATTGAACTTTAACCTCTCTGGTGGCCAGAAGCATGGTTCTAAATGAATGCTAATGTTGCTCTATGTCTGCTGGATGTGTAAATCCTGCATTTTTTTTTTCCACTGACAAGTTCACCACACCAACTTTGTAAGGTGATAATATGTCAATTTTTTTTTACAGCTTGTTCCACTGGCCAAAAAAAATCTATTTATGCTGGTTTAAGGGGAAAGCAAAGGTCACTATCAGCATTTTGGCTCTAGAGCAGATATGGTTAGTTAGCAGCTCTGTTAAATACCACAGTATTGTTGCTTTCTCTCTCAACTCACCAAATAGTCACTTTTAATGTATTTTAAAAACAAATGTTTTTTAATTTATTTATTTTTTGTCACAGTTGTCAGATTGTATTTTCTCAACTTTTGCCAAAAAAAGAAAGAAACACAAAAGCTCAAATAAAATCGTAAAGAAGTTACAGATCTGATCTTCGACAATGTTGTCTCAACAGGTATAGCCATGCGGCCACAGTGAAAGGCAGCTTTCTGTTCCAGCTTTATGAATGGAAATGTTTTTACCTTGCGCTATTAGAGCGTAGGAGTAAATGCCTACAGTGGATGTAATCTTTTTAAAAGAACATTGTGTGGCACAATGATCGGATGCTTTTGTTGCACAGCAAAGAAACCATGTTAAAAGTCTCCACTCTGCCTCTCCCACGCAGAGACATGCACAAACACACACACAAACACACACAAGCACACTACACGGCCGCCGCCAACAACAACAACAACAACAGCACACATTCTAGGCCGGACTTGACACCCCAATAAAAGTGTGGTTACTGCTGGCCAGGGATCCTGGAATTTGAATGCTTGTCTTGTCCTCATTTGAACTTCTTCCTGAAACACATTCTGGTGACAGAGGGCCAGATTTCCGCTAGGCCGGTCCTGCAGTTGGAGATCTACTCTCTATTACCTACCGCTGACATTCCCTTCTGTTGTTGAGGTCATTAACAAACTGCATAAAGGAGGCGGAAACTAAATACCAGAGCTGCAACAAAGCATAGTGCATGCTTCTGTTTGGTGATGAATGCCTTGATTTTTATAGCGTGCTGCTGAGTGAAATAATGGAAGTGAATGGCAGCACTTTATTTACCTAGCACGCAAGTAAGATCTCTCACAAGTAGTTTTAAAGATCTCCTGAGTCATGAGCTTTGTAAGGTTTTGTGTGGGGGAGAATGTAATGCACCATCGTCTGAGATGATATAGCAACATGCTGGTATCAGTAATACAAAGTGACTACAGGGAAATATGCACATATTAAATCACAAATTAAAAAGATTAACTGGTCATAAGAGCCTATCACTATTGTCATAAATAAAAAAGAATTGTTTGTAGAGCTAAATGCAGGCAGATGTCTAATTCATTGGCTGGACATTATTCATTCAGAGCTATAAAAAGCAATGAGATCTATATTTCATTTTTGGTGGAGAGGAAGCAGAGTGAACCTATCTCCACTCACCCTCCCAGCATATTATTGTCTTCCTCATGTATCCTGATATACTTTACTGAGCAAACAAGGCATGCCTTTATCATTCATGTTTAATTAGAGTTAGCCCAAGTATTCACACTAAAGTGCTTACGTTTAAACCCCCATGTTTGTCTCGTCAGTTCCTCCATGGAAAGGATGCCGTAAAGGAAGACGCTTCAAAAAATGTTAATTGTTCAGCTTGAAAGGTTCCCAAAGTAGGTCATGCATAGTTGGCTCAAATTGTGAAGGGTGTGTGTGTGTGTGTTGGTGGGGGTGGGGGGGTGGGGTTATTCCGGGCCTTTTTACATAACACTTTTATTCTCTCGCAAGCACACACACACATACAACACGCATCCACAAACACTTTTACGTCAGCAAAACCCATGATTCAGAAAAGTGGTGCTGCCAAGTCGGCTGTGAGCTAAAACATTTATAACTTTGTTTATAACTTAATTCATAACAAAAACACCCAAACGCAAAGTGAACAGGAAGAAACGATTTGTTAAGTGAATCCAAAGCAGTGAAAAGAAAAGACAGAAGTCAATCTCTTTTTAGATTTGATTAGATTATACTTGGTTGATCCTACAATATTTTTTCGGCTCCCATACGGGTCGGACACTTCAAATGCAGCGGCCTTCATAAATGTCATTTTAACTTCTCTTTCTAGGTAGTTTTTAAGTTGATGGATCTATTTGCTCTGCTGCCAAGATGCTAATTCTGTGATAACATTTTTTAATTATCAACTCAAATAAATTATTAGATAGTGTTATCTAAATTGGGCCTGCTTTTAAATTCCCTCTTGATTTAATAGCACTAAAACCAATCTTCAATTAAGTATGTCTCACAGACACGACAGTCAACACATTGGATGGAACGAAGCGCCAGAGTTGGGAAGGTTACTTTTGAAATGAAAAAGGTTACAGTTTAGTTTAGTTAGTTAAAATGTAATAAGTAATGTAACTATTTTAAGAACTTCAAAGTAACTTATTACATTTGATATTATTACTTCTTGATTACTTTTATAGCAATGTGGAATTTCACATCTTTTTTGGCCCTTATTACTAGTTACTACTATATGTAATGCCCTAGAAGCTTAAAAAAAGCTTTGCAATAGCTGGGTAATTATTTCATTATTTACACATATAATGTCCTTCGACTGAACATTAAAATCGTATTCTGTAAAAACAAGAGGAGCAGATTCAGAAAGTTTGTAAATCATTTTTCATTTATTAAATGTATTCACAAATACAACTATTTAAAAGAGCAGTTCACCAATTAATTTCAGGAGCTTGCTAACAATAAAAAAGATAGCCTGTAGCCTATATCCTAACACCCCTACACTGCAAAAAAGCCAACTTGTATTTTTTGGCCTAAAACAGTGATTTAAGTTGGTAAAACTTGGAAATATAAATTATTGACATTTAGGGCAATAATGTAAGTTAGCACAACAAAGGAAGCCAGTTGTCTGCTCAAAAACAAGTTGGTGAGTTGTTGTTATTTATATCTTTAAGTTGGGGTTCACAACAAGGGACAATAGTTCTGCTAACTCTTATTTCTTTTTTTTTGAAATGCGGGAAAGCAGTGAAATTCGGTCATTAGCGAAAGCTAGCGGCTAACTGACGCTAGCGGCTAACTGATGCTAGCTGCTAACTGATGCTAGCGGCGCTGCTTGTTACAGCTACAAGAGTAGCCATTAGCGTATCAATGCTAACTCAAAATTGTGGTCGCAACATTAGCTGACATTTCATAGCGGCGTTACAATCGTGCCAATTCAGCACATTGCAGAAGTTAGCAGAAGTAAGGATTAAAAGTTATTACAATGTAAAATTGTAAGTTAGTACAAGCAGTTAAAATATTTTGTTCAATTGTCCAACTTAAAATTTTATCGAAGTTTGTTGCCTTGAAATTTTGAGTTCACCCAACTTTTCTTTTTTTGCAGTGTACCTGCCCAAAACATAACGCCTATGAGTAGGCCTATGTTACCAACTACTATCGTTGTGTTATTGATTTATTTTACTCTGCTTGGGGCCAATAAACTGACGGTGACAGCAGAGTGTGCAGTAGATGGGCTACCACTAAAACACTAAATAACAGCACCTGTCCTGTCCCGTGTGTCTGCTCATCCAGATGCTCTCAACACTGTTTATAAGTTAATACAGCCAAACTGTACCCAAGCTATACACTGTAAAAAAGATAAACAATAGCTACTCAATAAAATTGAGGCAACGGATTGCATGCAATATTATTTATTAAATCTAACTATGTTACAAGTTGAGTTAATAACAACTTAACAGGAAGTGCCTGTCAATTAAAAACGGACTAATTCTATTGTGTTGGATTCATTCAAAATTCTCTTGATTTAGAATTACATACACATAAAGATTATATTTAATGTGATCAAAATTAGTAGATTCTATCTCAAACATTTTATATTAAAGCAACTTAAACAACTGCCTTTATATTTAATACATTTTATCAAATATATTAAGTAAAATTAAATGACTACAGAATAATTTATTACAGTGTATAATGGCAGGGAAAAACCTTTACTTAATAATCTATTCAAATCTAACTTATTTGTAATAATAAATATTTGTATTTGTAACTTGAATTTATTTCTTAAATTTTCTCTGTAAATATAACGGATTGCCAGTGTAATCTAATTAATTATTAACTGTATATCTGCCCAGATATGTTGGAAGCCCAGAAACATTACTGTGTAATGTTCACACACGCATTTTAGCCTTGAAAATGTATAATTAATTAAAAACTGCAATCATGGTGGTGACCTAGAAAACACACATTTACTGGGCGTCTCCTACTGCTTCGCTGCGGGGAAAAAACTAAATGATTTGTGTCTTTTGTGAAGCATTTATTTGAATTCATTAAAGACCATCCCCTGGAATCCCTCTCATTCATGGTCCGGCTCCTCACGTTGCACAAATCATGTATGTGGCACACTGACCAAGCAGGTCAAAAGGAGGCTTCCAAGGATCGAGTGACAGCCCAAAGAAAAGGATATTATATCATAGAGAACCTGTTTAGAGATATAAACTGCATGATTCTGCAAAAGGGTAAACGTGTTTGGCAGGAAGTGTAATATGATTTCTGTGTCAAAGAGAGAAGAAAAGTCATAATTGAAGGGATGTTAAAGGGTCAACTTTCTCAAATTACAAAAAAAGCCAACAACATTCTCTTTCTCCCTTACCTCAGGTTGTGTCTAGTCAAGCAGACAATTTTGTTTTCGCTAGTCTCGGTTTTGAGGTCTGCTCCCAACACAATGAGTAAATGACATTGAGTTTGTAGAATAGATGTTTTCAACACTTGATAATCATTGTGTTTTCATTGAAAATACTTTCTAGCCCCTATGAAAACTTTTGCAGCATCTCCTTGTGGATAGTAACAGTGTAATTCCATTCGAATCTCAGACAGACAAGGTTCGATATTGAACCTGTACAAGTACTTTAAAAAATTACTATCATTGCTACCATTGAATGTCAGTGTGTTTAATTAAGTTGTGGGTTAGGGTTGTGTAATCTTTGATCAAACAAGTTTCTGATTTGAATTCTAACATAATTACACCATATTATGGGGGCAAACTTCTTGTATGGCTGCTTGGGTTTAAACAATTGATTCAGAAAAAGCATTGAATCAAGCAATCTAGTATTAATAGATGTTAAACGATACCTTTCACAGCACCTGGATTCTCACGTTATCACAAGATCACACAACAATCCATCTTGTCAGGCTTTAAGTAATGCAGTTGTGGTTCGGACCAGTCAGCGCCCTTTGAGGAGCTACTGGCAGCTACGGACGAGTTTTAGGTGCGTGAGATGACTGTGGTGATAACACAAGAGACAAGTGTTCCTTCACAACAATAATGGCGACTTCTAAACAGATTAACATAGCCTTTGCTAAAGTATCAGTTTTTTCTTCATTGAAAGAAGAGAAATAAACAGCACTGGAGGCTTTTGTTGATGAAAAAGATGTTTTTGCACTTCTCCCGACTGACCGACCCGAGTTTGATTTACCAACTGGCTCTGCTGGCAGTGAGTAGGGTTGGGCGATAGGGTGGTATTTACCAAGCAATGGTAGAAGTTGCCCACCTTTAGAGGATTGGCAATATTGCAGTATCTTCTCTTGCGTGATTCTTGCACTGTTAGGTGATCTTTTAAATCCTGCTGCTTACAGTGAAGTTGTAAATACAGAGCTGGAGGCAACCAGTTAACTTAATAATGTGTGTGAAATTATTGTTCTCAGGAATCTTAAAGCTTCCATTTTGTGGTAATTTTAGTTTTATTGTCTTGAGTCTTCTGGTTTTAAGTGTTGCCTCAAGTTTCAAATAGGAAATTAAATGATTGAATTACAAAACAATTACTCTTTTGTGATATCACTATACCGTGATAAAATATATACCGTGACAGAAGATTACCACTATGGTTCATTGATCTGATTGGTTGAAGTTGAACTTTTCCAATCAGTTTCAATAACAACTTCTCAGATGGTTCCTTGTAACAAGCCATCTGCCGCCCAACCATACAGAAACCTCAAAATGTGACCAAATGTTATCTGCATAGCTAGGTATAACTTAAAATGTTTTTGTCGCTGTTTGTTTGAATTGCCCATCACAGAAACATGATTCCAGAGTTTCGGCATATCTAGAGTGATGTGATTTGGTCACCATTATTTAATTCTAATGAATGGTGGGTAGCATTTGTCTCATAATGAGTACAAATGACTTGTTTGGGAGCTTGGCTTGTCTATAAAGGAATGAGCCAGTTTCAGCAGGAAGACACAGTCAGACTGTTGATAGGACACTATGATGGCATCAACTCAGTCCTGTCCACAGCTCTGGGAAACACTGAGATCTGGCCATTCTCCCTGTGGAGTTTACTGCACTGTACCTGGCACAAGCAAGCATTCCCCTGTTCAATGTCTGCTTTTTGTTTCGCCTGCCTTCCTCTGACTTGGCTACAGCTGCCTGGTTCACTCTGCTCTCAAAGGGAGACCGTCTGGGGCTTCTTTGGGGGGGGGTTTGACTGTTAAGCAGGACCTTTCTTTTTTATTCACAATCTCACTCAGCTGCTGGACTTTGAGGAAAAAGAAAGAAGCCAACGCCTCATTCTACTGTAGTGCTTGACTTACAGTAAAGCAGTTGAAGTGTTATTAGTTCACACCTTGGATGTTGTAACCAAGCATAGGCATGCTTCCGTGTATGTTCCCTTTGTTGTGGTTAAGTATCATTAAAGTAACATTAAAGTAATTATGTTAAATGTCAAAATAGAATGTAGGTCGTGCTTCAGGTTTATCCGGTGCTTTTTTGGTCTGTTGCCCTTAACACAGTTAGTTTTATTATATAACCAACAATAGAATCATGTAGTAGTATTGTTGGGAAGTTTTATATATTTAAAAACTCAACTAATTCAATACCAGGAGCTTGGTAAATGTATTTCAAACAGACAAGTTACTTAAAGCATAGTGTTTTTAAAAATCTTAACACAATACTCTTATGCCATATTGAAACTGTTCTCTTGCACATTTTGGCCCTGAAGCAACTTACCAGTGCTACAGCGCTGTAAGGAATAAAGGACAAAATCCTCTGTCCTTCCTACCTGTGAAAATCAATTTGAGTTTAGTGTAAGCTTCAGCAGTCTGAGTTGGTTGAATCAAGACGGTTGCTTTGTATTGGCAGGTTGGTAGGTTTATTCTCTTGTTCCAGAAACTACCCACATTTTTAAAACTTCCACATCACATACACATTATTTTTCTCATTCCTTAAAGTATATACATATTTTTAAATCTACCCTTGTGGCAGGTGGATCTTGGTATCTTGGCAATCTTTTGCTATTATATTGTTAATACCTTGGATTTGTAATGGAGGCAGATTATTGTTACATTCAAGTCAGGCAAGGTTATCCAATACAGGTTTATTTATGAAGCATTCCAGCAACAAGACAATTCAAAGTGCTGTAAATAAAACATTAACAAGGACTTCTAAATACAAAAACAGTAGTTAAAAAGCCAAAAGAGCTGAAAAATAAAAACAAGCTTGAATAGAATAAGACGGGTATAAAATATGAGAATAAAAGTTGAAGTGCAGTGTAAGAAATTAATAATTACATTTTTAAGATGGAGAAAAAAATATTAGTTGTATATAGCACGCTGCCTTAACATTAAACTTGCTTTTTCAAGGTCAGAGCAATTTTCCCAACTGTGGGAAAATTTGCTCTGGCTGACCTAGATTCCTTCTTTATTAAATGTGAACATTTAAATATATGTGGCTTAACTAGATGGAAACATGCCAACAATGGTGTAAAGGAGGCCACGCCGCCATGTCAAGAGTGTCAAGAGTCATTAATACAGCAACTCAGGCATTTGAGATCGGTCCTGCTGTCTATGGAGGGCTGGTCTGTGTTGTTGCAGCTCTCAGTCGCTGATGGGAGACGTCACAGAAATCAGTGGTCTTCCACAATTCCATTTTCTCATCAGTGGGTTATTGATTTGGAGCCTTGCACAAGGAAATGTGGACATGAGTATGATTCTTTAACCACGATCCAAACCATTGACCTGTGGCAATATCCAGAATTAAATTTTCTCTTGGGGCCTGGTTATGTTCTGCATGTGGATTCATCCATTATTACTGGCCATTCCCAAACAATAATCAGTTCACATCTGCTAAAAGGAAGCATAATAACATTTTAGAACAATACTTTGTCCAGTTTGGTTTCAAGTCTTTGTCCAGTAAAAAGTTTGCTTCCTTTTGTTGCAATTGTAAAACTTGTTCAGAAAGTTCCTTCTTTGCAGTCTGAGAGGAGGAGCAGCCTTCTGTACTGGGTTCCTTTTGGGTTGCTGGTGGAGGAGGATGTTATCCTGCTTGTTGTGAATGCAGCTGACATGCCTTAAGTTCTTTCTTCATTCCAGCATGATTACACCCACTCGCTCCGGTGCCAGTGACACGTGCGCCTTGTGGTATTTCAGGCTCACCAGGAGGAAGCTTCTTATTCAGGTGTGATGCTGTGCCAGCTGTTTTTGCATTTGCAGGTTTGACAAAAGGAGTGGATGGGTTGATTTAAGTCATTGGAATGTGTTTAATGGTGCCACAGTGACACAACAGCAGAAGAAGAAACAACAAAATTGCAGAAAGTAATGACCTTAGTATATACAGTACAGGCCAAAAGTTTGGACACACACCTTCTCATTCAATGCGTTTTTCTTTATTTTCATGACTATTTACATTGTAGATTCTCACTGAAGGCATCAAAACTATGAATGAACACATATGGAATTATGTACTTAACAAAAAACTGTGAAATAACTGAAAACATGTCTTGTATTTTAGATTCCTCAAAGTAACCACCCTTTGCTTACTAGAATATAAGACATGTTTTCAGTTATTTCACAATT
Source organism: Centropristis striata (assembly GCF_030273125.1). Taxonomy (NCBI): domain Eukaryota; kingdom Metazoa; phylum Chordata; class Actinopteri; order Perciformes; family Serranidae; genus Centropristis; species Centropristis striata. The sequence continues at coordinate 40,498,798 of NC_081517.1, read as the reverse complement.
TTTTGTTAAGTACATAATTCCACATGTGTTCATTAATAGTTTTGATGAATTTATAATGTCAATAGTCATGAAAATAAAGGAAATGCATTGAATGAGAAGGTGTGTCCAAACTTTTGGCCTGTACTGTACATATATGACCTCAAAATGAATCAAATAACCTTGGTCAATTATGTAAGGTAGGAACATACAATAAGATAATTTTCTACTCTCATGCACGTAGAGATTTCATTCATCTTAATTTGTGTCAATCACATGTGACGCATGGCTGCACAACAAAACACACCTATGAACTGTTAACATTTTACCAGGGAGTGTTTGCAGCAGCGTTTAAAAAAACAAAAAAACAACCTCCATAGCTGAAATTTAAGCCAATGCGAAAGTGCTAAAAAAAAAAAAAAAAAATGCAGTTCCTTGAATGGCCAGTTGAGTCTGGCCCCCAAATCCCTATAGACCCCCATGATAAAATGGCCACGTTTACAGCCTGGTACAAAAAACTGTTTTGGTCTCTAGTATAGCTAATTTCCCAGTATACCAAAACTGTGGGGTGATTTATTTATTAATTTATTTTTTGATTAGCTGGGAGTTAGATAGAGTCAGCCACTGCCAAGATGGCGACAGCTGGCGCCACCCACATTGAGCTTTATGTTGGTTCTTCATAAGCCTATGGGTGACATCACGAAGACGACAACCATTATTTGTACAGTCTATATAGTGTGAAATAGAGCCCCACCGATATGGTAATTTTGAGGCCGATGGCAATACTCTTCTGACGTTAGAGGGGGAAATTTAATCGATAAAACATTTTTTGAGCTGGAATGAAAAAACATTTTTTAGCTAGTTTCTCAAACATTAAACTTAATTGAATAATATTTAATATCTGTATACATTATTATACATTACACAATGTATTACATTGTCAGCCAATTCTATGATCACTGAGAAAATAAAGAATAAATAGGAATGAAATAAATAGCTAAATAAACATCATTACTGTTCAGTGTCAGTCAATTGCTGACTATTAAAAAAACATCATGCCAAGTTTTCTGCATTATATATTGTGTAAAAAAAGCTTACAGCAAAACAACCTCACAGCTGAAAAATAATAACTTTTATTTTGTTTGTAAATGTTCTGAATTCATCATCATCATTCATCACCGAATTTCCCTTCAGGGATGAATAAAGTAATCTATCTATCTATCAAGTCACTATCATTTGGTGTTGACACATCAATGTGAATTTTATTATTAAGGACAGTTCGAAAAATGTGCTCATTATCAGTTACCTGAAACCCTTCACCATGAAATATTGGCTAAAATATCCCACAAACTTTACTGGAACATCCAATTATTTTTATTTGGTGCATCACAGGTTCCTGCAGCATTTACTTTAAAGCAATACAGTAGGTTCACCTAAGAAATAAAACTTTAAAGCTGCACTAATCAATATTTTTAAATTAACAATGGATCAAATGACTGTGTGTTAGCAGTCACCTAAATGGATGAACTCACAGAGAATTATCACCACACTCTGCAGTTCCACTCAGCTCTACAGAGCATTTAATCTAAACCTAATTTCTCAGTGCAGACAAAGTTAGCGACAAGCTGGTGAGGAAAGTGGAGCATTTAGACGCTAAAGAGGCAGATATTTTTCTTAGGAGCTGGTGTAGATTTGAAAAAAAACCTAAAAGGAGAGTGAATATTGGGGTTACATTCATCATGTGGCCAGACTCCAAATGAATGGTGGTGTTGAGAATAGAATAGGCAAGGGTTATTAGCAGGTGGAGCAGACTGGCTGAGCTGTTATTGCCCCATATATGAAATATTACATGTCACTAGATCACTAGGTGTCTCACTGTGAAAATAACTGTCATATCAGGTACAGGTCCCATTTTATTGTTGTTTTATTCTCTTGGCCCTGGCATTAGTTATTAGAGCTCCCATCTGTGGGCTGTATTAAGACAAGCTCCACTGAAGGCATGGCATTTATTTCCTCTGTGAACAAAGCTGCATGCTCATTTCATGCAATATGAATTAAGGGACAAACACTCACAAGTGTTTCAAGGGGTGATTTCCCCTTAGTGATTATCACTGGAGAGGTGCCAGAGACTGAACAGGAGAAAATTACCATACTGTAGAGAGACAGAAGAGAAAAACCTGTTAGAAAGTATGACACTCTGTGTGCGTCTGGATGTGTGCACATGTGCAGTGTGTATGTGTGTTTCTTACACAGAAAGAGAGAGAGAGAGAAGCAGAGAAAGTGCAGTAGATAGCTGCATATTTCACTGTACTGTATCTATTAGAGTGTTCCTGACAATTGAGTGAAGAAATTACACATTTTCCACCTGTGGGTATTCATGGGTGTTATTAGATTTCACCGATACTGGTATCAATACCAATGCTGCTCAAATGGTATTGGTATTTTTCATATCATTTTGATAATTTTGTAATTACAAATGGGGCATGTTGTGAAAGCAGTTCACAGCATTTTTGGCCCGTGGCAGGATTAATGAGTATACATGTCTGAAAATTGTTATTTATGTAATTATTTATGTATTTGTACTTAAATAAATAGGACATAACTCACTGCCTCTGGATATTAGAATGGCAAGCTCTTTCTGTATTTTAAAGGAAATTAAAGACCTATGCCTTTTTAATCAGGCTTTTAGTTTGAAGTGATATTATTGTCTAAGTTTTTAGGTTTGAATTATTGGTTTTCACATTATTGTCATCCCTGGTGTTTCATTTTTTTTACTTATTTTACTATTTATTTGATTTTTGATTATTGATTTTTAATTTTACCGTTTTACTGATATGATTTTTAGTTTTGTAAAAAATTTTTTTATTTATTGTTCTGTGTTGTTTCCATTTTGCCATGTGAAGCACTTTGGCCTGTTGGCATGTTTGTATGAAAAGTGCTGTCCAAATAAAGCCGAGTTGAGTTGAGCTGAAGACTATAAAAGAGCAATATCTAAAAGTAGCTAAAATAAATATTATAGAAGGCTCCAGACTGTGGCTTTTGAGTAATATGTTCAATTATTTTTAGAAACAGGTGGACAAAAATGAAGGTGAAGAAGGTGTGTGTTCAACAGCTCAGGTAGTAGCTGAGTAAGTGGACACTGTGTTAATAATAAATAGTATTTAAAAGTGGGCTTAGCTGTGATCCTAGTAAACGGTCCTTGCTTTAAAGGTTTTTTTTGCTACAGGTTACTGGAAACATTTTCTTAATTGACTGGGAGGAAGGGAGGCTTTGTGTGTGTGATCTCAGTTGTCCAGGAACTACAGTAATCAGCAGGGGTTAAATTGGGCTGAGGCTATCTGGGCTTAGCCCCGGCACACAGGCCTACACTCTTGTAACATTATTATATAACTTGGGGAACATCAGAAATTTAATGTCACCTGACAGTAGGGAATTTCCACTCCGTTCCTTATGCCGTAATTAACTTTTGGCCACAATAGACATTGTGACAGCAAATCTGAAAAGGCTTGAGGCTAATCGTAGTGTAGTTATTATATCATAAATATGTTGTTATCTCATCTTGTTCTAAAAATTTCAGAGGAATGAAGGTGGCTGTGTGTGCCGATCTTCATTGATCTATAACGCCCTGTAACTTTGACTCCACATTTCTTCACCTGGCCATCCAGTTAGACGATGACACACACCATTTACACAGTCCCCTAGATGAATGGCAAGACAAAATGCTGAGTCAAATGCTCAGTCTACTGCATCACGTTTCTACCACCCTTTCTCTAACCCACACCCACAGCCCCATCACCAACACCACCCTGAGATTAATGGTGTTGAAAATGAGGGCACGTCACATGTGTTGGCGCAATGGGAGAGGCATTGGCCTCAGCAGAGCTAGCCTGAAGGCACAGCCACTGTACAAGCTGCTGTGTATCCACTCCCTTCATGACGTGCCTTCCTGCAGTTAAAACATTTGAATAATTATTAATTTACTGCCAGAAACTCACTATGAAAGAGGTTTTTTTTAATGTGGACTGAGAGCCATTAGCAGACTTTATCCACTGTGCAAGGATTTCTGCAATTGAACAATTTGTGTTTTGAAACTCCTCACTTAAGAATTCAGTTCCTCACACAAAAAGCTCTTTGAGTTGAATAAAACTTTACAAAAAAACTAATTAAAATGTATTTATTTCAGCTTGTAGCCCCTTATCTCTGATTAAGCTGTGTCTCAATAAACTTTTCTGCACGACTTTCATGAGTACTCGCATGCCAAGAATTTCATGGTGGTGTTTGTGTAGGGCTTATGGTCCTCCTGTTGTCTAGTTTACATTTGATAGCACTACAGGCAGGCTGATTCAAAGATTTAGATCCACATTTGTGTAATGCATGCTCGCCACTGGTCAGACTGAGTACCACATCCACACAACAATCTGACAGTTTTGGGCCCATCTTTTCTGTCCCATTGTGGTATTTAACAAACATCTGTGGGCTGCATGATTTAGTTATTCCCCCTCAGTGGGCTCCCTTTGGTTTTGGTCCCCTTGTGGCTCCCTTTGGGGTGTACACACACACACACACACACACACACACACACACACACACACACACACACACACATACACACTTTTGTAAACAACCACAGCTGTTTAGTGGACATGTTGATATTTCAGTGTGGCTTCTCATTTTTGGTTGAGTTTTGTAGAGAATATGTATGATTTGTTTCACCATAATGTGATGAATACAACTGTGACGGATTGCTATAAAGATGTCTTTGTGAAATAAGGCTTCATTAACTGTTACTCTAAGTTTATATGTATCAAATTTGATGGATGGATACCATAAATGTTTCTATATGATTGTAAACACATCTCCCGGCTTTTAAGAATTAAGTCTATTTAAAAATCAGAACAAAACATAAACATGTATTTGTGGCTGGAGCCTAATGTAATGTCTTTATACATGTGAGAGCTAAACCCACAACTTTCACTACTGCTGGACAGAGGGCTGGAAGCTCCACCATGCACAGTGAATGCATGACAACGGATTTCTTTTTTTAGATAGCTTCGATCTATTTTGAGAGATGGGTAATGATACAGGGCAGACACTGAAGGACATTCAAACCTGTCAACTCCTCTTTCTTCACACCTCATTGGTCAGAGGGAAGATGGCATTGATGAAAGGTCGTGGAGACTCTTATTAAAAGAGAATATATTCATCTAATCCACAGGCAGCACCGGGTAGTTTCTGCTGGCTGCCTATAGATGGATTGGGTAATTGATCCGATCTGTGCTCACTCTGCCTCCAGCAGCTGTTAACCCTGCAGTGTATTAAAATCAGATTAGGCTCTTCCACATAAAGCAGCATGCTAAGGGGAGGGTTACAGCATGATCACGTGTGGCAACACACCTCAGTACTAAAGACAGAGAATCAGGAGAATCCCTGTCCTTTTTTATGGTGCCTAAAGTAAAAGTGTTTACAATAACATCAACATATTCACATGAATGGGTTTTATCATATCTCACCAAACTTGTGCACTGACGTTTGTACGATATCTTACAGAGAACCTGGTCTCACAGGAATCCGTGAAATAGCCACGGATTCACTTAACTCAAAATCCGTGGAATAGCCACGGAATCACTCAAATTTCCGTGAAACTGACACGGATTTCGCTACAATGCAAGTTAATGACAGTCATATCCCGTGGCTATTCCATGGATATTTTTTCCTATTGGTTTGTTCCAAGTCACGTGACTTTCAAGGTTCCGGCGGTCAGAACAAAAAACATGGCGGACAGTTCTCTCATTTTTAGTGAAAAAATTAATATTTTGACTTAGTTTCTGCATAAAAATGGATTTTGATCACGTTTCTAGCAAGAAATATATGTTTTATTTTCTAAATATTCACTCAGTGAATGTACATAATCACTTTGTATGTTGGAATAGCCACAGGATATGACTGTCATTAACTTACATCGTAGCGAAATCCGTGTCAGTTTCACAGAAATTTGAGTGATTCCGTGGCTATTCCACGGATTTTGAGTTAAGCAAATCTGTGGCTATTTCACGGATTTCTGTGAGACCATGTTGCTTACAGAATATGTTAAAAGGTCGCACAAACGATGCAACGGTTGCTGTTTTTAAACATGTTAAATGTTGGGAATTGGATCTGCCTGGTTACGTTTAGGCACCAAAACTACTTGATTAAGCTTAGTAAAAAGGTTAGAATATGGGTTAAAAGAAGTATACTTGTATTTTTGGTTTCACACGGGACACAGACACCTGTCTCCTTGCTCAGACATCAGGGTTTGTTGGTTTCCATTCATGCTAAACGGACATTCGTAGCCTTTATACTACGTTGCCTCAGTTCCTCGACAGGGTTGCAATGGAATTTTCACGGTATGATAATCATATCAGAAAAAACATCATGGTCTAAGGTATCATCACAATCAGTTATGATGAACCTGAACGGAATGAAAACAGAAGGGTTCTTTTGGTTGAACGAAGACTTTGTTATAACAAAAACTAGCAAACTTTTTTTAAAGGAAGAATGTGTAAAAAGTATCCTTTTTAGAAATGAAATAACTTTTTTTTTTTTCAATACCGTAGATAAGCAAATGAACATGGAATAATACTGTGGTTAACCTTTAAACCATGATCCTCAACTTTTAATCCTCCCGTCATGATTAACCACAAGAGGTCCCCGCCTAACAAAAAAAAATATATATACGATAATATGGGTTGTAATAAGCTACCGGCTCAAAATTCGTCCAGTAATCTACAAATTTCAAAGTATTATTTTTTGTAGGAATACCTACGGACATTGAAGGAGAGCCTGATAACAAATATTAATGTTTGAATACCAAAGCATTTCTACCATATCATATTGATCAAATAATAATAGTTAAAAGGCTGAAAGGACACTGAAATAAATGTGGTTGAAAACGTTCCTGGTTATGCTTTTGTCAGTCTTTGACCACCAAAGTTCCATGAGTTTCTAGGAAACAAGCAATTAATTAGATAAATTAGTTTGCAGATGTTGTGCCCTCCTAAAAACTGACACAGCAGTCTGTAATACTGGGAAGAAAGGTGTAAAGCTAGCAAGAAGTTATCACTTACAGTATAACACTACCTCGCAAGCCAATGACACAGTTTACGCTCTTGACATTCTTTCTCAGGAAAACCAAAAGGCACAAGCAGGGTTTATATTTCCACTTGTAAGCACTGACAGCCTTTGTATTAAGATGTTTTTCTTTGAGGTATTGTAATGTTTCAAACAAAGGATTTTCCTGTATGCCAAACATGCAGATATGATGAAATATCCTTTTCTGTAATTATTATGGTCTAGTACTTTTCAATATCCCTCATTTACATAAAAATCACATTCTTCAGCAAATAGCTTAATTTGTATTTGCTGCTGTGCCAGCATTTGTTTCTCATACTGTCAGAGGACACCACTTGCAAAAAACTTCCAACACACACAGTCCATATGCTTTATAAGTCTAAATAATCCATACACATATTGCTTGGGAATTTCCTAATTCAAGAGGAGCTTATTTCATACAGCTAATAGGTGTATGCAGATTGTCAACATTTGGACTAGGAAGGAAAACAGCTAAACATTTAAATTAGCATGATTAACCAACTAAGGCCATGTAATCGGTTTGTAATAGTGTCCTAAATTAAAGGGGCAATAATGGATTATAGACACTCATGAAAGATATATTACTCAAGACATTTCTTACTCATTGTGTGTACAGCAGGCTATATATACACACATTACAGACTCAGCTAAAAATTTAACTCACTGAATTGTTAAATAAGTCCTCATTTGTCATTTATCACTGAAACCACATAAAACTGAAGCACTAAAATAACTGCAAGGAGAGTGTCTCGTTTGGTTTACGTCAGTGTTCCTCTGAGAATCTGAGATTTACAGTAAAAAGAAAACCGAGAGGAATGGAGACAAGAGAGGCAGAAACAGATAAAGAGCCGCATAGTGGGATGGACAGACAGGGAAGGACGATGATCAGAGATAAGCACATAGAGGAACAAAAGGGCACAGAGGGAAAGGGCATGTCTAAGTCCCCTTTCAATTTATTCTATATTGTTCATTGCAGATGACAGATTTGGGAGCTGAAAGTCTCAATAAAAAGTACCACATGATCATAATTAATCCCCACACATCAACCCACACCTCATTGAACTCATCCTCTTCTTTTTAATTATTATGGAAAAAAATGGGTTTATCCAGCAAATGAATCATGCTCTATAATAATCAAAGCATTATGTTTGAAAAGATGGGACAAGGACGTTTCTCTGTGCCATCTGTGAGAGCAAATGATTGCAGTTGCTTTAATGAGATAAGGGTCAATTCAGATAGACTGAATGAATTGTTGGTTTGTTCCTGGGGTTACGTGTGGAGCACCAATTAAAACGCATTAAGCCATGTGCAGTATACTGTTTATTTTAAACAGAAAGGGGAAATACCCTTTACAGTGGTCGCCTGCAGGAGCCAGGAATGCAATGCAAACAAAGTCTCTTGTCCTTCCTGTCATCTTTTCCTCTTGGCTGGTAGCCAGGGACTTGGGAGACATTGCCACTAACTGTATGCATCAGACTGGGATTTTAAACATGTTTTAGTAAGAGCCTGTCTGCCACTCCAGCTGAAGCACTGCAGGCCAAGATTTTTACTTTGACATTTTTAAGTTGAGTCTCAAGAATATGACAAAACAAAAATGCCAGATACAGGCTGAGTATTGCATGTATAGAGAGTGGTTTAAATGTTCCTTATCACCAAGTCTTAGCTCTCCTAATATCATCAGAGAGAGACAAGAAAGAAAGCGGATACACTGAGCGATTGCTACTCCACACATTGAACACAGCTCAGAGAAGCAGCTCTGCTGCTTGGAAAGGAAGAGTGAGTAGACAGACCAGACAAACTTGGCAGCAGGACTGAGCTCACACAAGAACGTAGAGGTTTGTTCCAAAATCAATGCAGCCTACTAATATTTGATTCTCCAAAAATTGAGGCTTCCATTGGCAGACACGGAGCAGGCACACATGCACACACACACACGCGCACACGCGCGCACACACACACACACACACACACACACACACACACTTCAAACACTGCTGTATAGATAGCTACAGCCCATACCGGTGCATGCATGAAAAATGTCCTCCATGAATGAATGATGAAATCAGTTACAGCTTCAACTTCAAAGTCACTGAAAGCCAAACGTGTTTGTTCAAATACACATTTGGGAGAATGAATGAATGAAAAACAAAAAAACAGAGGAAACCACATCAACTGTAACATCTGTTTGAAGGGTGAGTAATACAAGGAATGAGTGTGCTTTCGAAATACTGCCACCAGATCTATCTGAAGTATAAATCATCCATTTCCTGGAGATTTGGACAGAATGGCATATGATATGTGATGATGTGTTAGGCTATAACAGTTTTGTCACAAAGTACTGAATGGTAATTAGCTAGAACAATAATACAGTGAAGTGAGTGACTACGATCCCTACTTTGTATTTACAGACACTGAAGCAGTCGTTTCTCATTTACCAAAATTTTGCATCGTCTTGATATAAACAGTTTGACAAACTGTATTTTAACAGGTTTTAGAAGTACGTGTTTAGTATATAATATAATCAGATATGGTGGATTAACTTCCATTTTATTCCTGAATGAGACCTCCTCAACGAAACCGCCTTGTTGGCTGCCCACTCCCCCCTCTGATATGGAGGCCAGAAGTTCCAAAATAAATAAACATATGTTTTAATAAATAAATAAATTAATTAATTGATAGAATGAGACATACATTTATATTTCTGCTGCAAATTGCTTCTTTTTATTCCCCTATTTAATTTACTTTACTGTTTTATTTATTTATTTATTTATTTAAATTCATTGTTTTAAAAATGTATTAAAATTTTCATTTCATTTCATTTATTTCTAATTCAAAGAATAGTAAAAAAAAAAAAGTATATACAGTACAGGCCGAAAGTTTGGACACACCTTCTCATTCAATGCGTTTCCTATATTTTCATGACTATTTACATTGTAGATTCATCAAAACTATTAATGAACACATGTGGAATTATGTACTTAACAAAAAAGTGTGAAATAACTGAAAACATGTCTTATATTCTAGTAAGCAAAGGGTGGTTACTTTGAGGAATCTAAAATACAAGATACGTTTTCAGTTATTTCACACTTTTTTGTTAAGTACATAATTCCATATGTGTTCATTCATAGTTTTGATGCCTTCAGTGAGAATCTACAATGTAAATAGTCATGAAAATAAAGAAAAAACGCATTGAATGAGAAGGTGTGTGTCCAAACTTTTGGCCTGTACTGTATATATAAAAGGAAAAATCAAATAGGTAAGCTAAAGGTTTTTTTTGCTAAAAGCTTTCATTTCAGCCCCCTCATTCATTTTAATGGGAGCACCTGGCTCAACTTTTGCTAATGCAACTTATCCAGGAATGCACACATCTGATGAAGGTAAATAGACTTGTAGAGACTTGATATGAGAACTTTGGGTCATGGGGTTCAGATTTGCCCCTTTGTGATGTGAGAAGGCACATTTGTGAAGTTGCAGTGACAGATTGGTGAGGATCTAATTAAGGAGCTATGGTTATACTGGAAATGTAGAATTAAATAAACTTTTTTAATTAGATTTTTTTTTTTTACTACACCTTTAGAACACAGATGTGTGAATATTTTCTGAGTTCAATTTTCAACATACAAGATCACATTTTTTCTACAACCTCTTTTTAGTTTTTAGTGACTTCAAATTTAACGCATGTGTGTGTAAATATTTTAGACAAGTGAAAATTTAAACACGAGTTCAGATTTTTTTCTACAAGTTCTACGAGCACATCATTTCTATAAGCTCCTGCAATGTGCAACATACTAACCTTCACATGAACTGGCCAATCAGATCAGTGCAAGCACACACTCCTGGTTAATTACATAAGCAGGGCAATTCATAATGATGGTGCACAATGATAAAACGATTGTTTCTGTGATAACTTTCAAAAATAATTCCACAGAAAATGACCACCTGTCGTGCAGTGTTCTGGCATCTGATAAGCCAGAACTTGAAGCTAAACACACCCACAAACAGCCTTTTTCTTTTAAGTCTGAATGCTGACGACTTCACATGATAAATCAAAACTACGTTACTTTCTAGTATTAGATATCTCAAGACCTGGATGTTTTTCGAGTCACATACTATCAACAAAAAAAGTCTTCATATGAAGGTAGAATATTCTCAACTGTCTGTCTGTGGAGTGTTATAGTCAATAAGCCAAGAAAATGATTAGAAATGATTGCTTTAGAGATTCCTTGAGACTGCCTTCATTACGGCTAATTGGATTGAATGGTGCCCACTCATTGGCCTACATTTATACATTTACATCGTATTTAAGGCGCTTAATCTGAATGGCACAGATATCATGAGACTGACATTTAAGCTCTTAAATCCGGAGGATGTCATAAGGGTTTTAGAGAGAGGAGAAAGAGAGTGAGGGGGAGGGAGACAGATAGAGGGGGGTAAAACATTGGGAGGGAGAGAGGGTGAGGAAGCAGAAGAAAGAAACCAGTGAGAGGGTCTCTGTGACTGTGTGCTCAGAGAGACAGTAAAGCAGAATGACAGTGTAGGGCTTTTGTTCGAAAGACTGCCAGCATGTCAATTCCGATGTAACATTTTTATCGACACCCTCCTCACCACAACCTGACAGGCGGGCAGGAGCTCAACTTTTACGTTCCACACCAGAAGTTCAGGGTTAGTGAAACAGGTTCCCTTGGCAAACTTTGGAGGAAGTCTCCCCCCCCCCACCCACCCCCCTCGTCTGCTGCTTAAGGAAGTATGCAAGACTGGCAATGTTTATTCACTTGACCTAGAAAAAGCTCTTGGTATAACTGTGCACATATTCTGAATTCAAAAGTAATTTTTGATTTTATAGCGGGACGGCATAGTGTGTAGATGCACAATGTGCTGTATAAGCTATTTACTGCATGATTTGCTGTTGTTTTAGAGGATCTCAGGGGGAAAATGGTTTGTTTTCTTGGTGGCTTGCAGGCTTCTGCATCAGGAAATGTACTGAAATGGTTCTAATCTGTGAATGAATAAATATTCTCACTTTAACCTCCCATTATTATCTGCTTCTGACAGGTGCATGAGATAAATAGCACCTTGGGAATGATATATTTCAAACAATCACAGCTGAATATTAATTGGTGAGCAATAAAATAACCACCAATTTTAATATTTAATTAATGGTTTTAATTACTTTTCAAACAAAAGGGCCAAATATTTTGGGCTTCCAACAAATGTGAGGATTTGCGGTTTTTGTCTACTTTATATAATTGCAAACAAAGTTATATGTAACGAAATTGATTCCACCCCAAAAAATTCGCCAGGTTTTGAACCATTTTTGCTATAGACTGTATGAAAGAAGTGAAATAGCCATAATGACATAATCCACTGTTTTGACTGTCTGGCCTTGACAAGTACCTTTAACATAGCAAATTATCAGCTAACGCCTGTGTTAGCTAACTAGCTTGTTTAGCAAGGTGCATCCAAAATTTATGTTCATCAGCTGGCTAGGTTTGGCAGGTGAAAAACAGGCTTGAAACAAAACATTCGACTCTTTAGAGAGATTTTACTACAACCAAAGGTGAACAAGACGACACCAAAAACAACTGCAAGGGTTATTATCTGTACACAACCTGTCAATCCTGATTGACAGGTTGCTGTGGTAGTTACTTATCAATCACAACATAGTCACACCACAAAGCATACTTTTGCTTTATTATCCATTTTACTATCATTAAGTGAGGTTAAATGAGGTTACAAATCAAGTAGAGAAGTAGGCTAATTTTCTCATAGACTTCTATACAATTAAACTGATTTTTGCACGGAGTGAAAGAATGCTTGTTTACTTCAACATTTCACTTTTAATGTCCACTTCTTTTATACAGTCCATGCTTTATAAAAACATTGAATAAAAAATAAAATAATCCTTAGTTGAAACCCTGCAAAAAAATTACATACATTTTTTTTTAATCACTGTTATTGATTGCACTGTGTAAAACTTTAACCAGAACTTCACCCTTTTTTCCCCCCAGTTTCCACTAACTCCGTTTACACTGCCTCTCAAAGAAGCCGCTGTTATATTTAGCCAGTTTACTGCTCTACCTGGCTGTAAACAGGAAGTGCAGCAGATTACAACACAACTGTCCATCTGGACATTAATACACAATGGAAACCCAGAGCTGTTTCACTGGTCACAGACAGACTGTGTTGTTCACTGCCGGGCTCAGTTAAAGCCTCATTCGTCCAAATTCACCAGACTGAGCAGGACGCGGAGTGTCCGCCTGGAGGACGGATTTCTTTGATGTCTAATAAGCAGTTATTGACATCTCACCACAATTTCTTCTTAAACTCACTAATCCCGAACAGCGAGTTGTTTGACTGCTTTATTTACTGCTACCACTTTGATTGCTTTTGACCACCTCAAATGATGCAAACATTCCATATTGATCCTTTGCCTTGTGTCTTATGTTTGTTTGCAGATTGCTCAATAATCCAATTATTGCAGCTCAGCTCTCTCTGAGCCCTTGTGATGTGTAAAGAGACACTTCCTTAGCATGCAGAAAGAGAGGAGTGAGAGAGGAGAAGAGAAAGTGGGAAAAACTCAGAGAGAGAGAGAGCAGGAGAGAAACTGTGTGAGAGAACCTATGTGGGAGAGAGAAAGAGACAGAGAGGGAGAAGGGGAGAGTGAACGAATGAAGGAGAAAGAAACCACTAAGGGACTCTGCGGCTGTGTGTGTGTTCATGTGAGAGAAAGAAAAAGACGGGGGAAGACAAAGTCACAGGCAAAGCCAAAGTTACCTTTATAAATGCACTGACCTTGTGCACTTCACATTAACCTCCCTCTCTAGGAGAATTAGTCTGTATCATTCACACTCTGTTGTTCCTAACTGCGCCAATTGATTTCAGTGGACCAGAAACAGGGAAATTGAATCTCCAGTTCCCCTGACCAAAGACCAAGGGAATACATGCTAATGCTGCATAGACAGACCTGAAACAGCCTATGCTCACTGTTAGTCCACTGTTGTCTCTCTGGATAGATTTGGTGTGACTAGAATGGCTCCCTAGGGTGCGAGACTGTTGGAACAGCTTCATAAGCTGCAAGGGATGGCTAAACTCTTTCACTGCTTTCTCACTCTGTTTCCCCCGTGTCAGGTTTCAAATGCAGGTAAGGAAATAGGACAAAAGAATACAAGAACGGGCCCTGTTAACAAATAGTTTTTAGTGAATGACATGTAGCATCGCAGCATTGCATTGCACTATGGCAGCCATTCTAACCCTATTAAATCAGGAGTGAGCATATTATTTCTGATTGATGGCCGAGGGCGAGGAGCTCAGACAGATTCATTTATGCAGCATTTGCGCCTCGTTAATAACAACTGATGCTATCACAACAAAAACAAGTTTTCAAATACTACTTTGTACGTTCTACCCAGGCACAAAAGGGCTTTGGGGTGCAATGAGTTTAAAGAGACAGTTCAACTAAACATGTATTGATCTTTTTAAATGCCTCCGTTATACAATAGGAGTCTCCAGCATGAGGCTAATGTTGATGTTTGGCTCCACGACGGCACATTTTGCCTTCTGCAACAAATGGCTTTAATCCACATAAATTAGAAGAAGTTGCTCAGCAGGAGGCAAAGATTACAGGGATAATACACGCAGTGTGTGTGTGTGTTTCCGAAAAGAGGGGAGACGTGACGGAGCAGAGAAGCTCGGATGAGACGGCTGAGGGAGCGGGAGTGTTGACAGAGACACGGTGTAAGAGCAGCAGCTGGGGTAAGGACCTTTCAGCAGCATGCCAAAGTTAGCACTCGAGAAAAAATAAAAAGGTGGCACGAGAGAAAGGTTGGATCAAAACCGTGGAAAAGGTAGAAGAAGGGGGTCAAACACTGATGAGTGGTTAAACAACTTTGTTTCACTTAAAGGGATGGTTTGGATTTTTTGAAGTGGGGTTGTATGAGATACTTATCCATAGTTAATGTATGACAGACGGTAAATCACGGCTGGCACGCTCCCAGTTCGGAAAAACAAAACAATGTACTGCTGTTGACAGGGGCAGCAGCAACATGTATTTTAGCAAGAAAGAAAATAAATAAATACATTTTTGGAAAAGTGATCTGTTTCATTCTGAAGAGTCAGCTTTTTCTAAACCAACATGGCTCAGTTCAAAATTTTGTTTCAAAACAAAACTTTTCATCTCTTCTCTGACATGATTTTGACATCAGATGATTTGCTACCACTACACTTCATAGTGATGTTTGTTCAAATCAGTTTTATTCAAATCAAATCAGTATTCGTTTAAATGTACTGAATATTTAAAATATTTTCAACACTTTAACTTGCAGTCAGACCGCCCTTTCTAACAGGGAAATGAAGCCTTTTTACCTATCTGTGCTGTATTCAAAGCCACCAGACTCCATTGACAAAACAGTCATTTTACCTCGCAGAACACAGGAGTTGCTGGTCTACCGCTGCCTCAATTGTTAGTGATTAGTGTTTGCTTTGGTGTTTTAAATGTTTACTTTGGATTCACTAAAGGTGGACAGTAAGACAAACAAACAAAGCAATTGGTAGATCAGCAACTCCTGTGTTCTGCAAGGTAAAAATACAGTTTTTTTTCCAAAGGAGTCTGGTTGCTTTAAAGAGCGCACAGATGGCTATAACAGCCAAAAAATAATTGTACACTTAAACTGATATTAATTTTGATCAAACTGGCTAAAATCCCTTTTGCTGCTGCCCTGTCCAAACTGGAAGTGTGCTGAACACATCTACTAGGTAACAAAACGACTATGGTCCTCATGCAACCCCATTAAAAAAAAAAAATCTGAGCTTCCCCTTTAAATCTGAGGAAATGTTTAAATATTGTTGAAGAACACCATGTTGTAGAGTTTCTGAACAGGAGTGCATTTCACTTTTACTGAAGAGAATCCTTAATTAGATACCATGGAGACACAGCGACACAAATAGGAAGCAGGCATAAAAAAAACACACACACAAAAACAGACAGCATACAAATCTCAGTTTTTTTTGTACATTCGTCAGGACTAGCTAGTTGCTGATTTATTTAGAACGGTAGAGAATCGTTCATCTAAGGCACAGAATCAAGGCTTCAGGTTTGGGTCTTTTTGGATTTATAAAGCTTACGTAAGCTATAAATCAAAGGAAATATGCCTCTTTTAGATACACTTACACATGCAAGGCTCTAGCATGTAACGTGTATATGTAGGCGCAGTAGGTGTTAAATGGAAATTATGACCTCTGTTTCCCAAGGGGATCCGGTGGTGACAGATCTGTTCAGAGCAGCCTGGCACTTCTTCTGAATTTACAGTAACCAGAGTTTGTATGCTTTGGCCAGGGATCCCAGTGAAATGGGCATGCCTCGCACTGCAACATGGCTGTTATGACAGGCTTTCTCATATAAAGCTTCTGTGGACAGACAGACCCTGGGGGCAGAGTACATAAAGAGGAGCCAGTGCCACATTGAGAGCCTGTCAATGTGCTCCACAGTATGCAGTGTCAGAAATCTGGATGTAGTGTGCCAGTCAGGCCTTGGTCGAAGGTATATATGCTTGCTATGAGATGTACAGACGTCTTTCCACCCATGTCTTTGTATTGCTCAGAAAAACCAATTACGCTCTATTTCCTCTTATAAAGCTACTCATTAGCGCTGACGGGTTTCGCAACATGAAGCAGAACAGTGAATAGATAGAAAATGTAGAGCTACAAGCTGCTTTTCTGCCGCACAAAGCCTGTGTTTCAATAGGGAATCCTTTGTTCGCTGTGTAAATCCCCATGGCCTCCCGTTTAAGAGCTCAGTATGTCACTTGAGACTAAACTCCTGCACGAAAAAAGTAATTAAATATTTTTTAACAAAATCCACTCAGGTTGGACCTCAAGTGGTTGCCTTTAAGCAAGAGATCCATCTTCAGAAAAGTCAGAATGAAATACTATTCCTTTATTTTTTCCTCTTCATAACAAAGCCATCAACCCCGTAAACCTTTCAAATAACATACTCTACATAAATTAGATTTTTCTCTACCCTCCCTCCACCTGAGACCTGCCTCCCATTCTTAAATATTTATGCCTTAAGCTCAAGATGTCATGTATTTACCCTAATCTTCAGAGTTTCATACACCTCAAACAACGAGATGTAGTGTATACACAAGACAGCGAGGGGAAGAGCTGCGGAGAGAGAGAGGGGAAGGAGAGAAACCTCTGAATCGACAGTATTTCCCTCGGATGGAAAAAGTGGGAGATATTCTGAGCCCCAGGAGTATTTGGTTGGGCGAATGTTTTATTTGAACAGGGCGTCTTAGTGGCAAAGCCTGATGTTATGATTTATTTAAAGTGCAGCGTGAAGGGAATTACAACATGGTGGGAAACGGCACATATGTGTATGCATGGTGCCTGCAACTGTATGTTGATGAATATATTTGTGCCCATGTGACTGCTCGCCTGAGGAAAGAGGGCAAGGACAGTTCAGTCAGATGATAAGCGGAACAATTTCCATGATACATACCACTGTTTTTCTTTGACACACTAAATGTTGTAAAGTGAGGCAACATCTCTGAGGACATATGCAAGAAGGGCGATAGTTTAATTTTAGGGTTGAAACTAGCAATTATTTATTACTGATTAATCTCTATGTCGATTTATCTCTATTTTCTGACATTTTATAGACGTTTCTCAAAATAAAACTTTCCAAAAAATCTTCATATTACTTGTTTGTTTTTTGAACAACTAAAAATCAACCAATTAAACCTAAATATATTCAGTTAACTGTCACAAAAGATAAAGAAGAGCAGCAAATTGTCACAACGGAAACACAGGAAGATGAGAATGTTTGGCATTTTTGCTTGAAAAATTACACACATTACTTAAATTGATCCAAACAGTTGGCAATTAATTCTATGATGATCAACTAATCCACAAATCAAATCTGCTAATAACAAAATAGTTTCAGTTCTATTTAAAACATTTATCAGCTTTCAGTAGAACCCCATTGTGACAATGTCATTTAGGGCTGTAAGCAATAATTATTCATTTATTCTACAGATGAATTGATGGTTTAATCTATAAAATACCAAAAATAAGTACAGACACCCATTAAAAGTTCCCGGAGCCCAAGGTGTCATCTTCCAATTCTTTGTTTTGTCTGAAAAATTAAAAACCCAAAGGGATTCAGATTAAAATGATACAATACAGAGAAAAAGCTGCAAATCATTAGATATATTTTGCCATTTTTTGTCACAACAGCTCAGTTTAATCATTCAATTTCAAATGCATTTGCAAAATTATTATACTCAGATTATAAATATAATATTAAAAAGATTAAATTGATTTCAACCATATTTCCCAGCCCTACACAAATGATTATCTAACTATTTCACACTCACTCACTTTCAGAATAATGGTCAGTTTCATAGTAGTCCATGGGCAAGATCTGTGTATATTTTGAATTTTGTTTTAAAATAATTCTTACATTATGTTTATTTTGAAGCCTTTCAGAGTCAGGATGTGTGGATGTCAGAATAAAATTTAAATATTTTCTCTTACTTCCTTTTTAGCCCTGTCCCCCTCTGTTCTTTGTCCCTCTATTCCTCTCTGTACTCCTCCAGTCTGCCTCACCACTGCTGACATCCCTAGAGTTGGCCGCCCCAAAAAGGTGACATGGGCGCCCGCTCTGAAAGGGCAGCCACATGCACCACTGCAAATCTTTCACCCTATTAAATATACATCAATAGTCAGCCATACCTGTGAAGAAGCCCTCACCTGACCTGAGCCAAGGTCACCATGACTGATGTTATTTTTAACCTCTTGTTTTTCAACAGGAAATTATGTTTCAGGCTACCATATGTGATAGATATAAGTACAATAATAATGAGAGGGATGGGGGAGAGGTGACAACAGTTGGTAAAAACAGCCTCTCTCTTGATTTTTATGTTCCTGTCTCTCCCTGACTCGCTCTCTCCTTCTCTATCTGCACATGACTCTGTGTGCGACACACACAACACAAAAATAGACTGTGGTGTTACGGCTTGTCTGGGCATTGTGTGGTGATGGCCAAAGCCTGGCGCATGCCTTATGACAGAGATGCAGGAGGTAGACATGCGGGAGACACGGTCATTCAATCTGAGCTGTAGCACTCGGGAGCATTTGTAGAAAAATTCAGCTCTCTTTAGAAGAAAGCAGTATAAAGTCACATCAGTCAGTAGTTGTGTTTCCTCTTTGTTAAGGCCAATCAGGTCCAATTACAAGGGGTTGCGTGACTTTGTCTGAAATGAGAAAATTGAGCTGTGTCGATCAGGTTTGTCGGGTTACACCTGTTCAGATGACAGTGCCGGTGCAGGCTAACTTTATCACTTTAGTAAATGATATACATGGTTTGATTTCACTCTACCTGATTGGTTGAAAACATTTTAACTGCATAAGTAAAACAGCTTCGCAAACACAACAACATATACTTCATTGCTGCTTTGAGTGCAGGTTATATGTGCAGAAAGAACAGATTTTACCCTTTGAGATTTAGGTTTCTGTTCTAAAAACAATTCAATCTCAGTATTTGGACCTCAGTACTAACTTCTCTTGCAAAAGGAAACCTGATGTTGTGCTTACAATAAGACATTTCTGGGAGGATGGAGGACTGAAGCTGCAGTACAGATTAAAGGGTTGGATTATACTCTGGTTGTGGTCAGAGTTAGAGTAGTTAGCACATACATATGTGTTCCTTTGATAGAATGAGGTTTTCCTTTTTGAAGTATAATTTTGCGAGAATCTAATTGAGCTATGTCCCTCAGCAGGTGTTGCATTGTTCATCCATTGGCCATCTGGGCCTGTAATCCTTTGGAGGTGAACACACTGAATTTGAAAAAGGTCATTGCACAGACACATTTAGTTTGCCCGACATTGTGTGTGTGTGTGTGTGTGTGTGTATGCACGTCTTTGCCCTCTAACCTTCTTTTTCTTTTGCGTTTCGTACCGCTTGTGTGGAACCTTTTGTACTTTCGAGGTCATGATCTTAAAGTTGACCTTAAGGAAAATAATGTGAAGCTTTACAATGAGCAGGCCTCATGCTGCTCGACAAACTGTAGTCATAATCCTGTTGGACCATTCATTGTGTATTAAATGCACAATAGCACAGCACTGGATCACCATAACGACACAAGCTTTTGTGGTGTTTAAAGGCACAATGAGTAGGATTTTCCTAAAAAACTGCATAGACTCATATAAAAAATAATCTCTCTCCATCA
Organism: Centropristis striata; assembly: GCF_030273125.1. Taxonomy (NCBI): domain Eukaryota; kingdom Metazoa; phylum Chordata; class Actinopteri; order Perciformes; family Serranidae; genus Centropristis; species Centropristis striata. Next base: position 40,478,468 of record NC_081517.1, on the reverse strand, counting down.
TCACTTATAACCTTTTAGAAGTTTGTGGCGGTGTCTGTATCTGCAGAGACCCTTTAGTATTTTATCTTTTCGTTTCTTTTGTTGTGTTCGGGACATTTCTAGGCGTCAGTCTTTCAGCACCACGTGTGTAGCCCCCAGCGAATGCTCTCAGGGTTGAGTGACTTTATAAAATCATAGTAAACAAGTGCAAATGTAGCAAGGCAAAACGCCAAGTGGAGAAAGCTTGTTCCAAATTTCCAAAATGAAGATGGGGTTGGTTTTCACCTGCTGGCAAGCACAGCAGCCGGGCAGGAGGGGCCAACTTTGAATGTTTTGTTCACAAACCACAGCATTTAAATCTTTCTCATTGTGGCTTTAATTAAACCAATTTCTCAAAATGTAATTGTTAAACAATAGGATGTGTAAATGGAGCTATAACCTCCTCCTTTCCCCACCTGCTACCGGGTCTGTAAATGTGCCATTTAGACAACATTTGCAAAAATACCATGCAGAAAGCTTCTAAAAATCCATATTTCTGTAGTTTATGTTTCATCTGCAGATTTTGTCGATCATCTGATTGGTTCCTGATAGATGCTGTCAGCAGCAGTTTGGACTAAGTGGCTGAGTGCAGGCAAGACTTCTCGCTGGGTATACGGCTGCTCTTCTGCTGTTGAACCTGTCAAATACTATAGAGAGGCTGACTGGAGAGCAGTTCTCAGCAGTTCTCGAGCTAACATGCAGAATGTGCTGCCGTGGTGCTAACCACCTGGATCCGAGCCAACCAGAGACTTGGCTTTGACTCTCATGCAGGGCCCACTTCTTGAGGTTGTGGTTTCATACCCTGTGACTTTAGGGAGCCACTAGACTATAAACTATACATACAATAAACACTCCCGGCAGATCCACTTGGCAGCCCTGTAGCTAACTTTTATCCCCTCAGTATGTATGTTAATGTGTGATGGTTGGTGTGTGCAGTGTTTCCCCTTTGCGCACGCTGGACTGCCTGCCTGCTTTTCCTCCATGTTTGTCCCAGTAGAATTGTAAATGACTGGTGGGTGTTGAGGATGATCACATGTGACAGCTAATGCGTAGGGTTGCTGGCAACATGTGTCAGCGCCAGTGTACATTAACCTACATTCTGTGTGAGGCCCCTTAGAATCACAGAGGAAAGCAAAAGGTCGCCTTTTGAATAAGATATTTTTTGGCATATTTAATTTCTCTGGACCCACGTGCCTAGTTCATTTTTTAAAGTTTTTTTTTTTTTTGTAAATGGCAACGTTTAGCATATAGTGTACTGTAATCTTATTGACTAGTCCCTTCTTGTACTTAAGAAGGTGAAGATAAACGGACTGTTGCTAACTGTTGCTAGAAAGTGGAGACTGGAGGTAAGGAGTATGGGCCATGGAGGTGGCTCAGGTCAGGGCTGATCCCTTAAAGATAATCTCCCTCTCTAGGGATTTGTTTTTCTCATTTGTCCCAGGGCCTCTAAGCTGAGTTTGGAGGTCACCTGCTGTACAGGCAACAGCCCAAACCTGGCTAGAGACACATTTGCAAGGAGCCAGGTATTGCGTGGAGCTGGTGTGAGAAAGCAAAGTAAGCAGTAAATAGTTTGAAACTTGAACACCAGGGGAGGCCGGGTCTAGAGTTCATCCATGCCACTGAAATCAAAAGGATTTAGGTCAATAACAAAACCAGTTTTAGCAGCAAAGCTTTGAAGTGGTCCATTTGTGTTTATGTTCGTGGCAGTAACAAAGATTAGGGTACATTTTGAGCCATGTTTCACAAAGGTGGTGAAAACAGGCTCCTTTCTTGTGTATTTAGATAGATTTAAGCAAACTGCTGTGCTTATTTTGCTGTTATCATGTAGGTTTATGTTCAGGAGAGAAATTTGATTTAAGTCACTGAGCTGGTATTTCATTGTGTTTATCACTGGTCTCTTGTTTGCATTATTTCTCCATTTCCCATGCCTGGAAATCAACCTGATGCTCAACAATGTATTTCTCAACATGTCAGATGAATTTTGTTCCCAGCTGCTTTGTGGCTCTTTCTGTTTTCAGCGCAGGATCTTGGAAACTTGGTGCTAAAAACAGAAACTTTGGGGATCAGTAACAGATCAGTGTGAGGAGCACATGAGAACCAAACTGCTTCAAGGCAGCAAAAGCACTTTTGTCACAGTCGATCAAAACAGTGCTGCAGGACTTGAGGAGATCCGTTGCGGATACTACAGAGCTGCATCAATGAATAGCAGGGTTGTTTTTATGTGGATGAATTCATTTTAAATTTATTAGTGGTAATCTTAAAATGAACTTTCTTGTTTTTAAGCGGGGTCCAACACAAAACATACAAAAATACAATACACTACCATAAGCATAGTGAAGGCCACGGTTGTCTTGTTTTGAATTGGAATGTTTTTCTGTCACATATGATCTGGTGCAAGGTTGTTTCTTTGGGTTACACTACATTTTACAGGTGTTTGATGGTTTTTCCTTCTCAGCCTTGTACAGATACATTATTTCTAACATTCAAATTCATTATCTCTAAAGTTCAGATGCAAGGTCCATCTAAATGGAGTTCCTTTCAGTATTGGAGATCTTTGGCCTCGTTTATGTTCTGTGTGTAAATGAACCCTGTGTACTGCATATGGACAGACGTGAACGAGTGGGTGTGTTGACCCCTTAAACTGTATAGGAAGTTTTTTTCCCTATCGTGGCACTATGCAAAAAGCAGAATTTTTTTTTTGTGTGCAGTTTGAAAAGTATGAAACTATATGTCTTTTAAAAAGAGGAATACAGGGGATCTTTAGGGGGAGATAGCAGGTAGGCTCAGCAAAGTTTTTCTAGTCATAAATCAGTGTTTTTGGTGAGGCCCCAATTCAAGATTTAAAGCTTTGAGTATATAGGAGTTAGAAAAGTTAAGGATATGAAGTCCATTCCAATGCTCAATTATGTTTGTTACACAAATGTGTGCTACATTTAACCATTTTGGCCCATATGAGAATTGAGATCAAGGCCTGGAGGACCACCATATCAAAATGAATGCTGTGATTTGGCATCAAAAACTTTTAACATTTGGATATTTTGGCCATTTTTTTTTTTTTTTTTTGCGATTGGATGGCAGTGTTAATTCTGGAAATTTCTCTGACAACCCCTGTCAATATACATTGTAAAGCCTGTGATCATTCTAGAGGTCACTTCAGGTCATTTTATTATAAAGTTCAAAAAACTGGTCTCACTACAATGAAACACAGCTATGGGGACTAACATTAAAAAATTTATTTTAGTGATACCCAATTTATACAATTCTAACACTGTTTGCAGAAATTTTCAAATACAGCGTTATTTAGCCCCCTTCCCGTCAAGCTAGCATGACATGGTCCCACAGGTCTCAAAGGGTAAACAGCACGTTAGCATTCACACAGAGGAAAGTATGCTGTGCTACACAGATACTATAAATGAAGCTTTGGGCACGCAGTGGCACCCCGTGCCTAATTTTAAAGTGCATGGATGTGATCGTTCTGTCGCTGCCCTTGACAGGCATGAATTACGGGAGTTTCCAGCCACTATAATCCTCCCACCAGATAATAACACCCTGCCACATTTCCCTGAGATTCATGCCTGCATGTTTTGTGACTTAGCCAAAATATCTCAGGTGATTAATTTCATTCACTATGTGTAACAGTAAGTGATTTAGGCGAAGAAAAAAATGGCAAAACTGTTCTGGTTAGTTAAAAGCAGCCAAGTTACTCTCCTGCTGTTCTGAAGGTATCCCCCATCTCCAGAAGTCCCCGATGCCATTCATGGCTTTCAAGGAAAGGTGAAAGTTCAGCAGAGTTTGCTGTGGAGTTGGAATTTGAAGTCGGCTGCAGCTTCAGACATGTTGGGTACAAACTGGATACTGCATGTAGATCAGAATGATACTGTCGTCTGTTTCCGCCCATAGACTGAGCCTCTATCAACTCCCTACAGAGTGTGTGTGTGCGTGCATTTCTGTGACTTGTCTCATTTCTTTGTTTACACTAAAAACAGTGGATTTATAGGAGACAGATAATCATGATTTGCTGTTATGGGGGAGGTCATTTAAAGTTTGTAGGCACAAGCCTTGGAGAGGAGACAACACAACAGCTTGGAATTTAAAACAAGGAATGCAATCACAGCCGGGATACCAGATTCCATCAGAAAGCAAATTTGCCATCTCTGCTTCATTTTATTTGATGATGAAATCACCTCATTTGCCCTGTACATTTAAAGTCTTTATCTGCTGTGTTTAAACAAAAAAAATGTCAAACTTTGAAAAAAATGACTGTATGAAAACCTCACGCCTAAAATTAAAAGATTCTGATTTCATTTTCTTAACTATAAGAGGCAGCCCTTCAGAGCAGATTATACTGTAACCTTAACACAAGTGTAACACAAGCTCGACAAAGAGGAAATCTCATATTTCTGTATGCTCAGGTACTCTGCCCAATGCCAGGGTCACCTTCACCAGGAAAAATAAATCCCTGGTGGCTCCCTAACACTACCCATAAGACCTCTCTCCCTTTGAGAGGCGGTGAGTGGGTGTCAACCTAATGTTTATACTGTCTGCTCATGGTTATGTAAGCCATTTTGTCCTCTCTTTCTCTCCCTCTCCATCTCCCTCAGCTTGTTTAAAGTAATCTACCTTTACCTTTCCAACATGCCAAGTTGTGTGTTACATAAATATTCTTTGAACTGGTCTAGCTTAAGGTTTTTCAGCATGCCAAGGTGTGTATTACATAAATATTGCAGGCCAGACTGTAGAGACATACTGTACCGTGGAAGCTTTTTTTTTTTTTTTCAGAGTCAAGGATGCTTCTCTTTCATGAGGGGTAGGTTCAGGGAGGCTGTGGTACTTGTCTGAACTATCCCTGTGATAACAGCCTCTAGAATGAACGAGTCAGTGTGTCTGCTCAAACGCGTGCGCGCACACACACACACATACACACGAACGCACACACACACAAATTTATCTTTACAGTGGGCGGCTGGCTCTACAGCAGTGTAAATACAGTACGGTACAGTGCAGGAGTGTGTATGCGTTTGTGATAGACAGTGTTACATGCATGAGGAGGACATTGTTTTTCTGTAAAACAGAACTCTCTCTGTGGTTCAGCTGCTTGTTTACTGACTCTGTCATGCTAATGTACTTATGTGGGTCACAGGGTTCATTCCTAACACGTGGGTCCTCCACCATACAGCCATCTCACGGACCATTATTCACCCATAATGATTTTTATCTTGATAACCTCAGAATAACTACATCCCCCCCTTGACTTCCCTTGTATCTCTAATTTGTCATTCTCTTTGACTTCACGCTCTGTTTCTATGGTAACTAATTGTCATAGTTAAGCCAAGCTCGGGTGGCTTCTGACCTTTTCTTGTGACCCATATTGACCTGTTTACAGGGAAAGTAGACTATGAACAAAAAGAAAACTGCTGTAATTATCACAAGCATTATTTTCTGATTCTGATAAATCTTTGGCTGTCCTTCTTGGTCTTACTTCTCACTTTTTTTAGCATTCCTTCCACAGCTGAGAGAGGGTGGAGATATTTGAACCATTTTGAGAATGCTCCCAGTGTGACATCCAAATTACTTGTAGAGAAGCATGAGGCCAATTTAGAGCCCAAACATCTGTCCTGTGGTTTGGGACTCACACATTTTTTAGCGGGCACAGTGGGCTTCGTCTGGTTTCAAGCTCTCACATTTGTTTCCCTTTGTCATTTCATTAATATCTTTCCTAAGCAGGCAGCATGTTGGTGGGAAGCAGCAAAGAGGGCAGCGAGCGTAAGGAGGAGATACAAATTTCTTGCTTGTACTTTTTGGTGGGAAGAAACAAGCGTTGTGTACTCGCACTCATCTGTATCCTCATGGGAAATAAACAGCAACTAAATCAGTTGTTAGCTTTGTGTGTTATCTTTAAAGATGAAAGGACACTGAAAACAATGAAACCGCTGCCCTGGGGTTTCTGTAGGAAGAGAAAAAAGCAACAACTGGAGCGAAGAATGAGACCTTTGATCTGTGCAGTCAGTCCCATTGAGTTAGTCTGAGATTGTACCCAGAAATAGAGAAGACAGGGGTCGAGAAAAAAAAAAGAAAAAAGTCCCAATTCACAGAAGTAGCCTGCACACAACTGCAGAACTTTTATGAACATTATTTCAGAGATATTGTAATGGATTATTGAAGTTTATTTTTTTCTAAAAAAAAAAAAAAAAGGAAAAAGAAATATGCCTGTCTTTGAGGATTACGCAGAACATTTTTATGTGTGTCATACTGCACATTATAATTTCCTTAAAAATGAATACTGTACTTGAGTTGACATTATCAATGTAAATTTTCTTCTTCTGCTCTCTGGCTTTGCGTTTTCAGTGTGTGATGGAGGGTGACACGGGGTCCTGCTTGCAAGAATTAACAGTCTGAACTGCCGGCCTTAACAACAATGTTACCGCCTGCGGTAAATCATCATTTAAACCTTCATTGAAACAGACATAAATTTCAACCTCAGAATATTTTAAGCTACGAAAATGACAAGCCAAACAAAAAGGAAATTATTTGGCATGTCCTTGTGGTCAAAGACGCACACCACTTAACCACAACGTCCCAATTTTGATGCTGACTGAAGACCTTTGCTGCACGATGTTCCCTTTTTCTGTCAAGCTCATTAAAATGTGTTACTTTATCATTTTTGCACATACTGTATGCTGACAAACTGTAGGCTAACATCTCTGCTGAAACAGCCTGATTTGGGAAAGTCTGGTAGCTTGTGTTTAGTTTTGGGCTACTGGCAGCCGTTGGTGCACAGTCACTGCAGCCTGGCCTGTCTGCTCTGGTTTCATAAGCAGAGAGAGTGAATGACCTATATACTTCTCTGAGGGAGGGGAAGTCACCTTGTTGGTGGACCAGCAGGCAGGCAAGCTGGCACGCAGCGACAAGGTTTTAATGTGCGGCACTATTAAAGGGTGAACCACTGACTGCATATTAGAAGCAGATACTTTAGAGGGACCTCATGTTGTTCCTGGTCATAAACTTTTTTGTGGCTGTTTTTCCTGCCTTGGATTGCTGTCTTGTAAACACTGCTTTGTAATGGTGTGAAAATGCAATGTATGGGAGGAATATTCATCTAGATTAACATGCTAAAAAAAAAAACACCACTCATCTCGACATGGACTGGATTTGTGCATGCACACACACACACACACACACACACACACACACACACACACACACACACACACACACACACTCACATTAGCTGAAACCATAGGGCCCGATGCCAGAAAGATCTAGTCAGACAAACACCTCACCAGAGACTCCTCTAAGCGTCCTAACAAATTGAATGTGTGTGTAGATGGACAAGAGGGAATTAGATCAGTGGTCCTGATTGTATCTGAGTGTGCTGTTGCTGTACCCCTTTCCAGGTAGTCCCCTGGAGGAAATGTGTGTGCATGAGAGAGCGTGCGAGGTGGAGAGACAGAGAGAGGAGGAGAGAGAGAGAGAGTGCTTGGCAGCTGGTTTGATGAAGGATGTAAGGAGAATGTTAACCAGACAATCACCTTGCATGTTATTGATTGAGATGGGAGAGAGGCAATTAGAACAGAAAAGAAGGGGAAGCTGAGGCCACTTTTAATGTTTTGATACAAGGTGTTCTCACTTTGTACCCATCTACGTGTTGTGTTCCTTCTGTGTGCGTATGCACATTAAGAGAAATGTTTTATCGAAAATGATGCCATGTGTAGACCTATCCTTAAATTCACAGAGCTTTTAATCTACTCAGAATGTAAATGTATGTTAAATTTTTATTACGTCAGGCAAAATTATTCATTCCATTAATAAATAGCATGAATAAGTAGCATACTCTTGTATAAAATATAATATATTTCATTCAGCCACATCCACCGGGTCATTCCAGACTGTACTGACTGGCCTGTTTAAAATCAAAATTTACCTGCTACCCTCCCTCCATATTTTGCCTTACAGCTCCATTTAGCAGAGCTTGTTATTTCTTGAAATATATTTACTCTTAATGTCCCTGGAAATGCATTGATAGAAATGTCTAAGAAGCTTAATATATGGCTTAGCATTAAATCTACAGTGAATACTGACTGGAAGCTAATTCATACAGCCAATATTAAATTTGAGTTTAAACATTTTTAAATGAAACTTTATTTCATAGTAAAAAAAAAAAAAAATTCTCGTTGTTTTAATAACAAATATCTTAAGGTGTGTCTGAATGACATCATACACATTTTTGACATTTCTGCACTGCAACGCCATGTGATTTAGCGGCCAATACTATATGCCAATGACATGCGGTATCTTGCTTTTTTTTTAAATATATTTTATTTTCAGTTTTATACATGTAATGTGTACAAATATAAACATATAAACATATAATATACCAACAGTATAGAGACATAACAAAGCCCCCCAATCTATCTAAAAAAAAAAAAAAAAAAAAAGGTCAGTGTTCAAGGTCAATACAAACTGTAAGAGGTGTACCCATATGGTCTAAATATGGCTGCCAAATTTTCAGAAAGGTGTTATATCGTTTTCTGAGACAATAGGTGTTTTTTTTCCAATTTTTTCCAGAGGGATACAACTATTCATCGGTATCTTGCTTAAATTGTAATGAAACGATATAATATTGTAGTTATCTGTGAGGTTTCGGTCTAATATGCACAGACCACATCACTGTGAGTCACACTTGTTGATGTTATACTGACATTGTGCAGTTGCTCTCTCAGTCTGTGCTGACAATAAATAGATTTTATCAGTGACATTATGAATGTCTTACTAACCTAAATTTGCTCATAATGCAATGTTTGGTATAAAAACTGATAAAGATACTACAACCAATAACATCAAAGCAACAAGGTTTACCCAACTGCCTGTGTTACACTCTTATTAAACTGGTTCTAAAGAATATTGTTTAATTTATATTGATCATTTACTTCTATCATATTGTCTATGCCCTACTCTGTTTGCTCCGCAAGTCCTTTTCAGTTCTTCAAACACTGTAGTAACTGCTTTGAATATGCCTCTTTTGTTAATAGATTAAATGTAGACCGAAATCATCCATTACTGTTGACCTTTGACACATATTGCCATGATCGCATGGTCTCATTTGCAGGAATAGGTAAGCTGTAACTAACTGTAACTAATTCTCCCATTTAGCACTGCATGAATGAGAACACACTGTACATACTGAGCTTTAATGGTCATGTAATTGTAGAAATCACTCAGTAGTGAAAGCAGTAAATGATGCCAAAGTAAACAATGCCTTGGATCAGGCAGAACTGCAGCAGACTGAGCGACAACCGGCAGGCAACAGAACTGATGACAAAGTAAATAAAGACAGCACGACATGGTACTTACAGTAAAGCACGAGTCAGAATCGCACTTTTGAACTTTGACCCTGAACTAGTTACACAGTTTTTTACACTATTACAGCCAGATATTTGCTCCATCGTGGTTTGTATTATTTTTGTTCGCCACTCAACACATTTTTCAGTGCCTCACACTTTTTATGCCAGAGAAGCGGACAAGTGTTTTGGATCCTACTTAAATCTGACATCCTGCTCTGTGTCTCTTTGCTTATTGAATTTAAATAATCTCCTCTATAATTCTGTCATCTCTGTAAGCCTGGTGAAGCTATAAATCAGTTGAGTGCAAAGCCCTCCTCTCTTGGTTGGCAGACATCTTTATGGCGAGCCACATTGTGCTGCTACTGTACTGTGGGTCGTAAAAACACAAGAATGTTTCACAATGTGTATAAGGCAATAACACTGTAAGGAAGGGGACAGCGTGCCCTGGCTTTGTTGTTGACTTTGGTTGATTTATATCAAGTCTGAAAACTCTTGTGTGTGTG